>NC_134873.1:5932134-6253043 GCF_049852395.1 Peromyscus maniculatus bairdii | reverse complement strand
TGTCTGAGCCTCTGATATTGCTGGGTTAGGATCAAAGCCTGGACAACAGAAACCCTATCCTTGATGAATTGCACCAATCTGTTGAGGATGCATGGCCCAAACAATAAAATGAGCAGGAGGATGATTAGGGGGCCCATAATGGTAGAGACAAGGGTCGTAAACCATGGTGACCTTTGGAACCATCCTTCAAACCATCCCTGTTGAGACTCAAATAATTGCTGTCTCTGTTTTAATCTTTCTCTTAATTTAGCCATGTTATCCCTGGCTACTCCAGTATGATCTGCATAGAAGCAGCATTCTTCTTTGAGGGCAGCACTACTTCTGATAGGGATGTCAAGGATTTTTCTAACACACTAACAGATTCCTCTAGGGCTTTGATGTCTGTATTCATGGCTACTTGGAGCTGTCTGAATTGGCCGGTCTCCATAAGGGCTGCGGTCCCTGTACCTACCCCAGCAGCTATTCCGCCCATGGTAATTCCTCCCAGTAACAGGGCCAGCGTCAGGGAAACAGGCTCTCTGGTGATGCCCCTCCTAATGTCAGGAGGACTATTAGGGGGATCAAGGGGACCCCCGGGTGAGTCTTATCTTTAGTGGGTTTGGAGAGCGTTGAACTAGATGTCTCGGTGCTCTCAGCTTCGTCGGGTTCCTTGGCAGCCTTCACATGGGACGCGTGGACCCAAGCCGCTATCCCGTCAATCTTGAGTGCGGTGGGAGTAGTTAACAGGACGGTGTATGGTCCTTTCCACCTCGGCTCTAGGTTCCTGGATTGATGGCGTCGGACCCAGACAGAGTCCCCAATTTTGAATGGGTGAGGCACCACCGGGCGATTCAGTTGCTCCCGGTAGGCATCGGCTAGGGGTTTCCACACCGTCTTTTGTACCAGTTGGAGGGCTTGGAGGTGCGCCTCCAGGGTAGGGCTAGTGGCAAAAGAGGAGATATCAGGGTGAAGGAAATTTACAATTGGTGGGGGAGCCCCATACATAATCTCGAACGGGGTTAGGCCATGAGGCCCAGGAGTATTCCGGGCTCGGTAAAGGGCTAGAGGGAGTAGGAGCACCCAATCTCTAGTGCCAGTTGCAAGCGTTAATTTAGTTAAAGTCTCTTTAATGGTTCTATTTGCACGTTCTACCTGTCCTGAGCTCTGGGGGCGGTATGCACAATGGAGTTTCCAATCAATCCCCAGTAGCCTGGCCACCTTCTGACTTACCTGGGAGACGAAGGCGGGCCCATTGTCTGACCCCAATATCTGGGGCATTCCATACCTCAGTGAAGTCAAGTTCCCAATGGACTCCGGGGTGGTGGCCTCGAAGGCGGCTCCCTCTGCTCAGATGGGCTTTTCCTGGATTAACTTGGGCACAAGCAGGGCAGTTGGAAGTCACCTGTTGGAGGACCTGTTCCTTCCGCCATCCGGAGGGCCTGGGTCAGCTCGATCAGCTCTGCTCTTTGGGCCGATGTTCCAGGCGGCATCGGTGAGGCCCAAATTACCTTTGATTCGGTGGTGACGGCTGTTCTGGCCCTCTGTTCTCCTTCTTGGAGGAAGCTGCTCCCATCCGTGAACTAGATAAAATCTGGGTTCGACAGCGGTTGATCTGTTAGGTCGGAGCGGGTGCCATGGGCTTCCGCCAGAATCTGGAGGCAATTGTGCTCCTTGGATGGGTCTGGCAAGGGCTGCAGGGTTGCGGGGTTGAGGGAGACAACTGGTCCGAACACCACTCGGTCTGTGTCTAACAACAGAGCCTGGTAGTGGGTCATCCTGGAATTTGAGAGCCATCTATCTGGGGGCTGCCGGACCAGAGCTTCCACCGCATGGGAGGATAACACAGTTAATGGCTGTCCCAACGTCAGTTTCCCTGCATCCTTGAGCAAAACAGCAATGGCGGCTACCATGCGCAGACAGGGGGGCCATCCTGCAGCTACCGGGTCCAATTTCTTGGATAGATAAGCTACAGGTCTCTTCCATGGCCCCAGTCTCTGTACCAGCACTCCTTTTGCAAAGCCTGAGTTCTCGTCCATGAACAGTTCAAAGGGCTTGGTCAGATCTGGTAGGCCAAGAGCCGGTGACTCAAGTAAGGTTCTCTTAATTCGTTGATAGGCCTGTTGTTGCTCCTCTCCCCAGTGGAACATGGTCCCAGGCTTGGTGAGAGGATACAGGGGGGGCAGCCATCTCGGCAAAACCTGGGATCCAGAGGCAGCAGTAGCCGGCTGTACCTAGGAACTCCCTCACCTGGCGAGGGTTTTGTCCAGATGCCAGCTGAACCTTTCTCTCGGTGGTCCATCGATACCTCCTGCTACCTGTGGCCCCCTGGACCAAAGCTGTGCGGTCACTGAGAGAGCCTCCGGTATGGGTCAGGACTGAATGTTGAGCCCCGGTGTCCAATAGGAAGGTCACTGGCTGCCCCCCAATCTTGAGAGTTATCCTAGGCTCGGGGGGGGGGGGGGGCCTCCTGGCCTTGACCTCCCTAATCCTCCAGATTGAGGAGGTCCGTGGCCGTTGGCTTAGTTCTCAGAGACCCTTGAGGCTTCTTTGATCAGTCACGAGCCCAATGCCCTCTCTCTTTACAGTAAGCACACTGGTCTTTGTCAAGCATTGTCCTTCTTTGACCTCCCGTCCTAATTCCCTCTCTGACCTGTCCCTGAGACACTACAGTGGCCAGGACTTTACTTATTTCCCTATGACATTTCTTATCTCTTTCTTTTTCCCCTCAGATCCAACACCTCTTCCTCTTCCTCGTTTCAGGATCTTTCCTGCCTCTTTCCCTCTCCCTCCGTGTCTCTGTTTCTCGCCCTCCCTTCCTCCTGCTCACTCTCCGCTCTCCTTAAACACTTTCTCTTCTCTTTTATTAAATAGATAAACTGAATGAATGCAATCCTTCTAGTCTCTGTAACTTGGCCCTTATATCTGGACTTGACTGATAGATGAAAGACAAAATGACACCCGGTGCCTGTCCTGGATCTTCCGGATCGTACGAGGTATACGTCCTATAAGCCTCTCTAAGTCTTTCTAAGAACGCTGCCGGCCTCTCCTCCTTTCCCTGGATCACATTCCTAACCTGAGCCAAATTGGGCATCTAGCGGCCCCTCGGAGACCCGCTAAGAGCAACTGGCGATAGAGACGTAGGTGCTCCCTACCTTCTGGGGTCACAAAGTCCCAGTTCGGGCGGGTGAGGGGAAAGGCTGCATCATCGTAGGCGACCGACAATTGGGGAGGGAGCCGGGGCCTCATCCTCCCGCTCTCTCTGTAGAGGCTGTTCGGGGGGCCGCTGCGGGAGTCACCGGTCCCTCCGGTGCTGTTGGGGGGGCTGTAACACTCAGGGCGGGGTGACTCGGCGTCCACGGGTGACGCCGCCCCCGAGCCACCTTCCCCACACTGGGCCCTCCCAGCCATCCCGGAGCCGGTCACGGCGCACCGCCATGGTGGAAGTGCGCCCGGCGGCGGCGGCTGGTCGCCATCGGGGAGCGGTCCCCTGCCGACCCCACCCCTGGCCCCGCCCATGCGCCCCCGCCACACCCCGCGCCCGCCGCCGCCGCCGGAGCAGCGGGACGCGGAGAGAAGAAACGACGCGTGGGTGAAGGGGTCGGGAGGAACGGGGAGCGGGAGAGATCCACCGATCCAGCTTCCTCGGCCCCGGGATTCGGCGAGCGCTGCTGCTGCTGGGGGCTGGAGGGGAAAGAAACGGCCTAACCCATGGGGGGGGGGTTCTGTCGCCAGGAGTCTTCACATGGCGATGTATGGGACCTGGTCCGGGTGGCCATGGGGACTCGGAGCGAAAACTTTTCCCTCCACCTGTGAAATAAGACTGAGGTTAAAGGTTCCTTCGCGAGGCCATCCTATTTCCATCATGACCCATTCGGCCTCGCAAAGGGTGAGTCATTCATTTTCCTTGATTACAACTCCTTCGTTGTTGGCTCGTGTCTTCACGTCTGACCAGTGGTCAAGCGTGAGGCTCAAGGGGGTGGTGACAGTCTGTCCCATGGCTGTTTCTAGGAGGAGAACGGTTAAACAGAAAACAAAGAACAACAGACAAACACAAATGAGACTAACACGCGCTGCGCAGCTTCGGTTCCAGACCGAAAGCAAAACCTCAGAAGGAGACTGCGAGGGTCCGGACCCCTCGTCTCCCGAAAAACTGTGCCCCAGAGGGGACTTCAGACACCCATGGAACGTCTTCCAGGGTCACGGTGGGCGAAGTCCGAGCTCGTCAGCTCCTTCAGCCCTCACCACCACAGACAGATCAGGCGCACAGACAAACAGACAACACTCAGACAGGACAGGGATGACATATACCGAGGCCAGCCAGCTTACCTCTTGACGGTGGGTCGGTGGTCCCAGGGAGGGGTCTCTTTCCCCATACGGGCCACCAAATGAAAGACCCCCAGGGGAGATCTTCCTTCAGGAGAGACCCCAAGCCCAAGGAACACACTGAAACCACAGATCAGATGCAAACAGCAAGAGGGTTTATTAGATACACAGGTACCTGGGGCGAAGTCTCTCAGAGGACTTGCGCGCCTTCCTAGGGCAAGGGGGACTTTTTATGGGATCCCAGGGGCAGAGGCGCAGTTACAGAAGCGAGAAGCATAGTTACAGGGTCCCTATTGGTTGTTTCAAAGAAGGCCAGGGTGAACTTGGGGTCATATGTGTGTGGCTGACTTGGCCTTGCCCAGGGTATAGTGGGTGTTTTTCCAGCCCAGCTGCTTATTCCTCAAGGCCAGGGGGCCAGCCATAAAATATCCTGATTTGACTCAACTGTTTTTCTCCCAAGGCCACCGACCACAGTTATCTCTCTCCCAAGGCCGGATGGCTGGCCATAGTTATGTCTCTCTCAAGGCCGGATGGCTGGCCACAGCTGTGAACTCCTGTTTTTCTGATTCCTTCAGAATGGCGTTTCTTAGGCTAAGTTATTGGGATGGGGGGGGGCATTTCATCGGCCCAACGCCCCATGTCCTCATAATGGAGTGGGGGTCTTTCAGGCTGAGGTATAGCTAAAAGGATCAAGCAGACACCATAACAGGCTCCTCAGTCTTCTCTTAGCGATCAGGTCTCAATTTCAGTTTCCTGAGACTTGAGCAAGCAGTTTCTGGGAGGGCTATGACACAGTCCTTGCAGTAGCTCCCTTTCTACATGTACTCTGACCACTCAAGGTTCAGCCAGTTGTATACTGTCTGGGACCCCTCATCAACTTAAAGCAACATGCATGGGTCAATGTGAATGTGCAAGGCCAGGCAGCATCCATGGCAGCTCAAGGACAAAGCATGGAACTTGTCCAGGTCTGCCCAAAAATGATAACTGTAACCCCCAACCAGTAAATTCAAAGGTTACACACCCTCACCCAATCATATGACAAAAAAGCTTGTACCACCCTGCTTGTGATTTTTCCCTTTAAACCCCCCTTACCCTGAGAGCTCAGGGCCATCCTTCTCCACCTGCTCTGCTGAGTGTTGGACATGGACAAAGTCCAGGCTTGCTTGTTATCAATTTGGCCCTGTGTGGTTTGAATTGGATATCAGCTTGGTGGTGGTCTTGCTCAGGGGTCTGACAACATGGGCACAACACAGTCGACCTCAAAATTCAAGTCCTAGCCCTAGAGTGTGTTAGCAATCAATGTAAAGGTCTAATTTGGTAAAGAATAGGATCCTGTAACTTAGGAGGTGGCTGTGTGGAAGGATCCAACTGAAGCTTAGAACTTCGACCCCTCAGATTCTCAAGGGTTTATCTGAACTGAGGAAGTAGTACCCTCTGCCCCACCCCTTGAATGATGCCTTTTTCACTTTAGACTGAGAGATTATTCTTTCATTGTCTGCTAATCATCAGTGATTTTCTCTGAACGAAATGCCAGGAAAGGGAAATATATAGGTGTGTGTTCAAAGGGTGTGGCCTATGTGTACCTGGTAGATATACATGGTAGGAGCAGGTGTACCTGGTAGATATACATGGTAGGAGCAGGTGTGATGCGTATCTCTGCCTGGCTGCTATCTTTGCATGTAGAATGTTCTGCCCAGATCATTACCCCCAGAGAGA
This sequence comes from Peromyscus maniculatus bairdii, assembly GCF_049852395.1. Classification (NCBI taxonomy): domain Eukaryota; kingdom Metazoa; phylum Chordata; class Mammalia; order Rodentia; family Cricetidae; genus Peromyscus; species Peromyscus maniculatus. Next base: position 6,247,025 of record NC_134873.1, on the reverse strand, counting down.
CCACCAAAGACAAGCATGCTGGAATGCAAAAGCAAGGTTTCATTCTGGATATACAAGCCTAGGCAGGGACTTCGTCCAATACATCCAACCTCAGCTTTTTATTTTATTTATTTATTTATTTTACAATACTATTCAGTTCTACATAATAGCCACAGATTCCCTTGTTCTCTCCCTTCCTGTCCCCCTCCCCTTCCCCCCAGCCCACTCTCCATTCCCACCGCCTTCAGATCAAGGTCTCCCCCGAAGACTGGGATCGACCTGATAGACTCAGTCCAGGCAGGTCCAGTCCCCTCCTTCCAGATTGAGCCAAGCGTCCCTGCATAAGTCCAAGGTTTCAAACATCTAACTCATGCAACGAGCCCAGGACCTGGTACCACTGCCTAGATGCCTCCCAAACATATCAAGCCAATCAACTGTCTCACCTATTCAGAGGGCCTGATCCAGTTGGGGGCCCCTCAGCCTTTGGTTCATAGTTCATGTGTTTCCATTCATTTGGTTATTTGTTCCTGTGCTTTATCCAACCTTGGTTTCAACAATTCTTGCTCATATAGACCCTCCACTTTATCACTAATTAGACTCCCAGCGCTCCATCAGGGGCCTAGCCGTGGATGTCTGCATCCAGATTCCTCAGTCCTTGGATGGGGTTTATGGCACAACTATTAGGGTGTTTGGCCATCCCATCACCAGAGTAGGTCAGTCCCGGCTGTCACTCGACCATTGCCAGTAGTCTTTTGTGGGGGTATCTTTGTGGATTTCTGTAGGCCTCTTTAGCACTTTGTTTCTTCCTTTTCTCATGTGGTCTTCATTTACCATGGTCTCCTATCCCTTGTTCTCCCTCTCTTTTCTTGATCCAGCTAGGATCTCCTGCTCTCTTTCCCTCGACCCTTGCCATTCATTGCTCCCACTCATGTCCAGGATCTTCAGGTAGATCTCATCGATTTCTCCGTGTCTTTCTTGGGGTCCTGTTTTCCAGGTAGCCTCCCTGGTGATGTGAGTAGCAGTCCAGTCATTCTTGTTCCACATCTAGCATCTTCCTATGAGTGAGTACATACCATATATGTCTTTCTGAGTCTGGGTTACCTCACTCAGGTTGATTTTTTCTAGATCCATCCATTTGCCTACAAACCTCATGATGTCATTGTTTTTCTCTGCTGAGTAGTATTCCATTGTGTATATGTGCCACAATTTATTTATCCATTCTTCAGTTGAAGGACATCTACGTTGTTTCCAGGTTTTGGCTATTACAAACAATGTTGATATGAACATAGCTGAGCAAGTGCTCTTGTGGTATGATTGAGCATTTCTTGGGTATATGCCTAGGAGTGGTATAGCTGGATCTTGGGGGAGATTGATTCCCAATTTTCTAAGAAAGCGCCATATTGATTTCCAAAGTGGTTGTACAAGCTTGCATTCCCACCAGCAGTGGAGGAGAGTTCCCCTAGTTCCACATCCTCTCCAGCATAAAGTGTCTTCAGTGTTTTTGATCTTAGCCATTCTGACAGGTGTAAGGTGGTATCTCAGAGTTGTTTTGATTTGCATTTCCCTGATGATTAGGGATGTTGAGCAATTCCTTAAATGTCTTTCAGCCATTTGAGTTTCCTCTGTTGAGAATTCTCTGTTTAGTTCTAAAGCCCATTTCTCAATTGGACTGTTGGTCGTTTTGATGTCTAATTTCTTGAGTTCCTTATATATTCTGGATATCAGTCCTCTGTCACATGTGGGGTTGGTGAAGATCTTTTCCCATTCTGTAGGCTGTCGCTTTCCTTGTTGACCATATCCTTTGCTCTACAAAAGCTTCCCAGTTTCAAGAGGTCCCATTGATTGATTGTTTGTCTCAGTGTCTGTGCTACTGGTGTTATATTTAGGAAGTGATCTCCTATGCCAATGCATTCAAGACTACTTCCTACTTTCTCTTCTAGCAGGTTCGGAGTAGCTGGATTTATGTTGAGGTCCTTGATCCACTTGGACGTAAGTTTTGTGCACAGTGACAGATATGGATCTATTTGCAGCCTTCTACATGTTGATATCCAGTTATGCCAGCACCATTTGTTGAAGATGCTTTATTTTTCCATTGTACACTTTTGGCTTCTTTGTCAAAAATTATATGTTCATAGGTGTGTGGGTTAATGTCAGGGTCTTCAATTCGATTCCATTGGTCCACATGTCAGTTTTTATGCCAATACCAAGCTGTTTTTATTACTGTAGCTCTATAGTAGAGCTTGAAGTCAGGAATTGTGATGCCTCCAGAGGTTGTTTTATTGTACAGGATTCTTTTGGCTATTCTGGGTTTTTTGTTTTTCCATATGAAGTTGAGTTTTATTCTTTCCAGGTCTGTGAAGAATTGCGTTGATATTTTGATGGGGATTGCATTGAATCTGTAGATTGCTTTTGTTAAGATTGCCATTTTTACTATGTTAACCCTGCCTATCCATGAGCATGGGAGATCTTTCCATTTTCTGAGATCTTCTTCAATTTCTTTTTTCAGGGACTTAAAGTTCTTGTCATATAGGTCCTTCACTTGCTTGGTTAGTGTTACCCCAAGGTATTTTATGTCATTTGTGGCTATTGTAAAGGGTGATGTATCTCTAATTGCCTTCTCAGCTTCTTTGTCCATTGTATATAGGAGGTTTACTGATTTTTTTAAGTTGATCTTGTATCCTGCTATGTTACTGAAGGTGTTTATAAGTTTTATCAGTTCCTGGGTGGAATCTTTGGGGTCACTCAAGTATACTATCATGTCATCTGCAAATAGGGAAAGCTTGACCTCTTCCTTTCCAATTTGTATCCCCTTAATCTCCTTATGTTGTCTTATTGCTCTGGCTAGAACTTCAAGTACTATATTGAATAAGTATGGGGAGAGTGGACAGCCTTGCCTCGTTCCTGATTTTAATGGAATTGCTTTGAATTTCTCTCCATATAATTTGATGTTGGCTGTTGGCTTGCTGTAAATTGCCTTTTTTATGTTTAGGTATGTTCCCTGTATTCCTGATCACTCCAAGACTTTTATCATGAAGGGGTGTTGGATTTTTGTCAAATGCCTTTTCTGCATCTAGTGAGATGATCATGTGGTTTTTTTCTTTGAGTTTGTTTATATGGTGTATTACATTGATGGACTTTTGTATGTTGAACCACCCTTGCATCCCTGGGATGAAGCCTACTTGATCATGGTGGATAATTGTTCTGATGTGTTCTTGGAGTCTGTTTGCCAGTATTTTATTGAGTATTTTTGCATCAATGTTCATGAGGGAGATCAGTCTGTAGTTCTCTTTCTTTGTTGTAGCCTTGTTTTCTTCAGGAATCAGGGTAATTGTAGCCTCATAAAAGGAGTTTGGTAATGTTCCTTCTGTTTCTATTATGTGGAACAATTTAGAGAGTATTGGTATCAACTCTTCTTTGAAGATCTGGTAGAATTCTGCGCTGAAACCATCTGGTCCTGGGCTTTTTTTGGTTGGGAGACTTTTAATGACTGTTTCTATTTCCTTAGGGGTTATTGGACTATTTAAATAGTTTATCTGGTCTTGATTTAACTTAGGTATGTGGTACCTATCCAGAAAAATGTCCATTTCTTTTAGGTTTTCCAGTTTTGTGGAGTAGAGGTTTTTGAAATATGACCTTATCATTCTCTGGATTTCCTCAATGTCTGTTGTTATGTCCCCCTTTTCATTTCTGATTTTGTTGATTTGGATTCTCTCTCTGTGTCTTTTGGTTAGTTTGGATAAGGGCTTGTCTATCTTGTTGATTTTCTCAAAGAACCAACTCTTTGTTTCATTAATTTTTTGTATTATTCTCTTAGTTTCTAATTTATTAATTTCACCTCTCACTTTGATAATTTCCTGGTGTCTATTCTTCCTGGGAGACTTTGCTTCTTCTTGTTCTAGAGCTTTCAGGTGTGCTGTTAAGTCACTAGTGTGGGATTTCTCCAACTTCTTTATGTGGGCATTTGGTGCTATGAATTTCCCTCTTAGCACTGCTTTCATAGTGTCCCATAAGTTTGGGTATGTGGTGTCTTCATTTTCATTGATCTCTAGGAAGACTTTAATTTCTTTCTTTATTTCTTCCTTAACCCATTGGTGATTCAGGTGAGCATTATTCAGTTTCCATGAGATTGTAGGTTTTCTGTAGTTTTTGTTGTTGTTCAAATGTAACTTTAAACCATGGTGGTCTGATAGAACACAGGAGGTTATTCCAATTGTTTTGTATCTGTTGAGATTTGCTTTGTGGCCAAGTATGTGGTCGATTTTAGAGAAAGTTCCATGGGGTGCTGAGAAGAAGGTATATTCTTTCTTGTTAGGATGGAATGTTCTGTAGATATCTATTAGGTCCAATTGGGTCATGACATCAGTTAAGTCCTTTATTTCTCTGCTAAGTTTCAATTTGGGAGATCTGTCCAGTGGTGAAAGTGGGGTGTTGAGATCTCCCACTATTAATGTGTGGGGTTTTATATGTGGTTTAAGCTTTAGTAATGTTTCTTTTATATATGTGGGTGCCCTTGTGTTTGGGGCATAAATGTTCAGAATTGAAACTTCATCTTGGTGGATCATTCCTGTGATGAGGATGTAATGCCCTTCTTGATCTCTTTCGAATGATTTTAGTTTGAAGTCTATTTTGTTGGATATCAGGATGGCTATACCCGCTTGTTTCTTAAGACCATTTTTGATTGGAAAGTCTTTTCCCAGCCTTTTATTCTTAGGTAGTGCCTGTCTTTGAATTTGAGATGTGTTTCTTGTATGCAGCAGAAAGATGGGTCCTACTTTTGTATCCATTCTGTAAGCCTATGTCTTTTTATAGGTGAATTAAGTCTGTTGATATTAAGGGATATTAACGACCAGTGATTGTTCATCCCTGTTATTTTTGGTGGTAGTGTGTGTGTGTGTGCTTCTCTTCTTTGGGGTTTACTGTTGTGGCTTTATCTATTGCCTGTGTTTTCGAATGTGTATCTGACTTCCTTCAGTTGGAATTTTCCTTCTAGTGCTTTCTGTAGGGCTGGGTTTGTGGATAGGTATTGTTTAAATCTGGCTTTGTCTTCGAATGTCTTGTTCCTTCCGTCTATGATGATTGAAAGTTTTGCTGGGTATATTAGTCTGGGCTGACATCCATGGTCTCTTAGTGTCTGCATTACATCTGTCCAGGTCCTTCTGGCTTTCAAAGTCTTCATTGAGAAATCGGGTGTTATTCTGATGGGTTTACCTTTATAGGTCACTTGGCCTTTTTCATTTGCTGCTCTTAATATTCTTTCTTTATTCTGTACATTTAGTTGTTTAATTATTATGTGTCGAGGGGAATTTTTTTGAGGTCTAGTCTGTTTGGTGTTCTATAGGCTTCTTGTATCTTCATAGGCATTTCCTTCTTTAAGTTGGGAAAGTTTTCTTCTATAATTTTGTTGAATATATTTTCTGTGCCTTTGAGTTGGTATTCTTCACCTTCTTCTATCCCTATAATTCGTAGGTTTGGTCTTTTCATAGTGTCCCAAATTTCTTGGACATTTTGGTTCATGACTTTGTTGGCTTTAGTGTTTCCTTCGACTGATGAAACTATTTCTTCTACTGTATCTTCAATGCCAGAGATCCTCTCTTCCATCTCTTGCATTCTGTTGGTTATACTTGCATCTGAAGTTCCCGATCTTTTACTCAGATTTTCTATTTCCAGCATTCCCTCTGTTTGTGTCTTCTTTATTTTTTCAATTTCCCTTTTCAGGTCTTGGACTGTTTCCTTTATTTGTTTCATTGCTTTTTCATGATTTTCTTTCAGTACTTTATTGTTTTCTTCCTGTACTTTATTGTTTTCTTCCAGGACTTTATTGTTTTCTTCCAGGACTTTATTGTTTTCTTCTCATTTGTTTGCCCTTTCCTCTAGTTGTTTACAGCGTTCTTCCAATTTTCTTGTCTTTTCCTCTACACAAGCCTCTAACTTCTTCATGTTGTTACTCATAAGGCTACTTTCTTCTGCTTCTTCCGATTTTTGATGTTCAGGTCTAGATGTTGGAGGTGGGCTAGGTTCTGGTGATGCTGTATTGCTCTTCATTTTGTTGTATGTACTTCTGCCTTGACGTCTGCCGATCTCCTTGTGGTTCCTTCTTGGTCTTATCAGTGTACATGGTTCAGAAAGAGCTGACAGATTCAGGAAGTCTCTCTCTCTCTTGTCCAGATGGGAGTTCTCTCGTCCAAATTGGAACTCCAGGGCAGGATGGAAGCTCTTATCTGGACCCGAAGTCTCTGATCCAGAAGGGAGGTTGGGAGAAGGATGGGAGCTGGGGACCAGTCTCTAAGTCTCAGGAGGTGGCTGGGGTCTCAGGCAGATGGGCGTGGGGGCAGGGTGTGGAGATTGCAGGGGCTGCCAGGGGGGGGCTTGGAAAAGGGGATCCCTCCCGGTGGGGCTAGAAGGGGACCTGCCCGGTGGCCAGAACCTGGAGCCAAGTTGGACAGGTCTTCCTGGAGTGGCTGGTGCCCAGGGATGGGGTCCAGGTTGGGCCCGGATACTCACCTCTGGTCCAGAAGGGAAGTCGGGGGCAGGGTGGGAGCTGGGGAATGGTCTAAGTCTAAGGAAGTGGCTGGGGTCTCGGGCAGATGGGTGTGGGGGCAGGGTGTGGAGATTGCAGGGGCTGCCGGGGGGCTTGGAAAAGGGGATCCCTCCCAGTGGGGCTAGAAGGGGACTTGCCCGGTGGCCAGAATCTGGGGCCAAGTTGGGCAGGTCTTCCCGGAGTGGCTGGTGCCCAGGGATGGGGTCCGGGTTGGGCCCAGATATTCCGCAACCTCAGCTTTTAAAGGGAAAAATCACAAGGTTACATCATTTAGGGATGTTAGTATGGGTACAATTCTGATTGGCTCGCTTCTAGGGACTTCTAGAAATTACTTCTAAGGAAGTGGTTGCCCGCCACCTTTTCTCATTGGCTGCCCTCAGGTGGGGGTATTTCTGTGGTCAGTTACCCTGGAAACCAGGGAGAGGACATTCCATAGTCTGGCAGGCATTACCTCGTGACTATCTTGTGACTCTGTACTTTTACACTTCCTGGTTTCTGGAATCTAAACTGACTGGTTTCAGTAACTAATGGCCTACCCAGTTCCCTCAGAGAACTTGGGAAACCTTCGACTATAGCCTGAGCTATATTCCTTGCACTGGACCCCTAGGGGGTCCTCTGTTGTGGACATTCAAACTTGACAAAGTATTCAACCTTGACAAAGTATTGGATTCAAACTTGACAAAGTATTGGATGCTGTCTGGACCCCCAGGGGGTCCTCCGGTAAGTACACCCCAGCCCTTTTTGGGATGGTGGCTCAGGTAATTTGTGCTAATGCCTGTCCACAGACTGCCTATTCTCAAAGATGCTTGAAACAGGAGCCTGGGGATCCTGTTTGTTATTTTAATTTTTTAGTTTTTTTTTCTCTCAGCTGCAGCTGAGTACGGGGGGGGGGGGCACACAGGCTAGTGCATGCCTGGCCAGGCCATCAACTGAGCCTTGTTCAAAGTGCCACCTGAAGAGACAACTGGTCAGCTGACTGCACCCAGGCACTGAGTGGCATGAGGACAGACAAAGACCTCCAGCAGACCTCTAACCTTGGCCACAGGATTGATTGCAGGGAATCCAGAATGCAGCATGGAAGTGATCCATTTCCTTCCTTCTGGATACCAGAGCCACTTACCCAGTTCTGGAGATTTTTGGAGTCTCACCTCTCCTCATTTCCCTATTGTTGGGGTAGGGAGGACAGACTTACCCACCTCACCAGACTTAATTGCACTTTCAGAGTTACTTAATGGGAAAAGATTTTCTAGCTAAGATAGAAGCTTTCATTTCATTTGCTCCCTCCATGTGCCTCACTCCAGACTGGTCAGCAGTGCTTCCCATGCACAGTGACACAGAAACCAGTTTAAATGCACCTGGACAGGTCAGATTTACTTCAAGATAAGTACCAAACCCAAACCTTCCCAGTCTTGAGACCCCTCTCTATCACCCTGGAAACTCCTTCATAATAATAATTCTTTCTTCTAAGCTTCTCTCTGTCTCACCAGCATCCTGTCAGACACAAAAGCAGCCAGAGTGCCAAGCCAAGAAAGATGAACAGCTCCGAGAAAGCAGATGATAGCCCACCATACCGGGACAGCCCACCATATGGTGATATTTTAATTGTACTAAAATGTGATTTTATTTGTATGTTAAATAAAGTTGCCTGGGGGTCAGGGCTAATAGCAAGCCGTAACAGAAGCTGGGCGGTGGTGGTACATGCCTTTAATCCCAGCTCTTGGGAGGCAGAGCTAAGCAGATCTCTGTGTGTTCAAGGATACAGCCAGCATGGAGACACATGCCTTTAATCTCAATACCAACCATAGAAGACCTGGAGGTCTGTACAGACAGGCAGTGACAAGGAGGTCATGTGGTTGGGTTTACAACCAATGAGAAGGCAGAATAGGAAGTCAATAAAAAGCACAAACACACAGGAAGTAGGTTTCTTGCGGAGAGGTAGGACAGCAGCGGCAGTGAAGGGTAAGGTTTTTAATCTCAGCTCTTAGCTATTGCTCTGATCTCTTGGCTTTCATCTCTGAATGGGCTCTGTGTTTCTTATTTAAAAAGACAGTTACATCTACACGACCATCCCAGGATGCCTGTCTACCTTGGAAGCCCCATTCCCTCTCCCCTCCCCCAAGAGCCAACCGATGCCCACCAAGTCAGGTGGAAGCAGTTTTTCTGGGAGAAATGATGCCCCTATTCCTATTCACTCACTTTTTTATAATAAGCAAAAAGTTTGGAGTGTTAGAATTCTGCCCTCACTCCAGCTGCATGACTGCACATTCGCAGTTCAGGAGTTAAGCAAAGGGTCTTGCGTCTTATGTCAGCAGCGTGTGCTGGTGACTACATGTTCATGGCATGATCCTGCAATCAGCACATGTGTGGTGTAGTTTTGTAAGCCCACCTGTGCATATTCACTAGGGACCCTTAAAAAGCTGGACACAGACCCCACCCTCTCCCTCTGTTCTGCTCTATCTCCCCCCGACCCCACCATCTTTCTTTCTGTTCTGTTTTGTCTCTCCAGGCCTGGTTCTTCTCCCCCCACTTCCTCTTAATAAAGCTCTCTGCTGCCAGGTAGTGTGGCTGTGGCTCATGACCTTTTCACGAGGTAACCAGTGCTGTAACCAGGGCTGTTTATCATTCATTTCAGAGGGTCCATTTGTTTAAATTCTTAGGTGAGGTAGGAAATGTTATATTAAAGAAGCCTGTAACCTATCAAGAAGAAGAACTGCCACCATCTATTTCTGGAAAATGTTTGCTTCCTTTTGCTCTCTCTCTCTCTCTCTCTCTCTCTCTCTCTCTCTCTCTCTCTCTCTCTCCTCCTTTTTCTCTCTCTCTTCCTCTAGAGCTCTTTCTACTTAGGTTATACCAAAATGTGAGACCAAAATGAGCCATCTTAGAAATAAGACCAAAATGCTTTCACCCAAAAACTAAGGCCTAAGATTTCTCCTTCTAGGAATAGGCCATTAGTTACTGAAACCAGTCAGTTTAGATTCCAGAAACCAGGAAGTGTAAAAGTACAGAATCACAAGATAGTCACAAGGTAATGCCTGCCAGACTATGGAATGTCCTCTCCCAGGTTTCCAGGGTAACTGACCACAGAAATGCCCCCACCTGAGGGCAGCCAATGAGAAAGGTGGCGGGCAACCACTCCCTTAGAAGTAATTTCTAGAAATCCCTAGAAGTGAGCCAATCAGAATTGTATCCATACTAGCACCCCTAAATGATGTAACCTTGTGACTTTTCCCTTTAAAAACTGAGCTTGCAGACAGGTGGGCACTTCCTCCAGCCTCCACTGTGTTGGATGTATTGGACGAAGTCCCTGCCTAGGCTTGTATTGCTTTTGGATATCCAGAATTAAACCTTGCTTTTGCATTCCGGCATGCTCGTCTTTGGTGGTCTCTCTGGGGATCACGATCTGGGCACAACAAAAACAGCTTGACCACACAGCTGCCATGACAGGCTTAGAGGCCCAGACATAGCATCTATGACAGGCTTACTGGCAGGCAACACCCAGATCCAGGAAAAGCCCTAACCTGACACCATCCACAGATCTACTCAGGGATGGGGAAGTACCTAACATCCCAAATATCCCAAACATTACATTAGGTGGCCAGATGTCCCTGAGTCTAGCACACACCTATTTCTGTTTTACAGATACTCCTAGATAAATGTCAGCCAATCGGGGTCCTGAACCCTGGAAATACCCTCACCCCAACTTCTGCTATGATAAAAACTCTACCCTGCCTGAGCTCAGGGCGCTATGCTCTCACTGCTGCATCAAACAGACAGAGAGACCAAGCCCAGAGCTTGAAAATAAAGGCCCTTTGCTTTTACATATGGGATTTGGTCTCTGTGGTGGTTTTTTGGGTGTCCCTGTGATCTGGGCATAACATTTGGGGGCTTGTCTCAGATCCCCCAAGACCACTGGAACCATCACCTATAGAGCTTGAAGCCTGCCAGTATGTTTTTGTGTGTCTGTGTTTACTTTTGTTTGGATAAGTAACTGGTAAGTGGGCCTTTTGGCCATTTGGATACCCTTTTGTGAGTGAGCCCAAAATTTATAAGTATCTGCAGTATAAGTATCCTTTGGGTTTGGATCCCTTTGGTTGATTTGTATTTGAATTTGATTTGTATAGATGACATGGGTTGCTCCCATGGGGCCGGCATGAGGCTAGCATCTTCCTTTTTGGTTTTGTCTCCAGGCACCAGAAGAGCTGTTTTGTTGTCTTGTGTGTTGTAAAAAGTATTGTTTGCCTTTCTGTGTCCTGTCTATATGAATGTGTGAATGTGTGAGAAGTGTGGCCACAGTGTGTGTGTTTTATGCCTGGGCTTATGTATGCATTGTGACTCCAGATAGAAACTGTACACGGACAGCCTTTGGGCCTGGGTGGCCAGCAGAAGGGACAGAGGGTTCCTTTGGTTGAACTGGGACAGAGTAATAGTACCCCCCCATCAATTCCTTGCTGTCTGACCAGGAGCACAGGCAGTGGCAGGCAGGGGAGCACGCTGTTTTGTGCATCGAGTTTGGCAGGCATGGCCTGAGCAGCCCAGGGGCTGGTGTGGGGACCTGGGGTGCTGTGGAGCAGCCAGGAGGTTCAAGGCTGCTGGGAGCCTCCAGGTGGAGTGGTGAGGAACAGGTAGGGCCTCTCATAGCTGGGAGCACCTGACCCAGATATGCTGTGGGACTGACAGACTGTGGAGCTGATGGAGAACTGGCCCTCTGGGGTCACAGCTTCAGAGGAGCCTGTCCAGGGTTTGGAGTCCCTTCCAGTCTGCCCTCTTTATACTTGAGAATCTTGGGTTGGCGGTGATCTTCTGTCCCCATGCTGCTCACAGGCTCCCATGCTGATGGGCAGGGCTCCCAAGACCTGCCCTGGGGCTACCTGGTAAACCTGACTGAGGTTTTGCTCCAAGGGCAGAATAGGATGTCACTGCCTATGGTTGCTAAGCTTTGGCTGCTATGTTATATGCTGTACCCAGGGCTGCCTCGATCATTCAGATCCAATAGATTCTGCATGCCAGTAGTGTTGATGCAAATTTAGAGTTATTCTTGTTATGGTATATGCATGTATTTCTGTTCTTCTTTAAAATATTGTAGCTTTACAATATATTCTAGACTACTGAGTGGGAATCACAAGAAAGACTTTGGGAAGAGTTCTTGCATTAAAAAAAGAAAGAAAGCAGGAGACTAAAATAATAAAGAGAAGGAAAGGAAAAGAGAAATGTGAAATGCTTGAGGAATCAAAGGAATGGACTAAGGGTACATGGAAGGTTGTAGAAAGTCAGAAGGGATGTGATGTGAACTGTGTTTGTTATGATTTCTTATACCTGGAACTAATGAATTTAAAAGTTAGTTCTGATTGGTTTTTATTTTAAAATTAGCTGATGATTCTGCAAAATGTTTATGTTAAAAAACAGAGATATATACATATGTGTATATGAACATATATGTGACTTGGATTTAACTATATGTGTGAATGTAAGCTAGTTTTTAACTGTATGTATGTGTATATAACTTGGATCCTACTGTGCATATGTGTGCAAGTAATTATTGTTTTTAAACAGCAACCACATGGCTTTCCTCCATCTTGACTGGTGACCTCATCATGATGTAGGCAGCCACGAGGCTGGCAGCCATCTTTTACCAAGGTTATAAAGATCTATTGAGATTAACAAAAGGTAACTTAGAGATTTACACCTAGGTACTTATGTCTTTGCTAAGTGCTCAACAGTAAGCTTTTAGAGAATTTAAATAGATGGCAACATGTGTTTGATAAATAAAGTATTCCATAAATATATTAAAGCTACACCTCAATGCTTTTATACACAAGAATATACCTTGTTCTGGCAGCTAAACTTTATAATTTAAGTCACCTAGGTGATAGTCACCAGAAGCACCAGCCACACTGAAAGGCAGCAGGCTGAGATCTAGAGGGCAGGTTGTGTGTATGCTGCTAAGGGTAGGGCCAAAGCTAAACCTCTAAGTAAAAGAACCAAAAGGATTGTAACTGAGTCCCAGATATTGGACTTTGGGATTGCTTGCACTTTGGAGCTTGGTTTTGCTTTATACAGATTGTGCTTATGCCATGTTTTCTCACCCTTAAAGTAAAAGAAGGTATTTTATCTTTTGATATTGCAGAAAGACATTTGAGAGATCTTAGCCTTTTTAAGAACAGTTTTTAAAAATATTTAAATTTATAAGGCTATGGGACATTTTAAGTTTATAAAATGTTCTATATTGTTAATATCTGGACTGAAAATAAAAGACTAAAAATTAGGGTCACAGCCACAAGCACCAAATACTAACTAGAAACTGGAATGTGCATTTCTTGTGATGCAGCAACACAATGACCTAAACAGTCTGGCAAAGGGCTTGGAACAGCTTCTGACTTCATGAGTCTCAACCCTTTGGGGGTTGAAAAACCTTTTTTTCAGGGGTAGCCTAGGACCACCTGTATGTCAGATGTTTGCAAATGAGATTCATAACAATGGCAAAACTACAGCCATGAAATAGCATCGGGAAATCTTGTAATGGTGGTCACCACAACATGGGGAACTATATTGAAAGTTCAAAGCATTGGGAAAGTTAAGAACCAGTGGCTTAGAGAATGTTTCTCCTCACTCAAAGTCTATTCAAACTTAAGAATGCATGTCCAGCCTCTTTGTCTTTGCTAAATTTATTGATCTTAAGATATTTGGATAAACTTGAGTCATATAAATGTTTTATATTGATACTAAAAAAGCTTTAATGGAGAGGTTTTTTTTTTTTTCATTCTCCCCCTCTCACACTTCCAGAGGAAGAGAAGAACGATAATCAATGGCAAAGCAGTTGCATTTTTTTGTTTTGTTTTTTGTTTGTTTGTTTGTTTTGAGACAGGGTTTCTCTATGTAGCTTTGGTGCCTTTCCTGGAACTCACTCTGTCGCCCAGGCTGGAGAATTTTTAAGGCTCATACTTAGCAGAGATAAAACTACAAAGTCATTTTCCCAAGGTCAGACATTTAGACAAAGTTCCCATTCCCTCAGGGGCTTGGAGAAAGTTCTTACTTGCTAAAAAGCAAGTCACTCTTCTTATCTCTGGTAAAAGGAACTTATGGACCTTCTATTAACAATATGGCTATTTTGTTTTTATTTCTTTTCTGAACCCATATTTGATACTAAAGGAGCTTCAATTTAAAGTCATTGTTTTTAAGGCTACTTATTGTAGACTGCTAGAGAACACAATTAAATAGTCAGTCATCTTATAAATAATCAAGCTCTTTAATTGTAGTCACACTAAGTACTGGTAATTAATTACAGGGATAAGCTTTACTCAGTCCCTTGCATATATTTTCAGGGTTTAGCTTAAAACAAGTAAGTAGAAACAAAGTTTGTCTATTCAGCTATACATAGACAGCCCTCATACTTCAGAGATGTATATACTGCAGAATATGGCATTTAAAATGTTAATCTAAAAGCTTATTGTATCAGACAGACTCCCAGATCCTAGCAGTGACCCAAGGTCTCCAAAGAAGATTACATATGGGACACAACAACATCTCCACCTGGATTACAGCAACACTGACCCCGATGCAATGCCCTGCCACCAAGATCTGGCCTAGACTGTGGATAAGCAGCAGGACACTGGAATAATTGCACCCCTTTTGCTTAGACAAAGCAAGATCAATCTTCCCCATGTCCCTTTTCTATAGGAAAAAACTCTGCCTGATGGCCAAAGAAGATTGATGCTGTTCTAATATTTGTGCCTCCAACACTATGGAGACCTGGGTATGGACTGGTCCCTGTTATTTGTAGAATTGGTAGCTGCTTCGTCTGCATTAATATATAATTTATCCTTCTCAGACCTCTGATAGTACTGAGGGTTGGGTGAGCTATAACTTTGTCAGTTTCGCAGCATCAGACAACCAGATCCTTCTGCAAGGCTATAGCAGCAGCTTGTTAGCTGATTTTTAAGAGAATGTTCTAAATAAGTCATAAAGGTTTTAATATGGGTCAAAAAATGGTCTGAGGATATCAAAGCTTACAAGCTTTAAGGACCTCAGAAAATGATTTAAGATATAAATACAAGTTGTAATGAGAAATGTTTTAGATTGCTCTCACCTTCCATGATATAATGGTTCAGAGCTTAATATTTAATAGAGGCCAGATAAGCTGGTAGGGCAATGACTACTTAATATTCAGTCACAAGCTCAACATTTTAGATTTGTTTTAGTTGTCATCTAAATATAAACTTAAAAGTACTTCTCATCAGGACAAAAATCTCTGTTTAATTTATAGTTGGCTCTCCAGACAGAAGGAAAATGCACAAGCTTTTAACCCAAATTTATATTTCTTGTTGGGACTTGAAGATATGAGTCCACTTCTAATGTTTTACAGGTATTCATCACCTGCTTTTGTCTATGATATGAATTTCAGTACAGATTGGTAATACTAATTTATCTAAAACTTTTACGTCATTTCATAGGATAATTCATCAATACTTAGATCCACTTCACAGAGGTTAGAAAGACCCCAGATAAGTACAGCTTAAATTTTTCCCACTTGTCTATTCCTAAGGATGGTATTTTTTAAAATTAACTTTTGTTCCTAGCTTCAGTTTGTCTCAACAGGTTTCTACTTGGCTGATAAACATGTTCCAAGTTTCAGTTGCCGACTACACTGTTCTAGTCAGCTATGAGTTATGAACTTGCTAAAAGCTGACATGGACCAGCCCAGCCAATGTGATTGTTCCCTTTCTTCAGCTGGGTCAGATGGCTACATCCTTCTGACAAATGCCCCATTTTCCAGCCTTTGACCAGCCTTTCAGCCATTTGGGGGTGGGCTTTGACAACAGTGCTCCAATGCCAGCTCAAAGCAGTTCCAGAAGAGAATATGTCATCCCATGTTCCCTGTTCAGAACAAGGCTGAAATGTTGGGTCAAAAGGAAACTCACTGGCGTAGGGGCAAGATGGCCAACTATAATGGCCATTGACATACCAGAAAAAACAGGTTCAGAGCTGTCAATTGATAAGTTAATTAATTGAAATGGTTCTGCAATAAATAAGATAAGACACTTGACCTTTGTGTAGAACCACAGAGGTTTTATTATAATCTAGTTGTACTCAAAGATTAGAACTATAAGGCCTTAAGAATGGCAATAGATATGGATGTCACTGCCCTAGAAAAATCTGTTAACTAATGGTTTTTAGGTCCTAATACCCTTGAATCCCTGGGCAAATAGGACTCATGACTGAGTCCTATTACTGGTACTTGTGAAGGGGGGGATGTGGGGAGCCCCAAACAGCTTGATTACACAGCTGCCATGACAGGCTTAGAGGCCCAGACACAGCTTCTGTGACAGGCTTACTGGCAGGCAACACCCAGATCCATGAGCTGACCCTACCAAGGGAGGGCCTACATCTAAGGGGAAGTATCTGACATTCCAAACATTCCAACCATTAGATAAGGTTAGATAAGATGGCCAGATGTCCCTGAGTCTAGCACACACCTATTTCTGTTTTTACGGTAACCCTAGACAAATGTCAGCCAATCAGGGTCCTGAATCCTGGAAATACCCTCACCCCAAACTCTACTATAATAAAAAAACAAAACAGCAACAAAAAACTCTACCTGCTTGAGCTTAGGGCTCTCGGCTCTCACCGCTGCACTGGACAGACAGAGAGACCAAGCTCAGAGCTTGAAAATAAAGGCTTTTTGCTTTTATATATGGGATTTGGTCTTTGTGGTGCTCTTTTGGAGATCCCTGCAATCTGGGCATAGCATTAGATTGTGCTCAACACCCCCATGCTCTTATATTTAAATGATTGGTATAACATTAGCAGGTAAGTGCTTTTGGGAGATGGTGTGTTTATGTTTGTTAAAGTATGTCATTGTAGATGGGGTTTGAGGTTTCAGATGACCAATGCAAAGGGAAATGTTTCTTTCTGCCTGCCTATGTATCAGGATGTAAGTTTCAGTGCCATGCCTGCCCACTGTGATGCTGCCATTCAGTATGATAGTTGACCAGTTCTCTGTCATTGTAATCAAGCCCCAAGTTAAAAGTATTCCCTTGTAAGAATCACCTTGGTCATAATGTTTCTCCACAGCAATAGAACAGTCACTAAGATGTGTTGTATGTGTATTATTTTGGTGTATTATCTCTCTGTATTGTGCCCCTGTCTCATGATACTGAGCAAGGGTGAATTAAAGAGTAATGGCCTGTCTTGACAAAATATATAATTATGGTACACTTATTACTGATGACTCACGTAGGTCTGTAGAGTAAAAGAGCAACAATAGTGGCAGAAATTAATAAAAACCTGTGTGGTTTGGAAAGAAAAACAGCACTAAGCAGTTTCAGAGAGTGGTCATGTGCTGAAAGAGAGGCTGTAATTATCAGGGGGGTTAAGGCCATTGAAGAGAAGGCATCTGCTCTTCTGGAAATATAGAAAATGTGTTATAGGGAACAGCCTACCCAGCCAAGCATTGGACTCTGGAAGGAAAAGGAAGGTGATTCCTGTCCCAGAAAAAAACTCCATGCAGAATCTGCTGCTGCTCTGTTCCAGTGGGGCCAGGTACATCCAAACTTAGAAACCCGTGTGGTGGTATCTATGTACTGCTTTTTTGGAAAGAAAAAGATGCAGCATTTAAAGGTCATGGATTCTTCCTCTGTGCTTCAGCTCAGCAGTGTTTCAGTCACCTGTTTGGCAGAGATATTGCCCCAATGAGGAGACTGTGAGAGTTCATTGCATGAATTCCTGATGTTGGAGCCTGGGTTGCATTTTGAGACCATATCATGTTTGAGACACCAAGTTTTGAGAACTGCCATGAATAATAGATGCATGAAGATAGTGGAAGGAGCCAAAGTGAGATGAGTGAAAATGCTGCGGACTGCAGGAATATACCATAAGAACTCAGCTGGTTATGGCACAGTCACTAGCTAGAGCGATCAAGGAATTTCTTCAGAGGAAGCCAAATTCCAAGGAGCATTTGGTGTTATTTGGCTTGTTATATATCAGCTGTCTTTTGTTATGAAAATCATGTGTGTCTTCATAGTTTTCCTAATTGATTTTTTCCCTAAGAATTGCTAAGTGTGGACTGGATCACTCTTTGGATATATACATTCAAGGTATTTGGAGAACAGCCTCAGGAAAGACTCCCCGCCCCCAGCACATCTGTTTCTCCCCTTTCAACACTGAAATCAGATATCTCCCATAGCCACTTTCAAGGACTAACAGTAATAACAGTCCACATGCTAGTCTCCTGATTTAAGGTAAATTCCACAAGGAGACACCACCTAGGTCAGGTGGATGTTCAGTAATAGCTTTACACAATTTAGCTCGGACCCATCTTTCTTACAGCCTTACTAACTTTATAGACCTCTAACTCCTTACCTAAGCACTTCTAGGAGTATTTGGATAACCTGTGCGCTAACAGCTAAGCTCAGCCAGAACCCCAGTTTAGGTCTCCTTGTAATTATCATCATTGGCAGCATCTGGCCAGGTCCATCCCCAGATGGAGGAAAGTACCTTATCAGAGATACCTCTGTACTCTCTAAGAACAGGCTTAAGTGTCCAGACTACCCGTTTGAGAAGGCCTGGTGGATGTACCAATTAAGCTTAAGTACTTCTTTTCCCAAATCTTTCCTCTAGTTCCAGATCTCCCTTTAACTATCACCAGAGGCATCTAGCTGTACATAGGTTGCCTAGCGACCGAGCACACTTCCCCCAGCCCTGCAGAAAAAACGGCAGATAGCCTGAACAGATAGGAGACACAGGAAAAAAGAAGGCAGTTTTATTTCCCCCCATTGACCTAGCAACTTATAGATTCTTTTTTTTTTTTTTTTTTTTTTTGGTTTTTCGAGACAGGGTTTCTCTTGTGTAGCTTTGCGCCTCTCCTGGAACTCACTTGGTAGACCAGGCTGGCCTCGAACTCACAGAGATCCGCCTGCCTCTGCCTCCCGAGTGCTGGGATTAAAGGCGTGCGCCACCACCGCCCGGCTTAGATTCTTAACATTTTCTACCAATCATGTTTAAGATTATAGTTGAGCACATAAGATTCCCTCCTTTTAGATATTACCCGAATTTAGCCTTTAGTTAATTCATTTCCCCATTGGTCACTTCCCTTTGGGGTTGCAAATGATAATTAACAGTTATTGCCTATGTGATTCTTATCACCCCTCAGTTTGACCCTGGAAGCCTGACAATCACTGCCTGAGGAAACTCTTAGCTGCTTTTATGACCGACCACACAGGAACTCAGGCCTGGGGACCTGGCTGGAGGGGAGGATTGTGATTGTTTGGTTCAATCTTTCCTTTTTTGAAAGAGAAAAGTATATTCTGTGCCATTGTATGTTTTGATTTTACAGGATGCCGAGTTCAAGACATTGCCTTGATTTTCGGAAGAAACTTTGGACACTGGAACAGTCTTGGGACTGTTACATAATACGGAGATCTTTGAAGTTCTGCTGCAATGCCAATCTCTGCAGATCTGCGACAGATCTGTACAAGGGGTGGAATCGAGGGGTGGGAACCACTGTGCTAAGGCCCTTTGCGACACTAAAGCAGCTGCTCCTGTCGCTCAGGCCTCAGTAGCCAATCAGGGTTTCCAGATGGACTGCCAGTCAGAATGGAAAGAATACTTCCGGTCCCATGCTGCAGGCAGCGGGTGAAGGAGGCTCATCTTGTTCTTTGTGCTGAGCTGTTACTGGCTGCTTAGAGCTGTGAGGAGAGAAGGATGAGCTCGGAAACCCGCCATGGTGAGTGAGGAGCCTCTGTCCCATTTGAGGGAGGAGCCCCGGGAGCCGGTGTGGGGGTCCTACTAGGGCTGTGGGAGCGGCCCTCTGCGGCGCCCCATTAGGCACGTGAGGTCCTTATTGTCCTTGCAACTCCTGGGACTTGTAGCCCCTGAGTATCTTCCATCTGCGGCCTGCGCCTGCAGAGAATACGAGCATGGGTGGATTGTGGGTGGTTTTTTCCATATTGTGATGTCACCATGCAGAGAGGGTGCATTGCGCTTTTTTCACTGTCGCCAGAAAGGCAGATTTGCTAACTCACAGAGCCCTGGTTTTTCTAGTGTCTTCTATAAGTTATTTTCTTGGCCCTGAACATTCAGGCATAGGGTCCATCTGAAGTTAATTCTGTGCAGGGCGTAAAGTCTGTGTCTTTAACACATTTGCATGTACATATGTTTTGTTGATCTCTTTTTTTCTTTCTTAAACAGTACATAGTGAGTTCTAGGCCAGCTAATGCTTCATAGTGAGAGCCCATCTCAAAACACCTTAAAGAAAGTTATATATGTGCACTTTTTTTTGTGTGTGGCAAGTTCTCTCTGCCTGATATAGGTTATGGAATTAAAATTAAGCTCCCTGTAAAAGCAATATGTGCTCTTAACAGCTGAGACATCTCTCCAGTCAAAAATCCAAGTATTAAATCTCTGTTCTTTTAAAACAACAGAATTACTTCTTCAAACATTTAAAAGTTGATTCTTTTATCAATATAAAAGCACTCAAATAATTATGAGGATCATTTATGTGAGAAAAATAATGGTATACTAATAGTCTTCAGAAATTATATTGAAGAGAGTAGTCTCTCTAGAGCAAAGAATTTGTCTGTCACCTCCATTCCTTACATATACTTTTTTTTAAAATTTTTGAGACTAGGTCTCACTGTGTAGTCCTAGCTGGCCTGGAAGTCACAGGTCCATCTGCCTCTGCCTCCTGAGGTCTAGAATTAAAGGCCTAAGATACCATACCTGGCCATATGCAACATTTAAATAAAATATCATAAGGTGATAGGTTAATAAGAAAAAAGTTGCCTTCTAGATCTCAAGTAAATGTACTGTGTTCAGAGCATGCTTTTTTTTTTTTTTAATATTGTGTGGCTCTTTCTCTACAGTTTTATTTCAATTTCTATTAAGCTTTATTGTTTGTTTGTTATGTATATGCCTGAATGTGTGTTTCTGCATGCTGAATTCTCTCAGAGGCCAAAAGAAGGGTCATATCTGTTGGAGTTATAGGCATGTGAGCTAACCATCCTGTGTGTTGGGAACCAGATTCAGGTCCTCTGCAAGAGTAGAACCCAGTCTTGATGGCTGAGCCTTGTTTGAAGGCACTGCAGGATTCTGAAGCTGAGCCAGTACCATGAGAAGATGCTTTTACTTAACTTTACTTTTCTAATGACGTAAATTTGGCAGTCAAATAGAACCCACTTAATGCACCCTCAAAAAGAGCAATAGAATTCTTGATTGTAGTTATCGTGACTATTTTTATGTTAACAAGTAAGATGGTGTAAATAAACATAAGCTTATGCTTTGAAATTGCCAGATGCTCCCTGTGATGGAATATGAAGAGACATGACTCCAGCAGTGTCACCTTGGAAGGGAAAGTCGTCTTCAGCCTACCATGACCTTCTGCTTTCTGGTCCTTTTAGCAGTGTTTACAAGTTTTGACAATAGTACCACATACAACTTGGGCCCATTCACGAGCTGTCAATAACTGTCCAGCCATTATATAATTACCATTAGCATGTGACTCCACCTTCTTTTTTCCAAGTTCAGGTAGAAATGAGTAGCCATTTTTAGTTTGAATTCAAATATTCTTCTTAAGATAATGGGCAAGGACAGTTCAATGTCATCTCACCTTCTAGAGATTTAAATAGAGTAGATAGTGCATAATTAGGTATTAGATATTTTGGTTTTGCTGAACTAGCACTAGAAATAGTGAGCGAAACTCATGTGACTGAGAAAGAATTGGTAAATGAATTCCATTTTCGTGCTGTAATGCTAAATTTAAATAAAAGGTGAAGCAGGTACCTTTTGGCAGGCCCTGCCAAACTTTGCTACTAAGCAAACATACCACAAAGTTAGTGCAAGAGGTTTATTGGGGTGGGGGGAGTGGAAGCATGAAAGGCCCTCTTGGAGTGGGGATATGAGAGAGGCAGACAGACAAGAGGAAGAAGAGGGGAGCAAGAGGCAAGAAAAGAGTAAGAGGCAAGAGAGGAAACAATGGGCAAGAGAGACGAGAGGAAGGAGGAGGCAAGAGAACCATGAGACGAGAGTGATCTGTGCTCTGGTGGGCACTTTTAAAGGGTCCATGTGTTATATATCTGACAGTGGAAAGATGAGAATGTAACTACCTTGGTGACAGAGGCAGACTGCTGCTGCAACAGAAACTAACATTCCTCCCTTTTGTTTATTATAAAAAGGTGAGGAAATAGGAAGGCTTAGCTGGTGAGGTGGGAATAAGGGCACTGTTCTCAAGACTGCTTCCTGTTGTCTGGGGGCATTGGCATATATGGGAGACCTGAGATGCTGGCCAAGTCCTGGGATAGCTGGCTGTTTCATTCATTGTCCAGGCTTTGTGGTACTGTCTGGTGCTAGGAAAGTAGGCCTGGTTGAAGCAGTTTGTGAGGTTGGACCACTTGGGGCTAGCCACTTTGAAGCTGTCTGGGATGCAGATTTTGAGGAGATCTGGCAGGATGCTGGCAGAAAATAAAATTAAAAAGTTTTAGGGGGAAATTTTTTTCTTAAGCCCTAGTAATTGAGGGAAGGGAGTCCTAAGACCAGGGAAAGGTAGGAGAGATTCTGCCCTCAGGAACAGGCAGTAGGTGGGAGCACTTACTTAGGCTGTTGATTGATAGTACTTACGTGGAGTTCATTTGACATGTTTGAGGTAGATCCAAGCCAACTCCCTGGAGCTTACAAGAATTTTTTGAGTTTACACAAAGAGATAAGTTTTGGGCACATTAGCATTCCCACTGTTTGTAATCTGTACTGAAATCCACATTGTAGATAAGGCAGTAGACTCATGCCTTTGAGTCATAGGGGACCCAAAAGTGATTCTGGTTAAATGCATGAACACTCTTTCCTCTAACCAGAAGACTGTGTACAGATGAGACATGTTTTTAGTACAATGAGAAACTTTTTTAACTGTATACTTAAAAAACAACCAAAGGGAATTTAAAATCTTAAGCCTGTGACTATGATAAAAGTAGTGGTGCTTTGCCAGAGCTAGATCAATAGCTTATCAGAATTCCAATGTTAAGACTAAGGACTTTTGGCATCTTAATACAACAGAGTAGTGAGAGAAAGAAATCTGAAACATGTTTCATTTTTTATACACCTTAAGTCACGTTCTTTTTATCACCACTTAAGCTTTTTTCATCCTCAGACCTTTATAACTTGAATTTACACACCTTAAAACACCTTAGACCCTAAAACATTTTCTTAGATCTTCACATCTTAAGCTTTCATATCCTTACGTAAACTTTACACTTTAAAACACCTTCTTCTGTCG
The DNA here is from genome assembly GCF_049852395.1 of Peromyscus maniculatus bairdii. NCBI lineage: Eukaryota > Metazoa > Chordata > Mammalia > Rodentia > Cricetidae > Peromyscus > Peromyscus maniculatus. Next base: position 6,224,253 of record NC_134873.1, on the reverse strand, counting down.
AATTCACCAGGAGACACATGTGGTTAATTACTGTGGGCAATCATTATAGAGTGAGTTCTTTCAAATAAAGGAGTAGTAAAAAGTTACAGTGAAATTTGTTTTGTGAGTTTATCTTATTTCTGAGTCTGGTAACAAGGTAAACTGTGAGTAGTGGCTCCAGGAGAGAGAGGCCTGTGGCCTGGATTTTACGCACAGAGAGAACTGAGAAGACAGCTGATAACTTGGTTGCAGCTGTTAAGCTGACAAAGCTATGACTAGCCTAGTCTTCACACACCAGAGTTCTGTGGATAAACTTCACCCGAGTAAGCAGAGGTGCAGATCAAGCAGCTTCTGAATATATTAAAAATGGCAGGCTTATTGGCTACCTAGACAGCTACCCCAGGGCCCTCCATGGTCATTGGGGGCAGAGCTTTCAGGGCAGCACCAGTCTTCAGAAGATCCGACAGACTTTCCTGTGGAGTAGGAACCTGGGGATCGGGCGACCAGCCTGCCTTGCCTAGGCAAAGTGGGGCAATCAATTCTCCAGTGTCCTGATTGTCCACAGTCTGGACAGGATCTTGGCAGCAGTTGAGGTAAAAGGCAGTCCTGTCCCGTCCCCATCCGTGTCCGTCCCCCCGCCCCCCCCCCCCCCCCCCCCCCCCCCCCCCCCCCCCCCCGTGGCCAGTGTTGCCGTATTTAAAGCAAGCTCCAGGAGGAAGTTCTTCTGTGCCTGTCCATCTTTGGAGGAGACAGGGTGCTGCCAGGAGCTGACATATCTATCATTCACAAAAATTTATTAAACATTTTAAGTGCCATATTCTGCAGATCTCGGAAGCATATAAGAGCTGTCTATTTATTAGGTATATCTGAATAGACAAACTTTGCCGGTTTCTAGTTACTTGTTTTTTAAAGATTTATTTATTTGTTATGTATACAGTGTTCTGCCTGCATGTATGTCTACAGGCCAAAAGAGGACACCAGATCTCATTACAGATGCCTGTGAGCCACCATGTGGTGGCTGGGAATTGAACTCAGGACCTCTGGAAGAACAGCTAGTGTTCTTAACCTCTGAGCCACCTCTCCAGCCCTAGTTACTTGTTTTAAGCTTAACTTTGAAAACATATACAGGGGGCTAAATAAGGCTTATCCCTGTAATTAATTATATTAGTACTTAGCATGACTATAATTAAAGAATTTGGTCATTTATGAGATGACTGACCATTAATTTGTGTTCCTTCACAGTCTACAATAAGTTAGCAGCTTTCATAAGACTAGGACTTTACATTCCATTCCTGTTAAAGGTGACTGACCATTAACCTGTATTTCTTAATGATCCTTAGTTGTTTACAATAAGTAGCTTTTTGAAGAATAGGACTTTATGTTCCATCCTTGTTAAGTTTAGCCTTAAAAATAATGATTTTGAATGGAAGTTCTTCTCGTATCAAGATAAAACTTTTAAATCACAGATAATGGGCTCAGTGGGTGAAAGTGGAACAAGTTTGTTCCAAACTGCTAAGCCTGTCTCCTGAGAAGGCAAAGAAAAGAGGTGGGAAAGATCCCCAGGGCCAAATGGGAACAGGACAAAAGGGGCATGTGAGTTGGGGTGGGGCCTGTGGGCAGGGACTGAGGGAGCCCAGAGGCCAGCACTGTCCTTGACAAGCCATTGGGGCCCCTGCTCAAATGCCCAGCCCTGGGAAAAGGACCTTCTCAGGGGACCAGACATTCCATTATAGAATATATCTTATTTATCAAATATATGATGCCACTTAATCTAAATTCTGTAGAAATTTGGTGTTGAACACTTGGCAAAGACATAAATACTTAGGTGTAAATTTCTAAATCGGCTTTTGTTACTCTGAATAGACCTTTATAACCTAAAACTTTTAACATATAGATAGAGTATATCCTAAACCAGGGTTGAATCACATATACAGTATGTTGTAAGAAATATAACCTTACATTTCTATCATCATACCAAAGTCTGTACCAGTCCAAAATATTTGAGACTTCTTGCTTCCTTAGTCTAAAAGGAAACACCATGAACAGAGAGCTCATTAGGACTAGAAAGTGTCACATGATATATATGCTTTAACTTTAGTAAAGATGATTGCCAGCAATGTGGCTGCCTACATCCTGACAAAGTCACTAGCCAAGATGGAGGAAAGCCACATGGTTACTATTTAAAATGTTTTCTTAAACAATAGTTGAATCTAAGTTACATGCACAGAGTTGAATCCAAGTTACATACACATACACACTGACTTAAATCCAGCTTACATTGACCCATATAGAGTTAAATCTAAGTCACATATGTACAGATATACATACATATAACTTAAACAAGACACACATATATACATATATATATATATCCATGTGTAGAATTTTAATTGTAAGCCTTTCATTATAAGTTTAAAGCTAAATTTTGTTACATATGATACAGATTTTAAACCATATCCAATGAGCAATTGACAAATCCCGAGATAAGAGTTTATAGCATAATCTTAACACATTTTCTTTTGAGAACAGAGTACAAAGAAATCAGAGATAAAAGACTTTTAGGAGTGGGAAGAGGTAAGGGAAGTATAGCAGAGCAAGTTTATGTATAAGGTATTTGTGGATCATTTGTTTGTGGCAGTAGCAGTTATTGATAATTGATGAGAATTTGGAAATTACATTTGCCAACTTTGGCCATTGACTTGTACTGAGGCCAAGATGTTGTAATAAAATCTGAGTCTATGGAGGAAGAGAGAGAGGGGTTCATAAAGTGGAACACTGTGCCAGTGTGTTCTTAAGTTCCAAGGGGAAGTTGAGAGTGAAAGTGAGCTTCAGGGCTGCATGCGGAAACTCAGAGACAGCACAGTGGATCTGCAGTCTGACTGCCAGGTGAGGGAAAGCCCGGAAGGAGCAGAAGAAAAAGGAGGTGTCCACATCGGTCAACAGGCTGCAAGGGCCAGAGCCAAGTGGGGAATACAGTAGGCTGTTCCTAGGCTGCTTATCTGGCTCCTGCAGCCTGCTGCACACATGTATCCACATGGAAAACAATGCCAGAAGAATTGGACTCTATAAAATTTGGGATTAGATTCACTCAGACAGATGATCCATACATCCATTACTGAGGGTTAGATCAGCAGATACTGCAGGGGAGAACTAGTGTATGCTGAGCAGGATGAAGCTGCCCTCCTTGTCTCTAACTCCCATGTTGCAATAAACATATCCACAGAACATTTACAAAATTTAGAGAGTCTTGGAGCAAAGAGAAAGTAGAGAATTCTTTCTCAGTTTTCCCTGATCCATGGTATACTAAGGCCAGATTTGATTTGAAAAGAGTTGTCAGAAGGTCTCCAAAAGACATCCCACAGGAGCAAGGAGGCTTTTGACACAGTTCCCAAGGATGAGGCAGAGAGAAGTCCAGAATGTGAGAGCCTCGAACATCCCCAGGACATGGAGTACTGAACAGTGAAGAGAAGGCACAGGCTGTTCAGTGCATCATCATGCAAGAATAAGGGCCAAGGACTAAGAGCCTGAGTGAGTCATCTGGTAACAGGACTTTGAGAAAAGTGAGAAGGCGAGGATTGTGCTCAGTAAGGGAAGTCTCACATCTAGGAAAATGGTAGAGGCAGGTAGCCCCACCAGAGAGCCAATTGTCAGTGATGAATGGAAGGCAAAGCCATTGGTGATCGAGAAAGCAGATCTGTTGTGGATGGAGCAGGTGGGTAGAATCCCAGTGTGGCCAGACCAAATGCCAGGAGAGCCTATTGAGTCTCAGAACCAATGTAAGGATAAAAAATGAAAAGCAAAGTGGTACCTTTTGGTGGGCTCTGCCAAAGTATGCCACTAAGCAAACACATCACTTGCACCAGAGTTAATGCAAGAGGTTTATTGGGGGAGGGGGAGCAAAAGACTGAAAGGCCCTGTCAGAGTGGGGACATGAGAGAAGCAGACAGACAGGAGGAAGAAAACAATGTAAGAAGAGAGGAAAGAAAAGGTAAGAGAGACAAGAGAGGAAGGAGGAGGAAGAGAGCCAAGAGATAAGAGCAAGTTTATGGTGATTTATTGTGTCCCCCAATATATTATGCACCCTAAAAAAGCTTATCTGAGGATCAGAGGAAAAAGCTAGCCATTATATTAAACATAGAAGTCAGGCAATGGTAGCACACACCTTTAATTCTAGCATTCAGGAGACAGAGATCCATCCAGATCACTGTGAGTTCAAGGCTACACTGGGAACAGAGCCAGGCATGGTGGCACACACCTTAAATTCCAGCACTAGTTAACCATAAAGGTCTGGAGGTCTGTACAAACAGACAGGAAGTGACAGAGCTGGGCAGGAAGAGAAAGTAATGTAGTTGAGTGGAGGGAGGCAGTGAGATGGCAGGTACAGAAAGGCATATAGGCATGGGTATGCAGGAAGCAGGTCTCTCTGGAGGCTGAGGAGTTGGTAAGATGAGGTTAGCGGTGGCTTGTCCTATTCCCTGATCTCTCAGTTTTTCACCCTAATATCTGGCTCCAGGTTTCTTATTAATGAGACCATTTAGCAACTTGTCTTACACAAGCTGTGCTCTGCTGGGCACTTTTAAAGCGTACACATGTTGCATAGCTCATGGTGGAGAGGCACCTGGTGACAGGCGCTGACATAACTGCTTTGGCAGCGGAGGCAGGCTGCTGCTGCTGCTGCTGAGGAGGCAGAAACTAACGCCTACCCTAGGCAAGCTAGCTTGCCTAGGTTGTAACGTTAGAATTTTCATAACTTCTCATAAGTCCTCATCAGTCAGGAAATGGAGGGAATTTAAGATTAAATAGATTGTCAAAATCCTCACTATGCATCAGGGCCATTTTCAGACAATGAATGATATGTAATTAAAGGAAGTTCCAGTAAGGGAGCTGAGGGAACTGACATCAGCTTAGCTGTCAGGAATGCTCTTCTTACTTGACCTATATATGCTATTGTCTTTTTAGTTAGTAATAATATTGATTGGCATATCATATTCTTTGATCATGAGACTCTGTACTCAGGAACGTAAAATACAGAGGGATAACTGTAGGGGGAAATGCAGGCATGTCCTGGCAGTCAGCCTACCTAGTACACTGTGCCTCTAAGTAACAAGCGTGGTCCACCATGAATATTCCCAGAAGTGTGAACACTGAAGTAGCATGGGTAGCCAGGAGCAGGCCTGCTGAGGTGTCCACTCTTCACGTCTCCTTTTGTGAGCTCCTTCTGCATAGAGACCCTGGTGTGTTGTATGACAGTGCTGACTTCAATCTAAGGTCATGTGCTAACCAATCATAGTCGATAGGCTTCCACTATGTAAGTGGCTGCTCATGTGCAGTAAAGCAGATGCTGTTCCCTGAAACCATCCCCGAGTGGTTCTTCTCCATGTCCTTTACTGACCCACAGGCATTGCAGTCTTATTGGGGGACACCCAGGTAATGGCTGTAACAATATGGGTGACAAACTCACCCACATTATGATCCATGTGCACAAGGGCACACATACACAGGCATGATAAATAAATGTAATTACATATTTGAAAAACAAGCCTAAATATATTATCAGTGTATTTCTTCTTTTTTTTTTCTTCAGGACTGCTCTTACTAACTTTTGCTTGTTTCCCTGGAGCTTACTATGTAGTGCAAGTTTGCCTCTGCTTCCCTAGTGCTCATATTAAAAATGTATGTGACTGTGCCCAGCCTCAGTGTTTACTATTTAAATATCAATTCCTGGAAGATGTAGCTTGATAGGGAACAATGCAAGGCTAAACTCAGATATTACTGAACTTGAGGCCAACCTGAGCTACTTGATACAATGTCCTCCCAAAGCAAAAGCAGCTGTGTGTGGTGGTGCACAAATGTAACACCAGGACTCAGGAGGCAGAGGCAGAAGGATGGAAGCAGGTTCAACCTAGTGTTTGCATAGAGTTCCAGACCAGTCAGGCTGTTATGAGGAAGCCTTGTCCCTGATACCAAAACAACAAATGATGTCATAACCAATGAGCAAAAGAATACCTGCAAGTGATTAAGGTGCTTGTTTCTGAGCCTGATGACTTGAGCTCAATCCCCAGGAACCACTTGATGAAAAACTGACTCTTCACAACTTCCCTGACTTCCACATGTGTGCACTACTCAAGTCAAGATGCATGCAGAACAGGATACTAGGGATGTAGGTCAGGGGTAGAACACTTGGCCCAGCACATTCAAAGCTCTGGGTCCCATCATAGCATTCAAGGAAACACGTCATGTTTGAGACAGATTCCCTCTTTGCTGTCCCTGATCTTACCTCCCTGTGTAGCTCAGGCTACTCTGAATGTTGGGATTACTGACATGTGCCACCTACTCAGCTTGATATACTATTTTTTTTTGAGACAGGTTTTTCACTGAGTGTGTAGCTTTGTGCCTTTCCAGGATCTCGCTCTGTAGACCAGGCTGGCCTCAAACTCACAAAGATCCACCTGCCTTTGCCTCCCGAATGCTGGGATTAAAGGCGTGCGCCACCACCACCCAGCTTGATATACTAGTTAAAAGTCTCCTGAAGAGTCTTGGAAAGACTTCCTAATCAAACGTAGGTACTAACAGCAGAATGCATTTACACTCCTCTTGCCCCAGGAGTTAAACCAGCAGGGCATAGACTCTGGCAGCTACAAATGTTACAGTTCTGAAAGGAAAGGTAGCCTGATTTTTTGGGAAGTCAGGCTATACCTGAAGCTGGGGTAAAGTGGGGAATGGTCTCCCTGAAGGATATAACAATACGTTACAGCTGAACTTTGCTCTGCGCCCCCAAGGGGGCTTCCCAGTAGAGCTCTGCTTCTTTTCAGTTCAAGTCTTGAACTGTTTCCTTCACCTGTTTGTTTTATTCCTTCCAATTTTTTGTTTGTCTTTTCCTCCATTTTAAGGTGATTTTTTCATTTTCACTTTAAAGGCCTCATGGTCTTCATAAAGTTATTTTTAAGGTCATTTTCTACTGCTTCATTTGCACTGGGATGTTCAGGTCTTACTGTTGTAGAATCGCTAGGTTCTGGTGGTACCAAATTGCTCTTTATGTTGTTGAATGTATTCTTGCACTGCTGTTTAACATTCTGGGTTTGGGATAATTATAGGAACAAGTTGATTCTTGTCATGTCTTTGTTGGGTGGGTCTTTTGTTCCTTTGTTGGCTGTTTCATTTATTGTCTTTTGTCCTGAATGGCCAAGGGTTCTGGTCAGGTCAAGTAGGGTTGTCTCAGCTGAGGTTTGTGGGGGTGGGGGTGCCTAGATCCAGCATATGTCCAGTTCTCCTGACTACTGTGTGGACTTTATTTGTGCCTATGGGCTCTGTTCTTCCAACTGATGTGGGCTTTGCCTGTGCCTGTGGAGTCTGTTCTTCCAAATGGTGTAGGTTTTGCCTGTGCTTGTTTTTCCAACTGGTGTGGGTGACGCTTGTGCCTATCAGATCTGCTGATGTTGCTGGAGAGGGCTGTTGATGGGGAGGCTGCTCTTCTTCCAATTGGTATTGGTGGTGCTTGTGCCTCTAGGGGGCTCATCTTCTAATGGGTGCAGGTGGTGCTTTTGCCTCTAGGGGCTGCTCATTCTCCAGTTGGTATAGATGGTCCTTGTGCAGGGGGTAGTTGGCCAGGGGGAGGATTATGGGTTTGGTGGGTTTGGGCGGCACAATGTGCCAAACTGTTTCTTTCACTCGTCCATTTTAGCCTTTGGGCTCTAGTTTTAGGTCCAGGATGTATTTCTTTCACTGGATCTGGTTCTAGGGCCAAAGTGTGTTTCTTTGGCTCTAGTTTCAGGGTCAGGGTGTGTTTCTTAGGTTCTGGGGTCAGGGCTAAATAAAGCGTTTCTTTCACTGGTCAGGTCTTGGGTCCAGTGTGTGTTTCATTCACTGGCTCAGATCTCAGGGCCAGGGTGGGTTTCTTTTACTAGCTCTGGTTTCATGGCCAGAGTGGGTTTCTTTGGCTCACCCTTTTACCCTACATTTTCCCATTTTTGTGTATTAATAAACAACTGGGGGATTGGAAATGGGCTGATGTTCTTGTTAGACTATTTCCTGTTAAATTGGGGTGTGGTGATATTTTGTTTGTGCTCTAACAAAGTTTGCCTGAAGATCAGAGAGTAGAGCTAGCCATTAGTTAACCATAGAGGTCTGGAGGTCTGTATATAAAAGAGACAGGAAGTGATATGGCTGGGAGGAGAGAGGAATATAAGGTGGGCAAAGACAGGAGCTTAGCTGTTTTTGGTCTGAGGAGTTGGAGAGGTAAGAAGTGACTGATTATTCCATTACTTCTCTGATCTTTCAGCATTTACTATGATACCTGACTCTGGGATTTTATTATTAAGACCAATTAGAATTCATGCTACAAAAAAGGCCACTTGTCTGTGACTTTGCATCCACCAGCACAGGCCAGAGCTGAATGTGGCTGGAGTCACTACCTAACTGGCTAGTTTTTCCTTTCTTTTTTCCTGAAGCCTCTGAGCAAGTGTGGGATTTTTCTGTTTCAGCCTAACTGCAGCAATCTCCACAGGCTTTTGGGTTCCAAAATCTGCAGGAGTTACCCACTTTCACACATCCCTCCATGCAGATGATATCTCTTTAGCTTCTTCTCCCCAGTGGGTTGTGGGCTTTCCCTGGGCTCCCTCCTTGGGCTGCTGGCACACTTGATAGCTGTCTTGACACCTGCTTGGGCTTCTATTGTTCTATGCAGCAGCAGTCAGCCTCACACTTCACCATCATCTAATCATCATTGTCGGCAGATTTGGTGAGACAATTGGGAATTTTTAAAAAAATTTATTTATTTATTTAAAAAAAATTTATTATCTCTCTGGAGAGATGGCTAAGTGGTTAAGAACACTGACTGCTCTTCCAGAGGTCCTGAATTCAATCCCAGCAACCACATGGTGGCTTACAACCATCTGTAATGAGATCTGGCACCCTCTTCTGGCCTGCAGATATACATGCAGACAGAATACTGTATACATAATAAATTTTTACTTATTTATTTATTATGTATAATAGTCAGAAGAGGGCACCAGATCTCATTATAGAAGGTTGTGAGCCACCATGTGGTTGCTGGGAATTGAACTCAGGACCTCTGGAAGAGCAGTCTTAACCTCTGAGCCATTTCTCCAGTCCCCACCAATTGGGAATTGTTAAAGGGAGAAATTAGTTAAAAGAGAGGACCCCCCCCCCCCCCCCCGCACATTAGATAATGGGAAACACTATTACAGTTGAGGAAGATAGGTCTCTGTAACAAAATACACTAGATGGTTTAAAAATGTAACAATTAAATGAGAGGATAATTAATTTAGATGGGATTTGTGTAATGTCAATTATAACCATTACTGGGTTTATCATATTGTTTTATCACTAATTAAATAAGTTGGTTAATAAGAGTGCAAAGATATAAGTTTTGGAAAAACTTATTAAAACAGATCATAGAGATATTCAGACCTAGACAGAGAAATTTAAAAGAGAACCAATCTCAGTGTGGCATTATAAGGTTAGAGAGGAACAGCCTAAGGTTTTCAAACAACCAACTTTAATTTATCCAGTATTCTTACAGGAATTGCCAAATGATAGATATTCCCTAAGGCTGTGTAATAGCTGAATGGACTCCTGTGGAAATGTTAGATTTAAGGGGATTCAAAGAAGCAATAGTCTCATGGCATGCATTCCTTTTGTGAAGTAGATGTTAAACTCATGATCAACTTGTAATAGAATTATCCCTTAAGACTGGAGAAACTTGGCTACAGCAGTCTTGGAGCCTGATCTCCAATTACAGTGGAGGACCTAGTGGAGAGATGAGGCTAAGGCAAATGAACAACAAAGTAGGCCTAGAGTTATGAAAATCTCCCAAGACCAATGAGATTATGCTAATATTTAAGGGCAATCTCTGTATGATGACTTTATGCTGTGCAGCAGCTGTGAATGCTTGGGGCAGAATTGAAGTAGAAAGAAAACTGAGACATTTACTAAAGTTATACAGGGTCCAAAAGAAACCCTTACTGATTTTTTACAAAGATTGACTTCAGCAGTAAATAGAATGATACCAAAGTCAGAAGCTACACAAATAATAATTGAATCTCTGGCTTTTGAAAATGCTAATGCACAATGCAAAAATTAGGTCATTAAAGGCAAGATCAACACCCTTGGAGGAATGAATCCAAGATACAGTCAGTATTGAAACTCATAACCATGATGGTGCTCGGATAGGAGAGGTGATTTCCAGAGGTTTGAAGCAAAATCAAAATGTCAGGTGTTTCAACTGCAGTAAGCAAGGTCACCTAAAAAGGGATTGTAAAAAATTATTCCTAGAAACAATGTTTTTTCCAAGAATAATTCAAAGAGAACGCCCCTCCCTTCTGGAGTATGCCGAAGATGTGGCAAAGGCAGACATTGAACTAATGAATGTAGAGCAACAACAGATAGTTATAAAGCACCTTGAGGGGGTCTCTTGCAGGCCGCCATGTCAAATTTGGTTCAGTCATTTTCTGTCATCATGGAGGAAACTCATTTCCAGAGCAATTGAAGAACCTAATACCTTTTGTAAAAAACCATGATGCTCTCTGGATGATAGAACAACTATAGAAAGTAAATAAAAAATTTCAGGAGCAACCATAAATCAAAATTGATAAGATTAGATTTGAACAAGTTTACATTGTTACAACAATGTAGCAACATGTACACAATGTAGTAACAATGTACACAAACTTATACAACTCACAAATGCTTTTCATTTGAGCAGATAAAACTTGCCAAAAGGCAACCTCCCCCAAATTAGGGTTGGTATAGGGTTTTGTTTTTTCTTTTGAGGAGAAAGAAGACATCCAGCTAAGAAGACCACTAAACAATTGATACATGAGAAGAAAAAGGACAAATCATTCAGAAATATGTCCCAAGGAAAAGAAAAATTGACCTATTGGTATATCACATTTCCAACAGGATAAAATTTCATGTTAACAACATTCTCCCCAAATGTTTGTTTCTGCTGTTCTTTACAGATATACAATGCAAATGGTCTTTTTGTAGTTCCAGTTCAATTGAAAATTAAAGCTGGCTTTGGAGTGGGGGCATGTCTCTCTCCTTCTCTAAACCCAAGCATGTGTAAAAAAAAAAAATTCAGTCTCTGTTTCCTATCAGAAGAGCCATCTGGTATGGGATGGAAGAAAAACCAAAATTTGTGGACTATTCTATTGCCACTAATCTCATAATCCTTTGGTTTTATTTTGACTCTTTAAAACTTTTCTTAAGGTATAAATATTATCTCAAATTTTATAAGATTAATATATATTTTAAATTTTTTATCATGATATTATTGGTCATATAGAGTACTAACTAATTCTAGAAAAAAGCTTCATCTAGCTTCCTGTACATGATTTCAGGTTTGGCTATCAGGTAACTAGGAATTAAGTTTTTGTACTCTGGAGGTACATAACAAATATTGATCCTTTAATCTCTTTGAGATCTGCTGCATATGACATTTAAAATGTTTAACTTTTCTTCAGTGAACCATAACCACACCTGACAGACTTTTGAAGTCTCCAAAAGGATGATGGGGCCTCACAATGATGATTACACCTGGATTGTGGTATTGCTCCTAATCTGATAAACATCACCCAAAGTTTGGCTTTGGACTACAAACTGTTCAGGACAATTTTAAGGCGGCTAGCTGAGATGGTCCAACCTCACAGACTAGCCAGAACTTGAGACAAACCCTGCACTTTGCCATTACACAGAGACTTGACAACAAATGATAACAGCTGACTCTCCCAAGACCTGATAATTATCCCAATTTTTTAGGATCCCCTAAGGATGCTGTTACCTCCAGAGAGCAGGAAGTAATTTTAAGAACAGGACGCCCACATGGCCAAGAGCTAGGGTGGGTTATTTTTGGTCTTTCAATGGTTTATGGATATTTGCCATTGTTTAGGGTGGTTGGTTACAAGTTGTTATTGGTAATGGTTTAAAAAAAAGCTAAACAAAGGAGATTAGATTCAGGGTTCTTGTTTTGAAAACAAAAAGGGAAAAAAGAGAAAGGGGATATAGTAATGATGGGATAAATGGGTAGGCAATTGAATCTGCTTTGGAAAGAAAAAAGGGGAATGTAGATATGACAGGATAAAAGGGTAGATTATTGAATCTACTTTTAAAAAGCAGCTGCTTGTTTTAAATATTTTGCATTGATATGAATCTTTATATATTGACACAAATTTGGGGTTATTTTTGTCAGAACATACAGTACATACATCTTGTTCAAGGTATTGTACCTATACAACTCATTTAACAATGTAATGCAAATTTCTAGTCCTTGAAAGTTATTAATACCAACTAATTAGGATGCAAAGAAATGCAAGTAAGTAGTTATTACAAGAACTTGTAAGCATGTTAACTGTATTTTCAAGGTCAAACAGATATATTTTTTAAAGGATTTATTTATTTATTATGTATACAGTTTTCTGTCTGCATATATACCTGCAGACCAGAAGAGAGCACCAGATCTCATTATGGATAGTTGTGAGCCACCATATGGTTGCTGGAATTGAACTCAGGACCTCTGGAAGAGCAGCTAGGGCTCTTAACCTCTGAGCTATCTCTCCAGCCCCCCAAACAGATATATTTTAGACAAATAGGTCATCTTCAAATACTTCAAAGAGCTACAGAATATAGGATTTAAGATGCTTTAGTAACATAGATTAATTTTTTTCATTATAATGAGACATGTCTTCTGGCAGCACCAATCTACTTTACAGAAGATGATAGGCATCAAAGAAACTCCATACAGAATTTACTTTTTTAACAAATTTTACAAAACAATTTAACAAAAGTTAGCCACTGGCAAAAAAAATGCCCTTGTCTCAACTCCTGACAGTATGCTGTCCAAATTGGACAAGCAGGACACAAAAGAAAGTGACTGCTGAACTTTGCCAAGACAAGGTAGGACAGCCCTTCAGAATATCCTGCTTCACAGAAAAGTTTATCAGATATATAGGTTTGTAGGCCAACGATGAATGCCCCAATGTTGCAGAGTAACCTTGGGTGACTGTCCATGCAGCCAACTGTTTCTGTCATTTCTCACATTTTTTGGAAGTTGCTTGCTTCTATTTCCTGTTTACTTGGGTAATATTATTTCCTTCTCAGATATTTGATGGAGTTGGGGACTAGACAGAGTTTTCCTTGTTAATAAATTCCAAAAAGAAACTCACTAAAGAGGTGTAAAGTGTATAGCATTGAGAGACATTAAAAATTAGTTTTGGTAATGCCAGTTAGAATAGAAAGTGAAATAGGTACAACCTTTTGGAATCACTAAGATAGAATAGATAATGAAGTATTTTCTCTGAATTTGTCAAATGTTTATGGACTAGATTTTGTTAATGTAATTCTTGACTATATATATTGTATATAGTTATTGTAATCATTGTGTATAGTTTTTCTTATAACTTTTTTTTTAGACAAAAGGGACAAATGTGGTGATATTTTGTTTATGCTCTAACAAAGCTTTCCTGAAGATCAGAGGGTGGAGCTAGCCATTAGTTAACCATAGATGTCTGGAGGTCTGTATAGACAGGAGACAGCAAGTGATATGGCTGGGTAGAGAATGGGATATAAGGTGGGTGGAGACCTTTTTGGTCTGAGGAGTTGGAGAGGTAAGAGATGTCTGTGGTTGTTCCTTTACTTCTTTGATCTTTCAGCATTTACCACAATATCTGACTCTAGGTTTTTATTATTAAGAACAATTAGAGTTTGTACCACATTGGTACATCGAGGTTCTTGAGACAAATTTGATCTTCAACTCAGGATGTATCCAGGTGCTACAGGTTTCTGGCTCAGGTGGCCATGGAGTGTAGCTCTGCAAGGCCACCTCCAGGGTTCAGATCAGAAGCTACAGCAAAGTGAAAGGAACTTAGGATATTTCTAATCTGAGGGTTTATGGAAAAACTCACAAGCATGCTGTTCCAGTGATTTCTCTTTATTGTTCTGCCTCTAGTTTCAAATGTTTCCAGTTTATATACACACACAACACCAATTCTTTGGCAATAACAAGGTTACAATGCTTTTTCCCCTGATGGGTCATAAAACAGATTAGAGTAATGCAAAGCAATAACTTGTGAGCTATTTGTTGTGGCTCTGGCAGGTTTGGCTGTAAGAAGTTCCAGCTAACTCTTAAAGGGGAAGAGGTCACAAAGAGGAGAAACTAACCAATAGAGAAATCTGAGAAGGGAAAAGGGAATTTGTATACTATTTTACATTCCTAAATGTGACTAAATATCTAAGCTAAAAGTCTGTGATTGATAAAATGTGAAAGAGGAAAAATACAATAGACGCTGCTCGTCTTACCACATGCTGGGAATACAGCAGTGTCAGTGTAACCATGGCAACCTGCATAAACCGTGGGGGAAGTGTGCAGCATTTGATCCACATCAGCATATTTTGCCAAGTGTTAACTGGCAGTAAAGAACCTTTCAGATCTAAAAAAAAAAAAAAACTTTTACCCTAAGTGGCTAGACAAAGAGAGGGCCTATAAATATTTTGTACAAAATCTGGAACTTAACACCTCCCAGCCACTCTGTCCATCTGTGGCTTTCATTTCTATGGTGACTGTGTGAGAAACTTAGCTCTCTCCAGAGCTGGTCTATCAGTTAATGACCTCTATCTGTTAATCACACAGATCTCAGGGCTAAAATATAAACAGTTAGACTCCTAAGCTAAAATCTTGCATCAATAAACTGAGGCAAAAAGTGTTAATAGCCTTCTGAGGTCAAAGCAGGAATAGCTGAATTGCACTTCCCATTTCTGCAAGTGGGGTACTTTCAGGGCAACTCTATTATAATTATCTCAAATGGGGCTTTGATTCAATAGATGCTGAAATTTTGTCCTTGAGCCTATCTGTGAAAGTCCTGTTTGTGATCTTTTTGCATAAATACCACATTTGGCCAAATTGTCCTGCCATAAAGATAATTATGGAGAACAGACCTCTTAAGTTTTTATTGGAATGAAGAACAAAGATTTGATCATGTGACTTATTTTTCTCACCAGAATTATATGGTGTGGGTAGAAGTCATCCTTCTATTAGTGCACAGAAATAATTCTGCCTGACAAATGAGGAATATACTGCTAAGGTTGTGGGATAAACTCCAAAGCTGTTACAGTGCTGAGGGCCATGGCATAAAATGAGAAATTTACAGTAAAAAGCAGCCATCTGTTCAAAAGGCAGTAATCCTCATTGTCCTGCTTATGAGTTTTGTCCTCCATCAGATATGTACGTTTCTGATGGGTTGATCTTCTAAATATCAGCTGTAATGTACTGCATAATCTTGCAGACTCCATCAGCTAGGGGCTGGTAATCCTGTAATAGTAACTGGTTAAAAATCTGGTTAGAAATCTTTTGGATCTCTTGTTGAAGAAATCCAGACAAGAGGTTTATAAAGCAGGGCACAGTTAGTAGGACTAAGAAAAAGAAGAGAACAGGGTTTAAGAAGGATAGCATCCAGTTCCATATCTGACTATCACTGTTCCACTGGCCAGAGGTATCAAGCTGTTTCTGTTTTTGAAGATCCATTTGGAGTTGTTGGATCTTATCTTTTACTACACCTGATTGGTTGACACAGAAACATTATTCACCAAGAAAGAGACAAAGACTATCTCTCTCTACTGTTAATAAATGTAATCCTCTTCAATTTTGTAGTAGTATGTTGGCCAGTGAGTTTATTTGTCCCTGACAGGTAAGGATAGTCTGAGCTACTGGTTGGAAATCTTAGATGAACTGTGAGAAAAACCAGTGGTAAATAGCTGGGGAATTAATCCTGCTGTTCCAGTGACTACACCTGCAGTTATGCCCAGGACTGCTAGAAAAGGTATTACTTGGATTGCTTGTTTGTCATGCCATGCTGCTATGAATTTGGTGAAGGGAATTGGCAAGGGTTTTTCACCTGATACCACTCCTAAGTTAGGAAACAGGAATACCAGGGCCCAAATCTCAGATCACCTAGCAGGTAAACAGTGATAAACTTGAGTACCACAGAGTATAGAGGCACTGTGAATGTTTGAATATAGGGCCTGCATGATAGTACCAAGGGTAATGGTATTATTGCAGTCTGCAGAATCCAGGGTGCCCACAAGGTGTGTTCCTGAGAAGTTAAAGCAGTCTGTAAGCAGAGGAGAGAAGAGGAGAGGAGAGGAGAGGAGAGGAGAGGAGAGGAGAGGAGAGGAGAGGAGAGGAGAGGAGAGGAGAGGAATGTGAGAGAGATAAGGGGTGGTAGTGACATTTGGCTTGGAGCAATTAACAAGTGGTAAAGTAAGAGAATCTAATAGGATAATGGGTGAGGCCACAAAAGGTGGATGAGAGTTTGATCCTGGAAAGACATACAGCCAGCATTTTCCAAAGAGGTCAGGCTGAGCATTATTTAATAGCTGATACGAAGTAGTTAAGGTCTGAAACAGAAGGCATGACAGGGAGGTGGGGTCAATATCATCAAAAAAGGTGACATTGAGGATATAAGAACATTTGAGGAGCTTTGGATCACTTCTACTATGTCTGTACCTAAAGTTAAGAGTGTGGGATGTGTACCCTCTATATTTTGAGTGTACCTGATGGGTGGCTGTGATAAGTGCAATTGTAGAGCTTTCCAATGACTCCCATTTCCCATCTAGGGTGCCATGGATCCTTAATCAGAATATAAAAAATTCCCCATTCTTCATAAAAGACAGAGATTGCTTGCTTCCTCTATAATCAAACTAAAGGTTACTGTTGGCACTGGCCAAAGACATGATGCACATTCAGAACTGGTGTGCAGTCTTGAAACCCTATAACATGAGTGGTCTGGTTGAACTGTTGTGTATATGTTTCCTGAATGTCAAATTTCCATATGTAGAGTTCGCTAGTGGTAGGGGTGAGTAGAAAGAAATAGAGTGAGAAGAGGTAGGGCATGACCCAATAGGGTTGGGCTTGAATTTTTATGGATGTGTGAGGCCTCATTCTTCTGAGACTGGAGGCAGCCTGTTTGATTTTAGTATCTTCTGAAACTTAAGAGAGCGGTCTTTGTTTGTTTGTTTGTTTGTTTGTTTGTTTGTTTGTTTTTTTCGAGACAGGGTTTCTCTGTGTAGCTTTGTGCCTTTCCTGGAGCTCACTTGGTAGCCCGGGCTGGCCTTGAACTCACAGAGATCCTCCTGGCTCTGCCTCCCAAGTGCTGGGATTAAAGGCATGCACCACCAATGCCCGGCAAGAGAGCAGTCTTGTTGGGGTCAAAATGTAAGGAGAAAGATTATCTTGAGTTAGTGGTTTAAAAAGTTTGAGATAGGAAAGATGAATCCAGTGAAGGAAGCCCTTAACCTTAGCAGCAGTTGGGGTAGTAAGGATTACCCTGAATAGGTCTCTCCATTTTGGAGCAAGAGAAGGAGGATCGTGACCTGGAGGAGAGAGGAGAACTAAATTCCCAATGTTGATTCAAGAGGGAAGAGGATCTAGGACAGACTGAAGCAAATGATGGTTGGTGAAGTTCCAAAGAAGAGTGCAAAGATAGTGTAACAAAGGGGTAAAGAGATGATCAGGGAGAGATAACAGATGAGATGTGAGATCAGGAGGCATAATCTATACATGAGCTTGAAGGAGGCAATTATGAAGGATTTCTTTGGAAGGGCTCTTAATTGAAGGAGAACCAATGGTAGCTATTTTATCCAATCAGTATGGAGTTATTGGGAGAATTTGATAATATTTTGGAGGGAAAAATGGTTCATTTGACTTTGCCTAAAGACAGAATGGCAGGGGATGTGGAAGCACCATGGGATGTTAAGGTCTTTGGCTAGAGTTTAAGAGACTTGAGAAGTAAATTCGGGGTCATTATTTCATTGAAGGTAAGTTGGGACTCCAAAACAGGGAATGATTTCCCTGAAAAGGAGATTAGAAACTGTCTGTGATCTTTTATTAGTTGTAGGAAAGCTTCTATCCATCCTTTGAATGTGTCTACAATGAATTAAAGGTATCTGAAACTGAGCTGCCATTCTGATCCAGGGAGGGATCCCCTGGCTTGGTGAGTGAGGAAAAGGGGACTCAGATGCCCAGAGGTTAGATTAGAGGTTTGACAACTTTTACAAGAAGCCATGATAGTCTTTAGAAAAGACAGATCCTAGAGGTAGGCTGTAGATAAGTTTTGATAAAGTGTGACAAAGCCAAGCTATTGGAGTGAAAGATCTGATGTAAATAGGACAAAATTTGTTGAGTATCTGATGATGATAATGAAGAGGTGGGTTGTGGCTAAATAAATCTTTCCTGCCCACCAGTACTTGAATAACCAGTCAGAGGCTTAATATTAATTACAAACTATTTGGTCTATGGCTCAGGCTTCTTGCTAGATAGCTATTATCTCTTAAATTAATCCAGTTGTATTAATCTCTTTTTGTCATGTGGCTATGGCATTACCAGTTTGCTGGCATGTTGCCCCTTGGGTGGTGGGTTGACATCTGCTCTGACTTTGCCCTTCTTCTCTCTATATCTTTGCTTGGATTTCCTGCCTGGCTATAACCTGTCTTACCATAGGCCAAAGCAGCTTTATTTATTAACCAATGGGAGCAACACATATTCATAACAGAAAGACCACCCCATAGCAGTGGGTTGTAAGATGAAAATACCTCATGGTATGTGAAAGGGACCCAGGCTTCCAAGAGCTACAGCTCTAGCTGCCTCACCAGCTTGTTTTTTTTCCCTTGGAAATGATGAAATTGTTTGTTTGGTGTGATTGGCAGTAGACAATTCCTATGGTTGTGGGAATATGAGAGGCTTCTAATAGGGCCATAATTAGGTCTGAATTGGTTATGGGTCCTCCTTTTGTTGTTAATAGCCCCCATCCTTTTCAGATAGCTGCATGTGACAAGAGAATCTGGAAAGCATACTTGGAGTCTTTACATGGGTTTGGGGATTGTCCCTTTGCTAATTGATAGGCACGGGTTACAGCTATTAATTCAGCCTGCTGATTTTTGTTGTGGGCTCAGAGGGCCCATGCTTCAACCACTATGGTGTCTGAGAAAATAGCATATTCTGCTTTACATACTCCTTCATATATGAAGAAGCGGCCATCTGTGTTCCATGTGTAAGTGGCCTGAGGTAGTGCTTCTTCCTGCATATGTATAGGATATAGTAATAACTCTTCTAGGATCTCGATTAATGAGTGAGGTAGGGAGTATTTAGGATTGGTTGGGGGGAGAAGATTTGAAATGTTAAGAGGGTCCTGATCAGAGAATGTCATAACCCCCACTAGGTAGGTGTTATCCATTTGGAATTCATCTACATAGGCCCTAGCCTGATCCCGGACTCATCTATGCTCTTCTGGGAGGAGATTTTTTGCAAGAATCATATAAATATCATAAAGGGTAAGGTCATAGAATTGGACAATGTACTGGAATTCTTTAATAAAAGTGAAAGAATTGGCAGTATGGGACTCTAATCTTTTTTCTACTTGGGAGAATTCAGATAACAAGAAGGGGACATTTACCTTGACTAAACCATCCACCCCAGCAGCCTCTCATAAAGGAGAACTGGGGCTGGTTTTGATCAGGGAGGTACAGAACGTCCCATAGAAGAGTGGGAATGAGTAGCAGGAGGACTAGGGGCTGTTGGTGGGTTGAAAGTGGGTGGCAGTGAGAGTTGACCTGGTGGGTGACCTGTCACTAAGGAGGGAGAAAGGGAAACTAAAGGGACTAGAGGAAAGGGAGCTGTGAGCTTGGTCTATAAATGGGAGGCTCATTAGCTCGATCAAAGGTAATATATTCATCTTATTCTGACTTCATAGCTAGCAGGAGCTGGGTGGGGGAACAGGAGGCACAGAGAGGCTTGGAGTGAAAGTAAGAGAAAGCTTTAACATGAGGGTCTCTTTCCATTTCCCCAATAGCTCACAGTAGTCGTAAAGGTACCAAATAATATTGGGATCTAGTGTGCTGTTATGTGGCCATTTAGATTGGTTAACTAAGGGATTTGAGGCCAAATGTTATTGCAAAGGCATACAAGTTTTGGGCCTTTCAAATTGGGTGTGAGGTGTAAAGGCTTTAGATTTTCTAGTAGGCATCACAAGGGGGAGTGGGAGGGTATGGAATGCTGAGTTCCCATTGATGAGAAAGGTGAAGGAGAAGGTCATTGCAACCTGCAGTTGTAGATGTCCCCTGGACTCAGGGACAACCAAATGAGATCCAAGCCATTCAGAGGGTTGTCACTCAACTCAATGGGGGTCAAGCATAGCCTGGCTAAGCCAGTGGAGAGTCTCGAGTACCTGGTACCAGGGCTTCCACAGAGGAGAGAAGGCAAGAGAAAATGGAGCTCTGGGGGAAGGTCTCATCTAGAGGAAAGGGCTGGAAAAGGAGCCACAAAAGGCATGAGGGCCTAGAGAAGTTGTGGAATTATGGGCAGCTCCAAGGGAAGACAGGAGAGGACAGAAGGGAATGTTATAACCCAATTTGGCCTAAAGAAACTGCCTGATTGCTGCTCCAAGGATGGTGGGGTGTAGCTGAAGAGAGCCAGCTATAGCCTTAGAGACCATTCCTGGGGGTACTTCCCCTTCCAAGTGTACTAGAGGGGTGCTGAACCCTCAATAGTCACTTCCACTGACCCAGGGAAATGTTTACACTGACCAAAAGGGGAACTCACCTAATTGCCACTGTTGGATGGAATGCTGAGCGATCAGTGAGCTGGAAGTTTGGTCTGTTGCAGATGGACAGGAGAAGAAGGATAGAGTCTTAGTGTGGCTCAGACCATAAGGGGAGAGCACAGGCACCAAGGGAGTCTATCCTGGGTTTCGGCACCAAAATGTGAGTGTTACAGCTCTGAAGAGAAAGATATCCACACTTTTGGGGAAGTCAAACTGTACTTGAAGTTGCAATAGGACAGCTCTAGAGGGAAAGGTATCCCGACTTATTAGGAAGTCAGGCTATACCTGAAGCTAGGGTGCAGTGGGGGATGGTCTCCCCATAGGAAGTAACAACTCTGCTCCTCTCCTAGAGAGAGCCATTACAGCTGAGCTTTGTTCCACACCCCCTCTTAAGGGGGCTTCCTAGCAGAGCGCTGTTTCTTCTCATCTCTGGCCCAAAATGTTCCTCCTTCTGCTTCACTCTATTAAAGGGGAAACCCCAGCAGAAATATAGCAATCTCCTATGGCTCTGACACAAAGTTGTTACATTTTTTCTGCTCAGCCCCACTAAGGGAACATCTCAGCAAAGGTTCTTCTGCTTTACACTGGCAAAAGATCTTCACCCAAAACTCCTTCATGAAAGATTTATTTGGGAAGGAGGAGTCCAGGAGAGTAGCTGCCTCTGCCAGCATAGGAAAGGACAGCTAACAATTGAACAAGCAGAGGGGCTTATATCAGGATTCTTAGGGGACGAGTTTCTCCAGGGAGAAAATTTTCTGCTCAGGGATTTATTGGTTCTGTTGGACAGGGGCAAAGTTGTCTCTGGTTTCAGGGCCAAACTGTATTTCTTTCACTGGTCCTTTTAAGCTTTTTTGGCTCTAATTTCAGAGCCAGGGCATATTCACTGGCTCTGGTTCTAGGGCAAAAGTGTGTTTCTTTGGCTTTGGGTTCAGGGCTAAAGTGTTTCTTTCACTGGCTCTGGGTTCAGGACCAAGGTGCTAGAATTCATGCTCAGGAATTGGTTGGCTTTCCTGCTCAGGTATTGATCGTTTTTTTTTTTGTTGTTGTTGTTGTTTGTTTGTTTTGTTTTTTGTTTGTTTGTTTGTTTTGTTTTGTTTTTGGTCAGGGGCAGAGTTGGCTCCAGTTTCATGGCCAAACTATATTCCTTTCACTGGTCCTTTTTAGCTTTTTGGCTCTAGTTTCAGGGCCAGAACATATTTCTTTCACTGACTCTGGTTCTAGGGCCAAAGTGTGTTTCTTTGCCTCTGGTTTCAGGGTCAGGGTGTGTTTCTTAGGTTCTGGGTTCAGGGCTAAAGTGTCTTTCACTGGCTCTAGTTGCAGGGCCAGGGTGGGTTTCTTTCATTAGCTCTGGTTTCAGGGCCAGGGTGGGTTTCTTTGGCTGGCCCTTTACCCTACAGCAGCTTCTTTCTGTTCTTCCCACTTAAGAAGTCACTAATCCAGGTTTCCATTTAATCCAGTTAAGGTGAATCAGTGTGCTAGAGAGCTTTATGTCAACTTGACAAAAGCTACAGTCATCTGAAAAGAGGGAGCCTCAACTGAGATAATACCTCTATAACATCTAGCTGAAGGCAAGCCTACAGGGCATTTTCTTAATTAGTCATTGATGGGGAGGGCCCAGCACATTGTGGGTGGTGCCATCCTTGGGCTGGTGGTCCTGGATTCTATAAGAAAGCGGGCTGAGCAAGCAATGAAGTGTAAGCCAGTAAGCAGTACCTTCTGTGGCCTGTGCATCAGATCCTGTCTCCAGGATCCTGCCCTGTTTGAGTTCCTGTCTTCACTTTCTTCCTGTGCATGGGGAAGAGGAGCCCTTGTGTGGAAACATACTTATTGTTGACTTTACAATGTAGTGAGTACACCTCAGCTGCTTTTACAGTCTCCATGGAAAGCAGATTTACTAATTTTTAGAGTCATAGTTTTCTCTAGTATCTTCTCAAACTTCTTCTGTACTTGCCACTTAACAAGCAATTGTAGGATCCCTTTGGAGTTATTTTGTCCAGATGGTAACATTGATGTTACTAATATATTTGCATGTAATGCCACAGTGTTCCAGTCATCTGTTAGTAAAGCCATACTTAATGTACTTCCTGGTCTCATTTTTCAAAACTGACTATATTTTAATTGTGTTCTTATGTCTGTTTGCCCTCATGTTCTGTTGATCTCCTTATTCTTTCCCAGACAATACAATCTTTATGGTAGTTTTGTTCAAAGTTTGAAGTCAGATGATGTCACTGTGTGTGTTGTTTATTCTATCTTATGTTGATCATTTTTCATTCATGATGACCTTTTGCCATCACTTTTCTGTTGCTGATGGCATAAATTATTAGACTTTTTATTGGACTTGTGTTAAATCTATACCTCAAATTCTGAATTTCCATAATTGGCATAATAGCCAAGATAGCACCAAACCACAGGGTTCCTTTCTACTCAAGGTTAGTCCAGCTCCCTGCTAAGGTAAGCCCATCTTCCATCAGTCACAAGTCCCAGTGGGATCCATATTTCTCAAAGATTCAATGTGCATGTGCACTGTTACACCATTTCTTTAAAAAGGCACTTTAATTAGATTAGCATGAATATAGGAGGAGATGGTGCATATGGACTAGGCAGATAGGTCCCCAAAATCAAAGGAATAGAGGAACAAGTTGCATGGCCTCAAGCAGAGACAGTTGAGTCCATCTGTGTGTCTTTGCATACACATTATAACTGTGGAAGCCAAACATTGTCATCCAGGTCTTTCACCTTCTCTTCAGGCCCCAGATACAAGATGTTTCTTGGCCCCATTTTATCCCAGTTGAGTGTGATCCAGCTTGTGATTAGACAGATTTGAATATGGTCTGGATTGTGATCAGACAAATTTGTGGCTCCCCATGTTGGCTACAATTTAAGACCTTCAGAATCCAACTTGCTAAAGTAATTAAATTGAATTTAATACCTTAGCAGCCTTGGGTGGCACATCTGCACAGTTAGAAATGCACCCTCCAGTTAGAGTCATCTACAACAGTCACACTGAAGGACACCAAAAGATTGCCTTCATTGCTTCTACCAGACCTTCTACCAGAGAGAATTAGATAGGGACAGAAACACACGATAAAGCCATGCAATGAGAGAGAAAACAGGGACTTAGGAAGTTTTGAAATCTCATATTGATTAGTCCCTTCTTAGATAGAGTAGGGAAGGTTATATTGAGAAGGCCTATAACCCCTCAAGAAGTACTGGCTCCCCCCTTTTGAGATGAATACTTTCTTCCTTTTGTTTCTCTCTCCTTCCTTCTCCCTTCTTCTCTCTCCTTGTTCTTACTCCCTGTTTTTCCTCAATTTCTTTCACTCTTTTCCTCTAGTGCTGTTTCTACTTAGGTTATATTTCTTTCATGGTTTATATTGCTCAAGCCTTAGGCTCCTGTCTTTTAATACTTGGTCTCCAATTAGTGGAAATAATTGTGTAAAATTAAGAAGTATGCCCTTGTGGATATAGGTGTATCTTGTTTGTTAAAGTATATGTGGGCTTTGAGGTTTCAAAAGCCCAAGCCAAAAAGAGTGTTTCTTTCTGCCTCCTACGTATGTATCAGGATGTTAGTCTGAGCCCCATGCTTGCCTACCTTGATGTTTCCATTCATGATGATAATGGACTAATCCTCTGTATAATCAATCTCCAAATTAAAACCTGGAATTATAACAGTCACCTTGTTCATAGTGTTTTTTTCACAGCAGCAGAACAGTAACTAAGACAGATTTTTTTTGGTACTATTTTGGCATATTGTATGTATGTATTCTTCCTGTGTTCTGTGAAAATGAGTAAGGCTAAATTAAAGAGTTATGGACAGTCTTGGAAAAACATGTAGTCTGTTGCTTGGTTATAACTGATGACTCATGCTGACCCAAAGAGTAAAAGAGCAACAGTAGGGGCAGAAATTAATGAAACCTGTGTGGTTTGGAAAGAAAAACAGCACTACAGAGTTTCAAGTGGCAGTCATGTGCTGAAACAGGGCCATTAAAGAAAAAGCACCTGCTCTTCTTTGGTAATATAGAAAAGATGTGATAGGAGTACCATGCACTAACCCTTTGCTCCACTGGAGCATGCCCTTGGTAGGATGGGCACAAATCATGGGAGGCTGGGCACTGACCAGAAGGAAAACCAGTGGAAGCCATTAATATTCACCTGTCAAGTAGACCCAAATGAAGAGATGACATGACTTGTCAAATGGAATGCTTGTGGTAGTATACTTTCTACCTCATGATGAAAATAAAGAACAAAAGAAAAGATGTTGCAGGGTTTCTTCTCAGCCAGCCAGCATTTAAATTGGGAAGGAAAGGAAAAGGCAACAAGATTCCTATGCCCAGAAACCAACTTCATACAGAACTTGCTGCTGATCTGTTCTAATGCAGCATCGTCAATCCAAAGCTAGAACCCCTTGTAGACATATCATCTATGTGTCCCGCTTTTTTTGAAAGAAGAAAGATGTAACATTTCAAAGTCATGGAATCTTCCTCTGTGCTTTCAGTTCAGCACTGTTACAGCCATCTGTTTGACAAAGTCAAGGTCCCTGTGAGGAGACTGTGATAGTTCATTTTATGAAGGTGTGACAATGAAGCCTAGATTGCATTTATAGACCACTAAAGGTTGAAATGCACAAGCTTTGAGGCACCGACCATGAATAGCTACATGTAGGGAGTTGAAGGAGACAAAAAGAGAGAGCATGTAGGGAGTTGAAGGAGACAAAAAGAGAGAGCAGGATGTGTGAAAAGTTGCAGAGAGAAAGAGCCATCTAAGCCCTTTGAAACTGAAGCTCCAGATGTCTGATTCAGAGCTACAGGATTTGGTGTTTGCCCAGCAGGTTTTCAGTTTTGCCTTGGTACAATCATTCCTACTTCTTTGAAATATAAATGTGTATTTTTTACCTTTGTGTGTTGCTTAGATATAATTTATTTTTTAGCTTTATAGGATGCCACAGTCAAGAGACTGCCTAGAGTGTCAGATGAAAACTTTTACATTTGAGAAGTGTTGGGACTGTTACAAAATATGGGGATCTTTGGGGTTAGACTAAATGGATTTTGCATTATGGGTTGAGTGTGAGCTTATGACCTGCATGAAAATGTGGGTTGAATGAAAAATCTTCTAAGTAAGAAGATGTATTTGAGACTGTCTCTGGTTTGTGGTTTCATCAGGGTGCACATGGAACCTTTAGCATGAGGGGTCTATTCAGAATGTTTGTACTCTGACCACAGAGATGAAATTGAGCAGTCTCCTTTCTTCTCATACAGCCACACCATTACCACCATTACAGACTCCAACATTAAATAATATAAAATAAAATAGAAGCAACTGCTTTTCCTTGATAAGCCATTTTTCTGCACTGATATTTTTATTTTTTATATTTTGGCTGATAGAATGAGCTTTTCATACATGTGACGCCTTTGCTTTTGTGCTGAACTTTACCCACTTGTTAACTTTTAAACTTTGGCAGAAAGTATCATTTTTTTCCCACTAGGATAGCATGCATTCATGGCGTTAATACAGAGATTCACTTGTGTCTACTTCCTGAGTTTTGAGACTAAAGTTGTACACCATCTGCCCATCTTGTCCATGTTTTGGGGGGGTGTTATTTCACTCATAGTTTTATTTAATAGTTCATCATCAGAAGCACTAAGGGTAGAAACTCAAGCAGTGAAGGAACTTGGAGACAGGAGCTAATGCAGAAGCCATGGAGGGGTGCTGCTCACTGACTTGCTCGTCATCGATTGCTCAACCTGCTTTCCTATAGAAACTAGGACCACTAGCCCAGGGATTGTACCACTCACAATTGTCCAACTGTTTTTGATGTCAGTAATTCTGATACAATTTTTACAAATGTTTATATAATACTGTTGCTCAGCTTGCATATGTAGCAGGAATCTTAAATGGTCTTATTAATAAAATCAAACCTGGAGCCAGGTATTGGGGTGAACTCTGCCAGATCAGAAAAGCAGAACAAGCCACAGCCACCTCACCTCACCAATTCCTCAGCTGATCCTGTTTCCTCCGACTGGAAGCCTCTGAGTCCTCATCCAGAATGGGTCTCAGCTGAACTGCTTCTCAAAAGCCTAAAGCTTAACCAGCTTAGTGCCTGTTTTTCACACCTTATATACTTTTTTTGCATTCTGCCATCACTTCCTGGGATTAAAGGCTCACTTTCTGGGATTAAAGATGTGTGTCACCATGCCTGACTGTTTCCAATGTGGCCTTGAACTCATAGAGATCCAGACGGATTTCCACCTCTGGAATGCTAGGATTAAAGGCGTGAGTGCCATCATTTTCAAGCCTCTGTATCTAGTGGCTGTTCTGTCCTCTGACCCCAGATAAGTTTATTAGGGTGCACAATATTTTGGGGAACACAATACCACCACATGCATGTCCTGCTATATATGCAAGTCAACATTTCTCTTACAATGCCATATACTATTCAGAGGGCCCAGAAATGAGACTCATAACCCTTCTTTTCAATTTCCATCTAAAATGACTTGGTGATTGCATTTGAAATTTTGTGATTTGAAATAAATTTGTTGAGCACACAGAGTTATATAAATATTCTCAATGAAGTATACATTTTCTATGCATTCAGTCTCACCATTTCTATTACATATGTGTGTGGGATACTTTAGGATGCAGTGACCTATGAAGATGTGCATGTGAACTTCACCCAAGAAG
The DNA here is from genome assembly GCF_049852395.1 of Peromyscus maniculatus bairdii. Taxonomy (NCBI): domain Eukaryota; kingdom Metazoa; phylum Chordata; class Mammalia; order Rodentia; family Cricetidae; genus Peromyscus; species Peromyscus maniculatus. Next base: position 6,196,990 of record NC_134873.1, on the reverse strand, counting down.
AGTGGGCTTTGCTGGATCCTTCCCAGAAGAGACTCTACAAAGATGTGATGTTTGAAACCTACCAGAACCTCACTGATATAGGTGAGAATGTGAGCTTTCTGACACTTTTTAACTTAAGGGTACAAGCCTTTCTTCAAGATTAATGTTCCACTATGATTTTGACTGTAAAAGAGGAAGAATGTAGTAAATAAATCAGGCATGGTTCTAAGGATGATTGAAGATAACTGAAATGTTGCATAAATTCAAATAATGTGTCATACAATTCTGTTACTATATTTTAGGCTACAAATGGGAAGACCAGAATATTGAAGAACATTGTCAAAGTTCTAGAAGACATGGAAGGTAATTTTTATGTGAAAACTGATATATTTATGCCTCTGAAGAAATTTTAATGTGCCTTGATACTTAATGACAATCAACAGTGTAAATAATTACAGCTTTGTGATGAGTATTAAAGTCCTACAACATCAAGCACCTCAATTTGAGGTACCTGATCTGTGTTTACAAGGTGTTCCTCTATGAAACAAGACAAGGAAACAACTCCCTAAAAGATGTCACCATATTAGAGAGGGAGAAGTGATAACGGTGATTGTTGTCACCTCAGCCTCTTTGGAACTCAAGCAGTGGTGAAAGAAGTTGCAAGGCTCTTCCCTGATCATTTGCTCCTTTCCCTGTGTGAGAGGACCTGGGTTTAACTTGACCTACCTGCATGGCAACTTACAACCATCTGTAACTCCAGGCCCAGTGGATACGAAGTCCTCTGCTGACCTTCAAGAACACCAGGCATGCATGTGGTGCACATACAATGTACATTTAAGCAAGGCACTCATACACATAAAATAATAAAGTAAATATTCTTTATTTATTTAATTTACATTGGTATGAGGGTGTCAGATCAACTGGAACTGATGTTACAGACAGTTGTGAGTTGCCATGCAAGTGCTGGGAATTGAATCCGGGTCCTCTGGAAGAGCAGCCAGTGCTCTTAACTGCTGAGCTATCTCTCCAGTCCCCAATAAAGTAAATCTTAAAAACAAAAAACAAAAAAACAAAACAAAAAAAAAACCTTAGAGCTTCAACACTAATAAATCTCCAGTCTTAGTGGGGTTGTGGTGGCACACTATTTTAATCCTAGCACTTGGGAGACATGCAGGCTGATCTCTGAGTTGGAGGCCAGCCTGGTCTACAGAGTGAGTTCTAGGATAGCCAGGGCCACACAGAGAAACCCTATCTACAAAACAAATATATATATATATATATATATATATATATATATTTGAAATGTTGTATATCTTCAGAAATATGTATCTGCAGATTATCACAAATGTTAGTCTTGCTACATTCAGTGTAAGCTTAGTAAACAAATAGTGAGAGGGACACAATTTAGGATTGATCTGAAGCACTCTTAAGACGTTCAGTATTAGTTAGTTCCTCTCCCTACTTTTGTTTAATAGCACCTTTATACAAAAACAATTATTTTAGTCAGCTTTTAAAACATGAATAAAATGGGAGATTGAGCAAATAGATAGCAAATGGTATTTACATTTTTAGATTTTTGGCTCCCTTCATGTGTACTCAATAACCAACTAAATGAAAGGTGGTTGAAAAACTCAATGTTAACTTTTTTGAGTTAATGTTTTCATAAAATATATAGTAATTTATATTAGCTACTGAGATTGTAATGCTAAGTTTTAGACACTATTTGAAATATTATATGAATACTTTTGTCACATGTAAGCATATGATTTTTGTGCTCCTGTGGCAATAAACCTAAGTATTTTGGTTTAAAAAAAAGATGTTACCATATTAATCATATCTCCCTGAGATCCATCTTGTCAAACTATATCCATTTAGTTTCATTCCCTTCAAGTAATGTAAAGGCATTCAGATTGATTATGGGATTAGAGTATGGCCAAGAACTTTTATAAGCAAATTGTCCCTTAATTAAGCCAGTGTTATTCATATGCTTGAAGAGACTTAATGGTAGTGAGAAGGGCAGTTTATGAGAGTAAAATGTTATTATTGTGGAGAGATCATAATCTCTATACCACAACTCTATAATCAACAAAAAGTTAAACTGTTTGAATACAATGTGAAAACCTCTTGTTATTATTTCTTTAATAGGTATATCATCTGTCACTCTGGACATAAGCCATGTGACCCTAAGGGATATGGAAAGAAGAAATGTATCTATCTTTCTCCCAGAAACATTAGAAGATATGTAGTAGTTCCCACTATGGGAAGACATGGTAATCCTGATACAAGTGTACAGTTAGTTGGATCTCCAACTTCATTGGGAATACATCAACATAAGTACCATGGAGAAAAGCCTTATAAGTGCAAGGAATATGGAAATTCTTCTGCCTGTCCTGGTTCATGTTGCACATGCAGTGTGACTCACACTAAAGGAAAATGTTATGAATGCAATCAGTGTTTTAAAGCTCTGAGTTCTTCCAGTTCTCTTCAAAGATGTTTAAAAATTCATATGGGAAAAGGATGCCATAAACAAGAGCCATGTACTAAAGATTTTAACCATCATAGGAATCATCAAACACACAAAAGAACCCATAATGAAGAGGCACACTGTGAATGTAAACAATGTGATAAAACATTTAGACTTCATTCTACTTTACAATTACCCCAAAGAACTCATTTAAAAATAAAACCCTCTGAATATAATAAAGGCGAGAAACCCTTTGAATGTCAGAGTCATCTACAAGTACCTAAAACTCATACTACAAAGAAACAATATGAATGTCATCAATGTGGAAAAACCTTTGTACGTCCCAGTCATCTTAAAATACATGAAAGAATTCATACTGGAGAGAAACCTTATAAATGTAAACAATGTGATAAAGCCTTTGTAAGTACTGGTGATCTTCAAAAGCATGTAAAAAGTCATACTGGAGAGAAACCTTATGAATGTAAGCAATGTGGTAAAGCCTTTGCACGTAAAAGTCGTCTTCACCGTCATGAAAGAGGCCATAATGGAGAGAAACCCTACGAATGTCAACAATGTGGTAAAGCCTTTGCAGATCCTAGTAATCTGAAACAACATAAAAGAAGTCATACTGGAGAGAAACCCTATGAATGTCATCAATGTGGTAAAGCCTTTGGAGATCCCAGTAATCTTAAACATCATAAAAGAAGTCATACTGGAGTGAAGCCCTATGAATGTAGTCAATGTGGTAAAGCCTTTGTAAGTAGTGGTGATCTCCAAAGGCATGAAAGAAGGCATACAGGAGAGAAACCCTATGTATGTAATAAATGTGATAAAGCCTTTGCATACCGCAATAATCTTCACCAACATGAAAGAAGTCATACAGGAGAGAAACCCTATGAATGTAAACAATGTGGAAAAGCCTTTGCATATCTTAGTAATCTTCAACAGCATAAAAAAAGTCATACTGGAGAGAAACCCTATGAATGTCATCAATGTGGTAAAGCATTTGCACATAAATATCATCTTCACACTCATGAAAGAACTCATACTGAAGAGAAACCCTATGAATGTAACCAATGTGGTAAAGTTTTTGCATACTCCAGTAATTGTAAAAAACATGAAAGAAGTCACACTGGAGAGAAATCCTATGAATGTAATAAATGTGGTAAAGCCTTTGCACATCTCAAGAGTCTTCAAATGCATGAAATAGATCATACCAGAGAGAAACCCCATAGATGTAATAAACGTGGCAAAGCTTTTGCATGTAACAGTCATCTGCAAAATCATGAAAGAAGACATACTAGAGAATAAATCCATGAATAAATGAGGTAAAGCTTTTTATACTAGGCAAAGACTCTAGAACCATGTGGTGTCCAGCAAGACCATCAACAGTGGTGAAGTGGAACCAGTCAGCACTTAGAAGAGAAGCTGTATATGCTGCAGAAGGCTCAGCCCAAAAAATGACCCAAGCCCTTTGGAGAAGCCCAGAAGATTTTGAGTGGATTTCTGTCATTGAATGTGGTATTATTCATATTGTGGGAGTTTGTTTTCACTTTTTTCAGATTGTGACTGCCCTGTTTCTTCCTTTTTGAAGGGAGAAAGTATTTAATTTAATTTTGATTTTTTTTTACATGAGCAATAGTTGAAAAGCTTTAAAATTTTAAAAAAGATTTTGGGTTTTCAGTGAGACTGGACATTTTTAAAAAGAAATTTTAATATTTTTAAATTTGTAGAAATTATGTGATTTTTAATAAACTGTCTCTCTTTTAATGTAAGGTCTTGTAAATGAATAAGAAAGGAAAAGTTGAGGCTTTGTTGTGATATATTTGTGTATCAAGTTGACAGTTTGATTCCTAGTACCCACATCAAATGGCTCAGAACAGCTTATAAAGCCTTGTTCTGGAGATCTGATGTACTCTTCAGGCTTCCTTGGGCACCAGGTATGGAAGTGGAGCAAATACAGATGTATATGCATGCACATATGTGTGTTTGTATGACTCCATATTTTTAAAAGAGCTTTCTTAATGTATATGTTATATTTTTTTAAAATTAAAATAAAATAAGTTTAATTTTGGTGTATTGTCAGAACACCATCTAGGAAAGGAGTCATTTGAGAATTCTAAATGCTTATGTTAACACTCTAAGCAAACAAGACACAAGGCTTTACGACCTCATTTTCTTCAAACCATGGAATTATTGTCCTTGGAATGTGTTTTTGTGCTCCTCCCAGGTGTAGCAGATAGGTGTGAGTTGACTTCAGATTACTCATTATTGTTTGCTGTTGTGATTCAGTGAAATGTTTGAACTGTCCTTTATATGCTTGTATGGAAAAACATGTTTTTGTCCCATGTGTCTTGTTTTTAATCATTGTATACAGCTTGAACTCAGGAGAACTCTACTCATATGACCTTTATAACCTGCAAAGTATAAGTTTTCTGGGGCATGGAATAAAGTCGGCTATTGTATGAGACTTTAGTCCACAATTCTTGGCTCCAATCTTCCAGGTCCCACCACCTATAGAGTGGTAAAAAGTAGCACTTGAACAGAAACCGCAAATCAGCTACAAGTTAAGAGGTGGATGACCCTCATAGAAGGAGGTGAGTGAAAATTATGGGGCAGGAACCATGGGAGGCTTTGCTTTCTATTTTGGTAGTGCATCATGTTTTTAAAGAAAGGAGGAGCACAGGTATTGCAAATTGAATGTGATTATAACTCCTGGTTTCAAAAAGAGAAATTTTAGAAGTGTGGGACAGAGCCCAAAACAATATTGAAAAGACATATAAACAAGGAAAAGACCTTTACTCAATTTTTGGGTCTTTTGGTCATTAATATGGACTATTATCAAACTAAGGAAGATAAGGAGGACATTAATCATGAAGGACTAATAGAAAATTCCTTGAATGAATATAAACTTTATGATCAAACTTTAAATTTTGTAAAAAAGAAAAAAAGGTGATTTTCCTTGTTCAGAAAAAATCAAAAGTAAAAATGGCATCACCTGCATGTATGTTGGTGACAACTTCTTCAGCTACTTTACTGGAGCCTCCTTTACATACATATCCTCCATTTTCTGAAAATAACCCTGAAGCATGGGGTGAGTAATTTACTGATCAATCTAATCTTAAATTCTCTCCATTTGGGCTGAGATAGCCTATGATAAAGTTGACTTCATTTGCAAATTCCTTCTGGCCTCATGAGGTGTGATTGGTATTTCCATTGCAGCTTTAGCAAAATCAAAATGTTTAGCACCTAATTATGCACTAACCAATTGATCTAAACTCTAAAAGGGGAGATGGCATTGGACTGTCATCACATGCTATCTTGAGAGGCAAAAAATAACTATAACTATTTGAATCCAGACCAAAGAGGCACATGTGTACCCTGTGGATCCTTTGTTTCCTTCAAACTTGCTTATTTACCCCACTAAATTGTTATCTACAGACATGATATAGCACAAGAGGATAAGCCTTTGGAATGGATTGATTTATACCATAAAGGCCAGAAACTACCACCTGACCAAGGGCAGATTTACAGCCAGGTTTACTTAGACCCACAGGTATTCCTAAAGATAAGCCTTCAATAGTTTTGGATTTAAAAGATTGCTGTTAAAGTATACTTATTTATCCTGATAACATGTATTTTGCTGTTTCTGTTCCCTCGATCATAAAGAACCTCTGCTCCAATATCAATGGACTATATTGCATCAATGCATGAAAAACTCCCCTACTGTGTGTCATTACTATATAGGAAAGGTGTTAGAGTCTGAGAGGAAGGCTTTCCTTCAGGGTTATATCATTCAATATATAGATGATATCCTGTTTACTAGTTCTAAAGAGGAGGAGCTACAATTCATATATGGTATGACTCGGGAATTACCTAACAAAACAGTGGACTTATTATTGCACTGAAATAGTACAAAGATCAGACACTGTGCAGTATTTAGAAAAACTGGTTACTACAACAACCATTTAATTACAAAAACACAAAAAATCTATTAGACAACTTAAAAACACTTAATGACTTTCAGAAATTATTAGGGAGTATTAATTGCCTATGTTCTCCATGAAGAGTACCTACTGATGCCCCAGCCATTCTATTTAAAACTGTAGAAGGATAGTCACCATTGGATAGTTCTCATATTACCCCAAGAGGCAGAGTAAAAACTACAGGTATTTGAATCCAGGCTAAAAGAGGCATTTTTTTTTTTATTATGTGGATTCTTGGCTCCTTTAAACTTACTTATTTTCCGTACTAAATTGTCTCATACACTTACAGCCAAAAGTATAAAACTTTGGAATGCATTAATTTACACCAGTGTGTGTGGGGAGGACCACTACCAGTTTTCCTTAGTCATATTGCTCAGTTAGTAAATCAGGGCATGACTCAATATCAAAAATCAAAATCAAATTTGACTGTTGCTATATTTTTACTACCCTTAACTAACAATCAGTGTTTAAGTGTGTTAAAGAACTTTATGGACTTTCAAGTCATTTGTAATTTGCTATGGAAAGATAGAAATTATTATCCTTCAGGCAAGATAGGGTTTCTCTCATATGACCTGAATTTATGATTACAAAATTTTTTCAGCCTTCTCTCATTACACAGGCAGAAACTTATTTTATTGATGGTTTATCTAATGGATTAGGAAGGATTCATAGTCCAGATATTCATCAGTCTATTAATACTTCTCTTTCCTGAGCTTATCAAATAGAACTGTTTGTTTTGATTCATATATTACAGTATGAGTAACTCATGGTGTGCTCCAATATAAATCGTTAGTCCCTTGATTACATAGGGTCATGCAGCCTGTTTGAATGTTTTAAGAAATTGTAGTTATAATTACATCATTTGGCCTTTCTATTTATTTCCCAGCCTTTCATATATCTCTTTTTGTTTTCCAATTTATGACCTCATTTCACTTTTATTGTTCCTATTTGAATTAGACCTAAGGTTGGTTTTTGAGAACTTCCAAGGTCTGAGGTAAATGTACTGCACTAGACATTGAGTGTGTAATGGACTGTGCATACTCAGGCCCCTATACCTAAGGAGAAAAAACAATATTCTGGGAGACTGGAACAAATACTACTTTAAATGCAAATTTCCAGTACAGGTTCCCTGTCTGCTCCTGGATAGAACTGGGAATGGTCTGTGCTCTGAGTCATTTCATCTCAGATCACAATGTAGGGGTATTGCTATTCTAGTGAAGCCTCTCTAGCTGGGTGATACTTGCTAAAGTAGGTCTCTGAACAGGCCTTGCAATTGGGAGCAGCAGCAAGGAGCAGTGTGCTGATTCTTTCCAAGATTCTTCTCCATGAGCAGTGATTGAGTACTATGTCTAATGTACTGCTATGTGTCTGAGTACCTGAGCTACACTGCTTTCCCAGGAATACATTTTAGGAGGTATATCAGTCAGATTTCACTTTATGTATAATACACAATGTAGCAGAACTCAGGTGTTAAATTATCTTTAAACACTATTTTGTGAGCCTGTTTTGGTGGTACATGCCTTTCTTCCAAGCACTACAGAGGCAGAACAGGGGGATCTCTGTGAATTCAAGACCACCCTTGTCTCCATTGCAACTTCCAGAACAGCTATGGCTCCTACTCAGAGAGAAACTCTTTCTTGAAAAATCAAACAAACAAAACTACCACCACCACCAACAACAACATGGGAGAGAGGCACTGATCTAAGGAGAAAAATGGTCCCTGCTCCAAGTCATTAAATTCCCACTATAGAGAAGTAGATCTTTGAGTAAACAAAGATTTTTTTTTTTTACAATGCCATTCAGTTCTACATATCAGCCACGGGTTCCCCTATTCTCCCCCCTCCCACACCCTCCCCTTACCCCCAGTCCACCCCCCATTCCCACCTCCTCCAGGGCAAATCCTCCCCCGAGGACTGCAATCAACCTGGTAGACTCAGTCCAGGCAGGTCCAGTCCCTTCCTCCCAGACTGAGCCAAATGTCCCTGCATAAGCTCCAGGTTTCAAACAGCCAACTCATGCAATGAGCACAGGAATTGGTCCCACTGCCTAGTTGCCTCCCAAACTGATCAAGCCAATCAACTGTCTCACCTATTCAGAGGGCCTGATCCAGCTGGGGGCCCCTCAGCCTTTGGTTCATAGTTCATGTGTTTCCATTCATTTGGCTATTTTTTTCAATAATTGAGTAGAACCGAAATTTATTATAAGCCACAGTCGTCCTAGAGACCTCCATACTATATAAATAGCCACTATGGTTCTATGGGCTGTGGTCTGATTGTTCTTTATTTTATATCTAGACTCCACTTATGAGTGAGTACATACCATGACTATCTTTCTGGGTTTGGGTTACCTCACTCAGGATGATTTTTTTCTAGTTCCATCCATTTGCCTGCAAATTTCATGCTTTCATTGTTTTTCTCTGCTGAGTAGTACTCCATTGTGTATATGTACCACATTTTTTCCATCCTTTCTTCTGTTGATGGGAATCTAGGTTGTTTTCAGGTTCTGCCTATTACAAATAGTGCTGCTATGAACATAGCTGAGCATGTATCTTTATGGTATGAATCAGCATTCCTTGGGTATATGCCCAAGAGTGGGATGGCTGGGTCTTGAGGTAGTTCGATTCCTAATTTTCTGAGAAACCCCCATACTCATTTCCACAGTGGTTGTACAAGTTTACATTCCCACCAACAGTGGAGGAGTGTTCCCTTTGCTCCACATCCTCTCCAACATTGGTTGTCATTGGTGTTTTTGATCGTAGCCATTCTAAGGTGGTATCTCAGAGTCATTTTGATTTGCATTTCTCTGATGATTAAGGATGTTGAGCATTTCTTTAAATGTCTTTCAGCCATTTGTAGTTCTTGTTTTGTGAATTCTCTGGTAAACAAAGATTTTAATGGGTGGGTAGATTAAAAAGATTTGAATTCCTTGTTCCCAAAACAAGCTTAATAGTATATGATGGAAAAGGCTCATATTTGGTATTTATTTCACAAATTCTTTTCTCTGTTTTCTAAAACACTGTTTTCTTGAAATTCATTAAGATGTCAGCACTCTGTACTATGAGGAACATGCCTGACTTCATTTTGAAGGCAAGTGCTGTACTGTTAAAAATAAGTTTCTATTTACTGTGAGAATTGAGTTGCTCTCTGTTTCATGGAACCAGACATTCTCCCAACCATGACCTTGATTTGTGTTTTGAGAATACTTTTACTCTTTCTGACCCTCCCTAATCACATGGTGACCTCATGATTTTTTAAACATTTTTGTATTTTCTTGTTGCCCCCTTGTCTCTCTTCTGTAATACTACCTGTGATTCCACTCCTTAAAAGGAGCCCATGAGATGGATTCAGGGCTCTCTCTTTAGCCTGACTTAGGAGGTAGTTATTGGCCAGCACTTGGATACACCCTAATAAAAAAAATCAAGCTTGCTTTGAACATGGCTAAAATTGTGGTAGTGTTCTTATTTTCACTTTTGGTATTAATACTAGCTTGGAATGGAGACCGCAGTGAGTAAGGGAATACTTATTCATAACAGTTGATTCAATAATCCTGAGCCAGGTCATTAGTACAAGGAATTAATTATTGCATCTTTTTTATTAGTGTCTTAGAGTTACTGTTGCTATCACAAAACACCATGACCAAAAAGCAAGTTGAGTGGGAATGGGTTTATTTAGCTAACACTTCCACAGCAGCACTGTTCATCACTGAAGGAAGTCAGGAAAAGAACTAAATCAGGGCAGGATCCTGGATGCAGGAGCTGCTGATGCAGGAGCCATGGAAGGGTGCTGTTTACTGGTTTGCTTCTCATGGTTTGTTCAGCCTGCTTTCTTATAGAACCATGGTATCATCCACCATGGGCTGTGTCCTCTTTCATTGATCACCAATTGAGAGAATGCCTTACAGTTGGATCTCATGGAAGCATTTCCTCAACTGAGGCACCTTCCTCTCTGATGACTCTAGTTTGTGTCAAGTTGACACACAAAACCAGCCAGTACAATTAGTATGTCTTAAAGTGGGTCTCCCTGCTTTCTGGGGTTGTTCCTTGGCCAAAACATTGCCCTATCCTTATTGGAATGTTAGATCTGCAGGCTGGAGATTCAGTTCTCCTGGCCACATTGTTTTTCTTAACAGGCCTTCATTACTACTTTTAATTTTCCCTCTTCTTAAATCCCCTAGCATCAAAGATCAGAACTCCAAAACCCCTTTGGTGTAATATGGCCCCAGACCTTAGGCACAATTGACTCCATGAAATAAGTGCAATCCAGCATGTAAAACTCAGCAAGTAGACAACACTACCACCAAAACTAAAACAAAAGCATACTCCAGCAAAGTCCAAAGTTCTGTGAAAGTCTCTAAATGTCCTAACCTAGCTTTTTAGCTTCTATAATTCTGCTTCTGGCTAACAGTTCTATTTAACTGAAGCATGCTAACCTAGAATATGGGGTTTGTGCCTAAAAGCTCAGGCTGAGAAGGGCTTGGGGTTACAGTGGGATCCCGATCACCATCGTAGTTACTGGCCGGCTAATAAAGACTTTATATTGGCTTAAATTCATGACTGAGAATAACTCACATTTCTGGAGGTCCCTCCAAGATCCCCAGAGATCAGACCTTGAGACACTGGAGGTCTCAGAATCTCTTAGAACAGGGAAGAGTTTGGTGGTCTAGAAACATGTAGGGGGTAAAACCTGAGTTACATATCAAGACTCTCTTTGATCACTTGCTGTCAAATGCTTAGAAGGGTCTTGTCTGTCACCTCTAGAAGTAAGTATGGTCAAACTATCTTCTGCTTGGATACTGTCTTAAGGTTATTAATGCTGTGATAAAATGCCATGACAAAAGCAACTTGAAGAGAAAAGGTGTCAGGACAAATCTCTCTCACCTGCTAGTCCCACAATCACTCAGGCCCAAGTAAACACACAGAGACTTATATTATTTACAAACTGTATGGCCATTAGCTCGAGCTTATTACAGACTAGCTCTTACACTTAAATTAACCCATAATTCTTATTTATGTTTAGCCACATGGCTTGGTACCTTTTCTCAGTTCTGCCTTCACAACTTGCTTCCTCTGTGTCTAGATGGAGACTCCTGACTCAGCCTTCCTCTTCCCAGAATTCTCTTCTTTGCTTGTCCTGCCTATACTTTCTGCCTGGCTACTGGCCAATCAGTACTTGATTTATTAACCAATCAGAGCAACACATTCACAGCATACAGAGCAATATCCACAGCAGAATGGGTCTATTCTGCTTACATGTTCAGATCACTGCTCACCACTAAAGGAAGTCAGTCCAGGAACTCAAATAGGGCAGGAACCTGGAGGCAGGAGTTGAAGCAGAGGCAATGGAGGGGTACTGCATTCTGGCTTGCTCTCCATTGCTTACTAAGCCTGCTTTTTATAGAACCAAGAATCACCAGCCCAGGGATGGCATCATCCACAATGGGCTGGAGCCTCTCCCCTCAATTACTAATTAAGAAATGCTCCACAGGCTTGTCTACAGTCCAATCTTATGGAGACATTTTCTTGATTGCAGTTCTGTCCTCCCAGATGACTATCCTGTGTCAAGTTGGCATAAAATTAGCCAGCACATGGGAGGGGGAGTTAAAGATTCCCTTTAAAATCTAGAACAAGGCAGCGTTGGCCATTCTCTTCACTCCTATTCAATATAGTGTTTGAAGACTCAGCTAGAGCAATAAACAAGAAAAGTAAATAAATGGATATAAATAAGAAAATAAATGTATTGTCCCTATTTGCAAATTACATGAATCAATACTTAAAACACCATAAAGTCTCTTACAGAAAATTCTTAGACCTGACAAACACTTTCAGAAAAGCAACAGGATACAAAAATCAACAAATAAAATTTGGTAACTATTATATACCAACAATGAATTCACTAAATGCTAGAAAATCTGGGTATCAACTGTACTGGTTGGTTTTGTATGTCAGCTTGACACAAGCTAGAATCATCAGAGGAAGAATCCTCAGCTGAAGAAATGCTTCCTTGAGATCCAGCTATAAAATATTTTCTTATTTAGTGATCAATAAGGGAGGGCCCAGCCCATGTTGTGTGGTGCTTTCCCTGGGATACTGGTCTTGGGTTCTATAAGTGAGCTGAGCAATTCATCAGAAACAAAACAGTAAGCAGGTCTCCTTCCTGGTCTCTACATCAGCTCCTGCCTCTGGGACCCTGCCCTGACTTCTTTCAGTGATGAACAACAATGCTGAAGTATAAGCCTAATAAAACCTTTCCTCTCCAACTTGCTTTTTGGTCATGGTGTTTCATTGCAGCAAAAGAAACCCTAAGTGAAACTATAACAGGTTGCTTGGCAGAGGTTGCACACATAAAGTGTGTCTATTGCACTAACCTCACCCTGGTTCATTTTTCCAATGTCATCCCTGCTGCCTGGGACCTGTCCTGGCCAGGTGGAGATAGTACTCCCATGTATAGGTGGCTCTGAAAAGAGCTCTGATTAAGTGAAGTTCCAGAGATGTGAAGGCCAAGGAATGCCACAGAGATCACACCATGCAACAGACCTAACTCAAAAGATTTATAGGGGGGACACCTCTGAGCAGGAATAAGAGGGAGAAAACAAGAGGGGGCATCTGTGATGGTGGGGGCCTTATAAAGGGTACATAACTAGGGGCTACAGTGGAAATGTGTCACATTTGGCCACTGGTGAGGATGTGGCTGCTGGTGCTGAGTTGTGTGCTGGGGTAGCACCTGGCTCAGGAATGTGAGTGGTTCTTGGGTTTCCAGCACATTTTGTACTCTGCATGTTCTGAATGCTTCTACGTATTTTAATGATTTTGGCCAAACTTAAGTGCAAACAACAGAACTGTGGAATCCTCACATTTCTATTGGTTTGTAATTTGGTAATTGAGGGCTGCAACATCTTCCCTGAGTAGTAACAACCTGACAAGCAGAAGGTAAGAGCATATGAAAAAAATAAAAGGAATTGTCTCTGAAAACAAAAAGAAACCCTAAGTGAGACATTAACATACAGAAGACTAAAACTCGATCCCTATCTCTCATCTTGTACCAAAACTCAACTCCAAGTGGATCAAGGACCTTAACATAAGACCTGATACTCTAAAACTACTAGAGGGGAAAGTGGAGGTATACTTCAACATAAGTATAGGTAACCATTTTCAGAATAGGAGTCCAATAGCTCAGGAAACAATAAAACAACCAACAAATTGGATCTCATGAAATTAAAAGATTCTATACAACAAGGGAAACTGACAATTGAGTTAAAATGCAGCCAATGAGTCGGCAAAATATTTGCCACTGTACATCTGACAGGGGATTGGTGAGGCTATACAAAGAACTTAAAACATTTAAACACCAAGAAAACAACCCAATTTTAAAAATAGACTACAGAGTAAGCAGAACTTTCTTGTTTAAAAAATGCAAATGTCTAAGAGATATTTTAAAACTGTTCAGCATCCTTTACTACTAGAGGAATACAGGATAAATCCATTTAAAAAATCATCTCACCCCAGTCAGAGTAGCTACTCATCAAGAATAACAATAACAACAAATACTGGTGGAGATATGGCAAAAGAGGAATTCTTATATGTTGCTGGTAATTTTGTAAACTAGTGTACCTACTTTGGAAATAGTCTGGTGGTATCTCAAAAACAAACTACATAACCCAGCTCTAGCATTCCTAGACATACACTCAGGGGACTCTACACACTATGACAAAGATACCTGTACTTTTGTGTTTGTATTAGAGTTCTCTAGAGTCACAGATCTTATGGAATGAATCTATCTATCTATCATCTATTTATTTATCTATCTATCTATCTATCTATCTATCTATCTATCTATCTATCTATCTATCTATCTATCTATCATCTATCTATCATCTATCATCTATCTATCTATCTATCTATCTATCTATCTATCTATCTATCTATCTATCTATCTATTGGAATTTATTTGGAAGTATTTATATGCTGCAGTCTAACAATAGCCAGCTGTTAATGGAAAGTCCACAAATCTAGTAGCTTCTGAATCCTACAAGGCTGGGTGTCTCATCTGGCTCTTTGTGTTGTGTGTGCTGGAATCCCTAAGAAGTGAGCCTTAACGCCAGTGAAGGAATAGATGTGCTGACAAGGTGAGCAAAAATAGGCAAAGAATGAACCCTTCTCTTTTTTTCATTGTCCTTATGTAGGCTTCCAGCAGATGGTGCAGCCCAGACTAAACTTGATTTCCCACCTCAAGATCTGGATTAAAGGCATGAGTCATCCTGCTTCAAGATCCTGATCAAAAGCTCACATCTTCCAACCTCAAGATCCAGACACAAGGCATGTTGCCTTCCTGCCTCAAGATCCATATCACAAGTGTGTCCTCCATTTTTGGATTGTAGTTCATTCAGATATAGTCAAATTGACAACCTCAAAGGGCCATCAGAGACACATAGAAGTTGGATGTGGCTGCTGATCCAGTGTTTGGAATGTGTGTGAAACTTTACTGGATTATCCCTGTCTGTTCAGGCATATGAGTGTGTGGTGGCCACCCCTGATTGTTGTTGTTGTTGTTGTTGGTGGTGGTGGTGGTGGTGTGTGTGTGTGTGTGTATGTGTATGTGTGTGTGTTTCTATGAATTTTTGTCAGTTCTTTCCCCCTATATTGACCAGCAGTTTTCACTGTTATGAGAACTATCTGGCTTCAGACAGATAGTTTTGGGTTTCTCTTGTTGAGAACCCAAATCCTTTTGGCTCTTGTAGGAGAACAGCTCCCACATCCCCCCCCCCCCAGGGTACTCTTGGGGAGTGAGGAATAAGAGATTTAGATAGGAATATAAAGGAGAAAGACAGACACACAGAATAGCCTAGGAGGGTCTGGGTAAAAACTCACCAACCCCTTCTGTCTCTGTTAAAGGGCTATTTATATAAATGCCAAAGGGTGGAGCAAAAGCCCTCCCCCTAGCAGAGCCAAGTGCAAACCCTTCCAAACACTTGCTAACCACACATGTGGTCAATCCATCCCCTTGTGCAGCCCTGCTGTATAAAGCAAGCTCAGATCTCACTAGAAAAACCTCTGTGGCCCCCAACAAGCTCTGACAGGTTACACAGAGAAATAAACAAAGAAAGCAAAATCCTACAAAAACAATACAAAACAAAAACCCTCTACTTGTCTTTTTCTGGGAGCAGGGGAATGTTTGTTTATTTGCTTGACTCCTGCTCATGGTCAGGGCAAAGAGGAAGTCTTACTCCTTTTTTCATAATTTAAGCTATCTGTTCAGCCACCTGGCTTTCCTTCCTTCCTCCCTCCCTCCCTCCCTTTCTCCCTCCCTTCCTTCCTTCCTTCCTTCCTTCCTTCCTTCCTTCCTTCCTTCCTTCCTTCCTTTCTTCCTTCCTCTCTTTTTTTTGTTTTCTTTTATAAGAAAGGGTTTCTCTGAGTAGTCCTGTTTGTCCTGGAACTCACTCTATAGACCAGGCTGGTCTTAGGGGGCCACCTGCTTCTGCATCTTGAGTTCTGGAATTAAAGGCATATAACACTTACATTTCTTAAAGAGGAGTGGTGATATAGCTTGGTTGGTAAAGGGCTTGCCTTTAGGAACATGTACCAGATAATAATAAGGCCACAGTTTGATTCCCAGCATTGTATAAACATGCTTGTAATCCAAGGACTTGACACAGGGAGAATAAAACATCTAGGTTAGGCTGGGATACAACTATTCATAGGAAAAAGAATTCATAGGAGAAAACTCACTCGCATCTCTCTTTCCTACCCCTTAACCCTCCCTACTATCAAAAAGCTCCTGTCTGAATGAATACCTCACTGCTTGTGCATCTTTTCCGTGAATGTGTATTGAAAGTCCAGGGCCCAGAGCCAATTGCTCAAAGTAGGCAGGAAAGCTGGGGTGACATAGAAAGAGGAGCCTGGACAAAATAAGAGATGAAGTTTTTTGAGACTTATCTGTGTCAAGGGGGAGATCTGCCTCTTGAGGGAATCTGAACAGAACAGGCTGTTTAAATCTTAGACTGTTGTAGATTTGGTACCTTAATGCTTGCTTAAAACATCCTTAGGAGTTAAAGAGGACTGATAATTGTGTTTGGCAACAGCAAACAGTAGAAGTGTGAAGTGAGGCTGGAGCCCTCTTCCAGGATATTACACTGAGGGATGGTTTTTGTTCAAAGCAGGGAAGAAAGGCAGGGTGGGGGTGCATGTGATCAGAGGCCTGATATGGTGCTAATGTCCATGGTGCTAGAACATTCTTGATTCCTCATTTCTCTGACTTAACTGTTTTGGTGATCTACAAAGAACAGACTAAGGCCTATAATGGCAAGTAGCTTGTCCAAGGTCACATAATCCATAGAATGCCAAAAACCTAATTCACAAAAAAAGTCAAATTCAAGAAATATATTTAACCAATGCTCTTGAGACTATCCTTGGACATATAGCCAAGCTGTGTTCAAGCTCATGATCTTCCTGCCTCAGCCTGCTAAGTATTGGCATTTCAGGCCTGTGTGACCATGCCAAGATAAGAAATATTAAACTAGAGCTTCCCAGAAGCCAGGCCTTGAACTGATTGCTTATGTGTCTGACTACGAGATGGGTTTGCTGCTACTGTTTGCATAGTTAGTGAAGAAACAGATGTGGACAGAAAAAGTGGTTTGTTTTGTTCTTTCAAAAGGAGGGTGTCTGATTATCTTTGCATTTTTATGGCTGTGAAATCTGTCAAGGAGAACATAACTGTCAGTTTGGGTCCTGAGAAATTTGTCAAAGGAGAGATTAGCTGTCAGTTTGGGCCGTGAGAAATCTGTCAGGGAGAATGTAACTGTCAGTTTGGGCCGTGAGAAATCTGTCAGGGAGAATGTAATTGTCAGTTTGGGCCCCAAGATATTTGTAAAAAAGAAAGTAATTGTCAGTTTGGGCCCCATGAAATCTGTCAAGGAGAATGTAAGTGTCAGTTTGGGCCCTGAGAAATCTGTCAGTTTGTGTCCCAAGATATCTGTCAGTTTGGGCCCTGGGAAATCTATCAAGGAGAATGTAGCTGTCAGTTTGGGCACTGCAAAAATCTGTCAAGGAGAACATAACTGTCAGTTTGGGCCCCCCAAAATCTGGCAAGGTGAACATAGCTTTCAATATGGTCTCCCTGAAATCTGTCAAGAGAGTGTAGCTGTCAGTTTGGGTCCCACCAAATCTGTCAAAGAGAAGGCAACTGTTACTAAGTTATGTGATGTTACCCCCTCTGCTCCACCACCGCCACTGGCAGCTACCCCTCTGCCACAGTATTCCTGGGGCAATCTACCCCAATACCAGCCTGCCTCAGGAGGTGGCTACTCTTTCTCGGTGCCAGATGTCTTACAACCCCTCACAGTCTGTGCCACTTTCAGTCAGTTGGCCCATAGAAGCCTTCCCAGTCAATATGGGCCAAATGCCTTTGACCAGCCATGGATTCCCACCCCCATAGCTGATCTCCCCATCATCTGAAAGGCAGCCAATGAGTCAGGCTCAGATTCCCCCTACTTTCAGCAGGTCCTTGCTCAGTGGTTGATGGAGTTACAAATATATTTCCATTGGTACCATTTGCTTAAAGCTGTGTTGGAGCCTGCAGTCTTTCTCAGTTGGAGGTCAGCCTATGATGATCAGGCAGAATCCAAGGCCTGGACTGTAGATGTAACCAACCATCTCATTAAATAAGAAACACAGAACCAATGCAGGGATGAAAGCCCAAGAGGTCAGAGGTAAGACCCTTACCTGTCACTGATGCAGCTATCCTCTTCAGCTAAGAGACCTACTTCCTATGTGTTTGTCTTTATATAGACTTTCTGTTCTGCCTTCTCATTGGTTGTAAACCCAACCACATGACCGCCTCATCACTGCCTGTCTGTACAGACCTCCAGGTCTTCTATGGTTGGTATTGAGATTAAACATAATCACTGGTCCCTCCCAATCAATCCCTAATTAAGAAAATACCCTATGGACTTGCCTACAACCTGACTTTTGGAGGCATTTTCTTAAGGCAGGCTCATTCCTCTCAGATAACTCTTGCTTGTGTCAAGTTCTCATAAAACTAGCTAGCACAGTGATGATTCAAATTAATTGGAATAAATGGAAACCCAGATGAGTGACCTCTGATGATGGAGATCACAGAAAGGAGCTGCTAGAGCCTATATCCTGCTGGATTTAACTCCTGGGATAAAAGGAGGGTAAATGCATTCTGCTGTTAGTACTTCTGTTTGACTAGGCTCTTCAGAAAATTCTTTTCCCAGGCTCTTCAGAAAAATTTTAAACAATATATCAAGCTGACTAGGTGGCACATACCTGTAGTGCAAGCCTCCAGACTAGCATCGAGGATTCTATTTCATATAAGAAGTTTTTATGAGGTGTTTCAATGGGACCCAGAGCTTTGTATATGCTAGGTCAAGGGTTCTATCCCTGACCTATATGCCTAGGACCCTGGTTTCCAAGTTTGGTGTCTTAAGTATTGCACATACTTGTGTAGTCTGACCTTTTTGTTGGGACTGCCAGATCCCCAATTATCACAGGGAGACTTACATTAATTATAAAAGCTCAGCTGACGGCTTATGTTTGTATCTAAACAGCTCTAACAATTTACATTAACCCATATCTTTTAATCTATGTTTTTTACATGGCTCAGTTAACTTTTCTCCATCCATGTTGCTTCCTCTCCATCTGCCGTGCCTTCCCAATGAGAAATCACTTCACATACTTAGAGATTAATTAAGAAAAATATGTTCAGTAATAACAAGCCTCCAGCTCTGGCTAACACTCAAAGAGGAGCTGGCCAGGAACAAATTTGCTAACATATACGCCATAGGCCTATGCATTCCACATATGTTCTCAACCTGGAGAAATGCTACTTACTGCCCTACTGCTATCATGGCTTGCTCAGTTTGCTTCCTTACACAACTCAGGATGACCTACCCAGGGTGGCAACAACCACAGTGACATGGGCCCCATTACACCAATCATTAATCAAGAAAATATCAAATAGACTTGCCTACAGGAGAGTCTGACAGTTTGTGTCATGCTGACTAAATCTAACCAGCATACCTACTGAGTCATCCCCCAACACCCTAAGACAGATTTTTAAGCAAAGCTCAACTCTCTTAACACTTTCTTTTTGGCATATACTTGTGCATGCACACACACACACACACACACACACACACACACACACACACACACACACACACAGTTTTGAAAACCTGTCAAATTTAGGACTGGAGAGATAGTTCAACAGTTAACATACCTTGTTTCTCTTGTAAAACTCCTTGGTTTGTTTCCCAACACCAACACGATGGCACATAATTATCCTTTGATGTTGTTGCAGGGGATCTGATGCTCCCATTTGTTGTCTATGGACATAAAACAAACATGTGATAAACATACATATATGGAAGCAAATCACTCATACACATGATATAAAATAATGTACAATAATTAAAAACATATACCCTCATTTCTCTTATATGTTATAATAGATAAATAAGCCAGAAATACACAGAAATGTGACAAGTATCTGTAACCAAAACTATAACATTGTAATTAAAGAAATCAAGAAACAGGATCAATAGAGAGAAATTTCATGATTGTAGACAGGAAGCCTAAATAGTATTTCAGTGCACAATTTGTGCTATAGATTCAGCAACACTCCAATTAAAAGTATATCTATTTCTTTTGCTATCAACAACAGAAAAATGATAACAAAAGGTCATCATGAATAAAAAAATGATCAATGTAAACCTGAGTAAATACCATACACAGTGACACAATCTGACTTCAAAACTTTACATACAACTACAATAAAGTCTGTACTCTGGGAAAGAATAAATAGATCAACAGAACATCAGCAAAAACTTAGAAACAAAAATCACAATTAAAACAGTGTCAATTTTAACAAATCATGGGGCCATCAAACCCAGTAAGTCTGGCCTTACTGACACATGTGACTAGACCACCCTGGCATCTAGATGCAAATGTGTTAATGAAACAGAGTTTACACCCTGCACAGAATACATCTGAATGTTCAGAGCCAAGTGCATCCATTGTAGAGGACACTAGAGGAACTAGGACTTTGAGAGGCGGCAAATCTCCTTTCCATGATGATATAAAAGCAGCACATGTGCATGCTTTGAAGAGTGAGGTCAACAACAAGGATATTTTCACATCTGGTCTTCCGGGCTCTGTCCAGGTGCAGCCTGAGGAGTGACTACATTCAGAAGCTGCAGGTTCCCTAGCATGCCTTGGGAATGGCAGGAACAACACTGGACTCATGGAACCTCAAGACCACAAGGGACTCCAGTGGATCACTCAGGACCTCACAGGACCACAGGGGACCTGAAAGGACTTCAGGGTGCTGAAAATCTGGCCTTCAGTTCCCATAGCCCCAGGAAGAGCACACAACTGCTTCCACCACTTCTCCTGGTATGGGAAGGCTTCGGCAACAACCTCTCCCCGACCTCAAAAAATGAAACAGTCTAAACAGAAAGCCATTGAAGACAGTCCTTAAAACTTGTGATAATGATGCTGAACTTAGCTCTTCACAGTTGATGGCCTCTGGTGGGCAGGGGTAAGGAAGGGACTCAGTTATCTTTAAGGGGATGGCCACTGGGACTATAGCCAGCTTTCAATGAGTATATGGACAAGACAAATACTACTTGGTATATTTCTTTTATTGTTTTTTTAGAGGGTGGGTATAGGGTGTAAAGGTGGTAGGGTGGACCTAGGAGGAATGAGAAGTGACTGTCATCAGGACACAGTGTATGAAATTCCAAAAAAAATCAATAAACACATAATGTTGAAAAAAAGAAACTAGAATAAACAAGTCATGAGGCTCAAGCCAGTAAGCAGTACTCCTCCATATCCTCTGCTTCAGTTCCTGTAATCAGGTCTCTACCCTGACTTTCTATCATAATGGACTACAACTATAAAATGAAACTAAACCCTTTCCTTCCAAGTTGAAATAAAGGAGTGGCCATGGGTGTGATGACTCGTCACAGACATTTTAAAAGAGATAAAAGTAACTAAAAGGACACTTAGCTATATTGGCGTTAAAATACCATAGGCCCTTCCCTGGAAGAGGCAATGCCATTAACAAGAGACTATATGAGATGGTCTCCTGTAAAATGTTAGCTGATAAATGTTGTATGCTGACAAACAAATTACAACAAATGCCCTGTGTCTATCCTCTTACCAGATTTGTACATACCAGCATAAGAGAGTGGCCCAGTTGGAAATTTCAGGAGTTCAAGCTAACCTCCATGCTGGGCAATGAATGGCTGGATTACAACTTGTTTTAGTCAAATGAGCTGCAAGGGTCTCTGTTATAAAGAAAGATGTGATGGGATAGAATGAGTGGCTTTCCGTGTTGCCCCATGCAGTATATATAATAAACTATTCTCTATTGTGGTCCCAAGGAAGAAGCCATGCTCCACACACAAATCCTTTTCCTGTTACTGCAATGGCGAGCACAGTCCATTACTCAAATGGGTAGTTTAAGGACTGTGTGGTACTACAAACCATTAATCCAAGAATTAAGGATTAGATTCAGGGGACAGCAATGTCAATGCCCTGACTGGGATTAAGGCAACCATAGAATACACTCTTAGAGCTTAATAAAAAGAAATCTTTTCAGTAATTACAAATCTCTAGCTCTACCTAACACACATAGAGGAAGGAGCTGGCCAGGAACAGATTTGCTAACTTATATATAGCATAAGCTTAGGCATTCTACATATGTATCAATCTGGATAAATGCTTCTTTTTTTTTTTAAAAGAGATTTTCTATTCATTTTACATATCAACCACAGATTCCCCTGTCCTCCCTCCTCCCACCCTCCAGCCTTCCCCTCAACCCACCCCCCATTCCCACCTCCTCCTAGGCAATGTCTCCCATGAGGAGTCAACAGAGCCTGGCACATTCAGTTGAGACAGTTCCAAGCCCCTCCTCCCTGAACCAAAGCTGCACAAAGTGTCTCATCATGAGCACTAGGCTCCAAAAAGCAGGCTCATGCACTTGGGACAGGTTCTGATCCCACTGCATGGGGGCCTTCTAAACAGTTCGAGCTAAACAACTGTCTCACTTATCTAGAGGGCCTAGGCCAGTACCATGGGGGCTCCTCAGCTATTGGTCCACAGTTCATGTGTTTCCATGAGTTTGGCTGGTTATCTCTGTACATTTCCCAATCAGTCTCAATATCTCTTGCTCATAGAATCCCTCCTCTCTCTTGTCGATTGAACTCCTGGACCACTGCCTGGGACCTGGTGGTGGATCTCTGCATCTGCTTCCATCAATCACTGGATGAGGGTTCTATGATGACAGTTAGAGTATTCAGCCATCTGATCACCAGAGTAGGTCAGCTCAGGCACTCTCTCTACCATTGACAGTAGTATATGGTGGAGTCATCTTTGTGGATTCCTGGGAATCTCCCTAGCACTCTGTTTCTCCCTATTCCCATGTTCATAAAGCAAATGAGTAAGCAATGATAACAGAAGGGCATAAGAAGCATGTGCTAACTCGTTTTGCTTTATGAAACAACTAAGGAACACCTGCCCAGGGTGGTATCACCCACAGTGGAATGAACTCTATTATATCATTCACTAATCAAGAAAATATCCTACGGATTTGCCTACAGGTGAGTCTGACTCTAGCTTGTGTCAAGCTGACCCTAAGACAGATTTTTAAGCAAACCTCAACTCTGTTAATACTTGCTTTTCAGTGTGTGCATAAAGATTCAAAAATCTATTATGTTTAGAACTGGAAAGAGGCTCAACAGTTAAGGCAATTAATTGTACAAGATATGAGTTTCATTCCCAGCACTAACATGCTACATACAATCATCCATAGATCCTGTTACAGGGGATCTGATGCCCCATGTCTTCTGTGGGCACCAAACACCCACTACGTGAACATACATACATGCAAGCAACAATACCCATTCACATAAAATAAATAAATGTA
Source organism: Peromyscus maniculatus bairdii (assembly GCF_049852395.1). Classification (NCBI taxonomy): domain Eukaryota; kingdom Metazoa; phylum Chordata; class Mammalia; order Rodentia; family Cricetidae; genus Peromyscus; species Peromyscus maniculatus. The sequence continues at coordinate 6,173,618 of NC_134873.1, read as the reverse complement.
CAAAAATGTTACATGTCACTGTAAATAAAACATCCAGAAATACATAGAAATGTGACAAATATCTGTAGGCAAAATTACAACTTTGTAATTACAAGTATCAAGGAACTCTATAAAAGGAGAAAAATTCCATGATTGTGGACAGAAAGCCTCAATATTATTCCAGTAAAGAATTTGAGCTATAGGTTCAACAATAGTCCAATGAAAAGTCTAATAATTTTTGTTATCACTAACAGAAAACTGATGAGAAAACAACTTACAAACAAGGAATAAAAAATAATTAATACAGGATTGAGTAAATAGCAAACACAGTGACACCATCTGACTTCAAAACTTTGCATACAACTGCAATAAAGATTCACTGTCTGGAAAACAATGAAGAGATGAACAGAACATAAGAGAAAACTTAGAAACAAAAACACAATTAATATAGAGTCAATTTTGACATGTGACGTCAGGAAACCCAGTAACTCATGTGACTGAGCCACCCTGGCATCTACATACAAATGTGTTTATTCCCTCAACAGAATTAACTGCAGATGGATCCTACACCTGAAAGTTCAGTGCCAATTGCAGAACTTTTAGAAGACTCTAAAAAAAAACTAAGGATCTGCAAGTTAACAAATCTGCTTTCCAAAGCAATGATGAAAATGGATCATGAATGTGCGCTGCATGGTGGCATCCCAGTAAAAAAATATCCAGTCACAGTACACCTAGCCTTGCGTTCTGCACAGCCACAGTGGCAGATGAAAGATATTCAGTGGTTGCCTGGATACACGGGTTTCAGGGAAAGTAGGGACCTCAAGGAATTCATGGACCTTACAGGCCACCAAGTCCAGCTACCTGGTCCCATATCCCTGGAATCCCACACTGGCTCTCATGGCTCCTCCCCACATGGAAATGGTGGCCTCTTGCTTATTATGGTGTGGATTTCAAGATAGCCCAGCTCTCTACAATGTAAGCATTGCAACTTGGATGAAAAGGTGTCCTGGCAGTCTGGAGCCAAGGAATATCACAAAGTCACTGTAAGCATAGCGGCTTACAGCTCTGCTCCAGGGAAAGGTTTCCATAATGCAAGTATCACAACTCTGCTCTGGCAGGGGGGGATTTCCTCAGCAAAGTTGTTACAGCTCTTCTCTGCCCTGCTCCAGCAGTGTTACAGCTCTGTTCAGGTCCCCCAAAGTGTAACAACTCTACTGACTAGGGCAAAGTTTCCCCAGCGAAAGTGCGATGATTCTGCTCCACTTTGCTCTGCCCTGGCTCCAGCAAAAGTTGTCACAGCTGGGCTCTACTCTGGCAAAAATGTCCCATGGTAGAACAAAACTCACTCAAAAGATTTATTGGGAAGGAAGAATCCGGGAGGGTGGCTGCCTCTAGGGTGAGAAGCAGCAGCAAATTGAACAGGGAACAGAGTTTATGTGGGGTTTCTTGTAGAGGGGGACAGAGCTTTATAGGGTGGCTTGGGATTGGTGGGGTTTTGTAGCCTGATTTTGGGGAAAGCTCAGAGATTGGTGGGAGTTTGTGCTCAGGGCCCCCAGGGATTGGAATATTTTGCAAACATTGATCAGCTACCTGACCATGATGAACATTTTGTGAGGATTTAATAATCATCACAAAGTTGTTCTTATTTGCACTGTTGCTTTTTATTAAATCTTCAGAGTACATTAAAGTTTCTTCAGGGGTACATATGTAACAGCATGCATGTGAAAATTATTTTCCATGTCTTACGGAATTTGAAAATGTTCTTCAATATTGTTGTCTTTCCATTTGTAGCCTAAAATACAGTACCAGAACATTTATGATGTATTACTGGAAATTATGCAAAATTTAAGTTACCATATTTCATGAACCTTAGAACAATGCCTGCTTTATTTCCAAAGTATTTCTATTTCACAGTTGAAATCACAAATCACTGATCTCCAAGGAATGCTTGTCCCTGTAAGTTAAAAAATGGACAACTCACATTCATACCTATTACTTATTGAATGAGATTCCTTTAGGTTTCCAACATCACATCTTTGTAGAGACTCTTATTGAAAGGATCTAGCAAAGCCCACTCTTTGTGAGTAAAGTTCACATGCACATCCTTATAGATCACTACAACTTAAAATATCCCATATATCTATATAATATCAATGGTGAGAGTGAGTGCATTAAAAAGCACCCAACATTGAGAATATATTTTTATAATTCTGTGCTTCATACATTAATTCCATGTTGAAGAATTTCAAATGCAGTCACTGACTCATTTCAGAAGGGAATACAAAAGAAGAATGACACCTCCCATTTCTGTGCCAACTGAATAGAATATGGTATTGGAAGAGAAATGCTTATTAGCATATATAGAGTGACATACAAACAGAGCAACGTTACTTAATCATCATCAAAATTGTATCAAAATCACTAACTTCAAAAAGGATGGACAGTATGGATGTGGTGGTTCTCACCTTTAATCTCAAAGCTCGTGAAGCAGAGAAGTTTCACACTGTGATTTCTAGGCCAGCCTGGTCTATGTTGAGATTTCCAGGCCAGCCAAAGGCACATAGTGAGACTCTGTCTAAAACAAACAAACAAACAAATAGAAAGCACACAGGGGTTCAGTCAAAGATCCTACAAAAAGGTAAACATTCACTTGATATTTATCTCTCACTTGGTATTTGCTGACACTTGCCCATCAGAAAACTGAAATGACCCCTTTTAAATGGTAAGCAAAATATAATATTCCTATGAAGGAATGCATTTTTAATAAATTAATCACTAACGGATCAGAGAATTCACAAAAGACATTAATAAAGTAAATGCTGATCCTAAAACAATAAAACAACAAAAAATGAAGTATATAAAGATGAGTCAACACATAAGATCACATGTTGCTCTTGAAAAAATGCTGGATCAATGCCCAGCACTCACTGGAGGCTCCCAACTCTTCTTAACTCCAGGTCAAGAGAACCCAATGCTCTCTAAATACCAGTCAGACAAGTGGTACACATCCATATCTATACATAGGCAAAAGATTCAGATATTTGAAAAATTAAAAAATGTAAAAATGCACACAAAGGTAGGGACAATTTTACATACCAGCAATTCAGTGATTCAGGAGATCACTATTAATGTCATGAATGTATGCCATCTTGGTTAAAAAAAAGATACCTTCTGCCAAAGTTCAAAAGTCATGATGTGGATAAGGTTCAGCACAAGAGCAAATGCTTGACATGTACAAAAATCTAATTCAATCAGCCAAAAATATGAACATAAAAATATCATGTCAATAAAATGGATCAATGAGGAAAAATAATTGCTATTTTACCTTACATTAAATATGTATGGTTCCTATAGTGGAGGTGCCTGCATGGCTACACAAGAAGGGAAGGGGCTGTTCAGATTGAATCACACAAAGAAGTGTGGTGAGGGTATAAACACGCAATGCCCTTTCCCAGGGACTAACTTCCCCTAAAAATGCTCCTACTTTTAAGGGTTTCATAAGCACACCAATGAAGGCCACAAACCAGAAACTAATGTTTAAATTCATCATCCTACATGAGAGAATTTTCATTCAACCCACATTTTGATACAGGTCATGATATGCTCATAGTCAACCCATAATGCAAAAAAGCATTTATTTAGTCTAATTTCAAAGATTCCCATATTATGTAACAGTCCCAATACTGATGTAATGTCCAAAGTTTCTGCCAATGCTCAAGGCAAGATCTTGACTATCACAGCTTGTGAAATCAAAACACAAATTATATCTACACTTCAAACAGTGGCACAGAATACATATTTCTCTTTCAAATAAAAAAGGAAATACTAGAAGAAGTCAAATATAAAAATCTTCAGGGCAAGCATCAATTCCTGCAGCTCTGTGTCAGAGACCTGGGGCTTTAGATGACTCTTTTTCACTGCAACTTCTCATACATCTTTCTCTTTTGCTACTACCACTTTCTACATGCAGCTTTTCTGTAGTTGGAGTTTCCTCCAGTCCTGCTCAGGCCTGCATCCACTCAGACCCAAGTAAACACACAGGGACTTATATTACATATAAATTGTATGGCCATGGTAGGCTTCTTGCTATCTAGTTCTTATGTCTTAAATTAAACCATTTCTATTAATCTATAAATTGCCACATGGCTTGTGGCTTACTGATACTTTACATCTTGATTCTCATGGCAGCAGGAACTGGCAGCATCTCCTGACTCAGCCTTCCACTTCCCAGAAATTTCCTCTCTGCTTACCCCACCTATACTATACTTCCTGCCTGACTACTGGCCAATCAGCATTTTATTTATCAATCAATCAGAGCAACACATTCACAGCATACAGAGAGACATCCCCAGAACTTTTCATGGCAGGTTTCTCAAAGTTTGAGTATCTTAACATATTGTGACCTCATAATACAACTCAGGCTTCATCTACATGGTTTTATGAATGAAGTCTCACGGTCTCCTCACGGGGACAATGTTTCTGCCAAACAGATGGTGTCAACTCTGCTAAACTGAGAGAGGAAGAATAAATGATCTATAAATTTTGCATCATTCTTTTTTCAAGAAAAAGAAGCACATAGATGATATCACCACATGGGTTTCTAGCTTTGGATGGACCTGGCCCCATTGGAAGGGAGCTGCAGCAGGTTCTGGGGTAGCTTTTGGGGAGTAGGAATCATCTTGGCTTTTCCTTTCACAGTTAAAAATGTTACAGGGTCGGGCAGTACCCTTACAACCCCTCTTCTACATTTCCAAAGAAGTGCAGGTGCCTTTTTATTAATGGCTCTAATGCCCTGATAATTTCCAACTGTTTCAGCACATAACTGCCATCCAAATCTAGCTGGTGTTGTTTTTCTTTCCAACCCACACAGGATTCATTAATTTCTGCCTCTATTGTTGCTCTTTTTCTCCATAGACCTGCATGAATCATCAGTAATAACTATGCTACAGCCTGAACATTTTGTCAACAATTCAGTCCATTAATCTTTCACTTAGCCATAGTCAATTTCACAGGACATGCACAGAGTACAGAGAAATAATATGCTAAAATATTACTAAAAAATCTGTCTTAGTGACAGTTCTATTGCTGGGAATAAGCACTATGACCAAGGCAACTCTTATAATGGAATACTTCTGATTTGGGGACTGATTATAGGAACAAAGGGTTAGTACATTATCATTGTGAAAGAAAGCATCACAGTGGGCAGGCATGGGGCTGACTGTCATATCCTGATAGACAGGCAGAAAGAAATATTTGACTTGCACTAGTGTTTGAAACCTCAAAGCCCACCTACAGGGACTCACCTATACAAACAAGACAAATCTACTCCTACAAGGTCATAACTCTTAATTTTATACAATTATTTCCACTAACTGGTGACCAAGCACTCAAAGAGAGGATAATTTAGACTGTTTGATAAATATAAACCATGACAGAAATACAACCTAATAGCTCTAAAGGAACAGAGTGAAAGTCATTGAGGGAAACAGAGAGAAAGAGACAGAGAGGGGGATGAATAGATAGATAAATAGACAGGTAGATAGATAGATAGATAGATAGATAGATAGATAGATAGATAGATAGATAGATAGACCAACAGATAGATGATAGAGAAGAAATATTTCCTCCAAATAGTAGGAAGCCAACTCCTCTAGTTGGGTTACAGGCTTCCTTAATATAACCTTTCCTACACCATCTAAGAAGAGATGAAACAATTCAAGACCTCCAAATTTAAGTTTAAGTCCCTATTTTTTCTGAGTTCATGATGTTAGCCCTTATTTCTCTCCCTACTCAGTTCCCTCAGAGACCCTGGGAAATCTTGGATCAGGTCTGGTGGAAGCAAGGCACTCAGTCTCTTGGTGTCTTCAGTGTGACTGCCGTAGGTGATGCCACCCAGAAGCTATAATTCTAACTGGGTAAAAGCAACACACAAGGCTACTAAAAATACTTGATTTAACAATTTCAATAAGATGAAACATGAAAGCATTGATTCCAGCCAACATGGAGAGTCAAAAATCTGCCTGTTCACAGTCCAGACCATACTCAACTGGGAGAAAATGGAGCCAAGAAACATCTTGTATGAACTCAACTGTCTCTGCTTGAGGCCATGGAATTCTTTCTTCTATTCTTTAGTGGTGTGGAGCTTACCTGCGTAGGCCATAGGTACCATCCATTACTATATTGATGGTAACCTCATGAAAGTGTCTCTTTTTAAGAGTGTAACAGAGCACACTTAACCTTTAAGAAGTGTGGATCCCACAGCAACTTGTGTCTGATGGAGGATGTCCTAGCCTTAGCAAGGAACTGAGCTAATCTTGAATAGAAAGCAACCATGTTATTTCCTGCCATCTTGGCATTATGTCAGTATTATACTATGACAATACAGAATTTGATATAAATTCAAGAAGAGTCCAATAAAAAAAACAATTTATTCTGCTAACAGAGAACTGATGACAAAAGTTCATTATGAATGAAAAATGATCAATACAAGATTGAATGAACAGTACACACAGTGACATCTTCTGACTTCAAAATATTGCATACAATGCTGTCCTGTCTTGGAAAGAATAAAGAGCTCACCAGCCAGTGGTGGCACACGCCTTTAATCCCAGCACACTGAGGCAGAGACAGGCAGATTTCTGTGAGTTCTAGACCAGGCTGGTCTACAGAGCGAGATCCAAGACAAGCACCAAAACTACACAGAGAAAGCCTGTCTCGAAAAACCAAATAAATAAATAAATAAAGAGCTCAAAAGAACATGAGAGAAAACTTTAAAAGAAATTGTAAAAATAAAGTCAATTTTTACAAATGAGTCCAGGAAACCCAGTAAGTCCGACCTTGCTAACAAATGTCACTGGACCACAGAGGCATCTGCATGAAAATGTGTTAATAACAGAGACTTTATGCCCTGCACAAAATTTGTGCCCTGAATTTCGAGTGCCAAGTGAAGAACTCCAAGAAGACACTAGAGCCACTACAGCTCTTTGAGTTGGTAAAGCTACCTTCTCTGGCAACTGTAAAGGCAGCTGAAGCTCATTGCATGATGACACCAGCAACAAGGATGTTTTCACACAAGGGGTCCCAGTCCCCACACTCTACAGAGTACAAGCAGTGAAACAAAATTAGAGGTCAAGCTGCTGCCCAGGAATTGAGGACATCAGGGCACCAAACAATATGGCACAGGATGCCAAGTCTGGCCACAGGTTCCCATCAGCATCCCTGACCCCAGGATGAACCCCACAAGGGTTCAAACAGCTCCTCCCATTATGGGTATGGTGGCCCCTTACTCCCCATGGCATGGATTCTGAGTTTACCCTGCTTGCCTCACAGCTCCCATCAGCAGATCAGTTAAACACAGAAACACCAGAGTCCCCCTCAGGCCCTGGGTTTTCTAGTCTGCAGCATGACCAACCAGAAGTACCCACCCACCCCCACACACACCAATTCTGAATGTTGAGTAGACCTAACAGGTCCAACTGGAGGCCCTGATTGACTAGCAAGGCCCTAAGTAACAGGAGCAGTTCCCTTAGGGATAGTGCTGTGAAGAGATGCAGCACAGTGGTTCTCAGCCCTGGCTTCCACCCAGGCACAAAACTGTCTTCAACATACAGAGATTGGTATTGCTGCATAACTTTTGCCTGGCCTCTAAAGCTTAGCCCTATTGTCTTCTTGCACTCACTCTTCTTATTCTTCCTGGGCATTTCCTCTTACTCCTCCTAGGTGCAGGGTCTCTAGCATATAGAGACCATTACTCAATGTGCAGTGGAGCAATTCCCCTGCCTCACAGCTTAAAAAGCACCCAATACATCCAGGTCAAATTTAATAAATACTTAGTTGATATTCACCAGGCATCAGCAATTTCAATATGGTACACCTAGGAATGCTCACACTTCTGTCAGCTGTACATTGGTAGGCAAAACTCTAACACTTTCCAAGCCTTCTGTTGTGGCACTGGTCTATCATGCCAGCATTTGTAAGGTCAAGGAAAGGCATCCAAAGGTTAAATTGGCTTGCTCTATGACACCAAGAACCAATAGTTAGGGTCCCCAAAGGGGTGGTGACTAGGGTGAGGATGTAAGGTAAGAAGTAAAGCAGAAAGTTTGGGATCAGCATGTCTTACATAAGCTGATGGGTCATGCTAAGCAAATTCACTAAAATGTACACTTCTGATACATTATTTGCAGATGGAGAATGGGATAGTCAGCAGAAAGATAATTTAGCAATGCTGGCAAGAAGAATACAAGGTACCTCAGACTGAGTTCACAGTGGCAATGAAACTGATAATCACAACCTCTCAAGCTAAAGAGCTGGTTCCCTTGAGTCATGCTCATACAAGCACCTGGCTAGACCTTGTCAAGTCAGCCTTTGGTCATGACAAAAACATAAAGTTTCCTTGGTGCTTTCATCAGGGGCTCTGAGTAATTCTTCCATGGGCCTGGCTCCCAAAAGTCCCACCTGCAACCTAAATGAACAAAAATACATATGAAAACGAAAACAAAGTGTGGTGATATTGTGTTCCCCAAAATATTATACACCCTAATAAACTTATCTGAGGTCAAAGAACAGAACAGCCACTAGATATAGAGGCGAGAAAATGATGGCACACACGCCTTTAATTCTATCACCTGGGAGGCAGAGATCCATCTGGATCTCTGTGAATTTAAGGCCATACTGGAAACAGCCAGGCATGGTGACTCATGCCTTTAATCCAAGGAGGTGAGCCTGTAATCCCAGGATATGATGGCAGAAAGCAGAAAGATATATAAGGCCTGAGGACCAGGAACTAGAGGGTTAAGCTTATAGGCTTTTGACCATACTCTCATCCAAAGATCAGATTCCCACATGTTCTCTGGAGGAGCAGCAAGCACTCTTAATTGCTGAACCATCTCTCCAGGTATCACAACTCACAAACATATGCATGTACTCCTGAACACACACACACACACACACACACACACACACACACAACTAAAATTAGTCAGACCATGGCTCCATTTCTTGAGGGTCCAGCCCTTATATGAAAATGCCAGTCCAGCCTGAACAAAAGTACATGCCACCTTACAGTACAGACAGATTCACAAACAAGATAAACAAGAAGAAAAGGTGTGTGTAGGGGTCCCAGTGCTTACCTACTGAAGGGAACAAATGCACACAATGTAGAGGGGCCTACGCACTGAAATACACCACTCAAGGGGGCTGCTCAACCAGCATTGTGCATGAGGAAAGGGAGAGAAACCATCCCTGTTTTGTTCCTGGTCAGCAAAAGGGGAGTGGCCTCAAGAGTAATCCTCCAATTGTTTTTTATGCCCATTTTGTTGGCTGTAATAGCTGGCCTAAAGTCCTCCTCTACTGAAGAGGTCATTAAGGCCCACAATAAGCATTGCCAGGAACAATGTAACACCAACTTATCTATTGCCTTCATTCCTTCCATGACTGATATTTCCTCTGCCTCTGCTGACAAGGAGACAGATGAGATAGGTGTAAAGCAAAGGAAAAGGATGAAAAGAGAGGAAATGATTGCAGCAGCATCCAAGCCTATACCAGCAGCCTCTCTCTCTGTTCCCCACATGCCTCAAGTGGCTACCGCCCCCCACTGCAGTATCCATGGAGTGATTTGCATGGATGTCTGCCTGATGAGCCAGCTGCTCTGCATACCTCCCAGCCTATTCTACCTATGGTGCTGCACATGCTCATCATGGCATTTCCAGTTAATGTGGGCAGCAATGAGGCTAACCAGCCATGCATACCTACCCCTCTTGCAGACCTGTCTTTGGTCTGTAAGGCTGCTAATGAATCGGGTCCTGACTTGCCATATTTTGATCAAGTCCTACAACAATGGGCAATGTATTTACAGACTTATTATGACTGGCACCATCTGATGAAGGCTGTGATGGAGCCTGTGGCTTTCCTTAATTGGCAAGCTACCTATGATGACCAGGCTGAGGCTCAGACTCATTTTAACATAAAGTAAAAACATTGCTGTTTCTCTTGATATGCTCACGGGCTGAGAACCATGTTAGCCCTACTGCACAAGCCCAAATTGAACAACACACTTTTTTTCAACAGGTCTCAGAATTGTCCTTCAAGGCACCTAAGTCTTGTACTCCTTGCTACCCATCTGTGTACTTTTGTAACCTCATCCAGCAGCCAGGGAATTGTTCACCAACTTCCTTGCACACATTAATGAAACAGTGGAGCAGAGGGTGGATCCTGGCCCTACTCAGGAGATGCTGATTAAACAATTGACATGGGAAGTTCTTAATGCTCCCACCTGCAATGCAGTAGCTGCCATCTGCAATGAGACTATTCATAATAGCTACTAGAGATCTTAATCCAAAGAGCAGCCCAATTGCTGCCCTCACAGCCTCCTTTAATACTCTCCTTGCTAATAAACAGAATAGGGAAGAGACTCAAGATGCCCCTGCTGATAGAACACGCTGGGGATATGGCAGACCTGGTTATCTTAGGAGGGACTGCACCCGGGCTAAGGCTAAGACGAGATGCTCAAAATGTAATAAAGGGTTCCATTGGACCAAGGACTGGCACTCCCAACTAGCCAAGGTTCCTTTAAACTCCAGGTGGAATGCTCCTCAGCCCTGCAAGTAAGCGGAGACTTTGCAAACCCAAAGATCTTTTGGACACTGCCTATCTTTCCTCACTCTCCTATGATGATCATCTTCCTGGATGGGCAGTCTGTTAAAGGATTGGTGGATATGGGTGCAGATGCCACGATTTTAACTGAGGCAGAAGCGCTCTGTTTCCCACAGTGGAAATTTAAACCTGGCCTTTCAATTAGTGGACATGGGAATCAACAAGATTCCAAAATAATTACCCACCCAGTTCATTGGAAGGACCTTTGTGGCAATAGAGAAGCCATTCATCCTATCATCTCTACTGTGCCTAGAAACTTGTGGGGCAGGGATATCTTAGAGGATTTGGGGGCTGTCCTTACAACAAATGATAGGTCCTTCTTTGATGATGCTGTTGTCCATGAAAAAAAATGGGCCTTCCTGGCCAAGAACCAAAGCAACACCCCCAATTCAAAGGGCCACTGTCCCTCCAATGTTCAGTGCTACTAAACAACCAGATCCTATTCCATTCAATTAGCTTTCTAAACAAGATGTATGGATGGAACAGTGGCCTATTATTGAGCCTAAATTATCAATATTAAAATGGCAGGTGGAGGAACAGTTATATGTTAGACATATAGAACTGTGGTGATATTGTGTTCCCCAAAATATTGTGTATCCTAATAAACTTATCTGGGGTCAGAGAACAGAAAAGCCACTAGATACATAGGATAGGCAGTGGTAGCACACGTCTTTAATCCTAGCATTCCAGAGACAGAAATTTATCTGTTCAAGGATACAGCCAAATATGATGACTCACGCCTTTAATCCCAGAAAGCAAGCCTTTAATCCCAGGCAGTGATGGTAGAAAGCAGAAAGGCATATAAGGTGTGAGGACCAGAAACAAGAAACATTTGGCTGGTTAAGCTTTTAGGTTTTGAACAGCACAGTTCAGCTGAGAGCCATTTGGATATGAGGACACAGAGGCTTCCAATCTGAGGAAACAGGACCAGCTGAGGAACTGGCAAGGTGAGGTGGCTGTGGCTTGTTCTATCTCTCTGATCTTCAAGTGTTCACCCCAATAACTGGCCTCAGGTTTGATTTTATTAATAAGAATCTTTAAGATTCCTGCTACATAGAACTGTCCACCAGCAGGCATAACACTCCAATATTTGTTATTCCAAAAAAAAATTCAGAAAAGCATCATCTATTGCAAGACCTTCATGCAGTCAATGACCAGATGGAAAAGAATGGGCTCAGTGCATCCAGGCCTCCCACACCCCAGCATAATTCCTCCTTCCCATTATATGACAATATTAGATATCAAGGACTGATTTTTCAAAATTCCCCTAACCCAGCAAGATAGGAGTCACTTTGCCTTTATAGTCTGGGAGCCAAACATGCATAAGCCAGAAAAAAGATAGCAATGGATAGTCCTCCCACAGGGAATGAAAAACAGCCCCTCAATATGGCAATTACATGTTGTTCAAGCTCTAGTTAATATTCCTAAGGATATTATATTAATATATTATTATGGATAATTTGCTATTGACACACCCTAATTCAGCTTATTTACAACAAATTGTTAAATCAATGATACAAGACTTGGCTTCCTTAAAGTTAGTTATGGCACCAGACAAGATCCAAATAATACTTCCTTTTTCATTCTTGGGCTTTGTTATTGCTAAGGATGTTTGCCCCTAATTCTTCAAATTAGATATAAAGGACAGATACTCCCTTTTGGAACTATAACAATTATGTGGGACAATAAATTGGCTTACACCCTTCCTACCTATTCCAGAACAGGAAATGAGGGAACTGTTCTCACTTTTAGAGAGCCCTACATGCCCCTCATAGAATGTCAAGCTCACTACCAGGGCCAAAAATGTTCTAGAAAAGGTTCTTACTATACTATCCACTGCCAGCCTGCAGCACCATAAGCCTATCATAGCCTTTTCAGCTTGCTGCCTTATACAACTCAGGACCACCCACCCAGGTTGGCACCAAGCACAGTGGGATGGGCCCCATTATATCAATTACTATTCAACAAAATACCCAATAGATTTGCCTATAGACCAGTTTGACTCTAGCTTCTGTCAAGTCCAAATCTAACAAGTATGCATACTGCATCATCTTCTAGCCCCCAAAGACAGATTTTAATGCAAACTTCAACTCTCTTCACACTCACTTTTCATCATAGGTTTGTTTCAAAAATCTACCAAGTTTAGAACTGGAGAGGTGGCTCAGCAGTTAAAACCATTTGTTGCTCTTGTAGAAGACCTAGTTCTTGTTCCCAGCACTAACATGGTGACACCATCCCTACATCCTGTTGCAGGGGACCTGATGCCCCCTTCTGTTTTCTATGGGCACCGAACACACTTGTGGTTAAAAAAAAAAAATGTACATGAAAGCAAATTACTCATATGCATGAAATAAAATAAAGAAATTTAAAAGCACATACCCTCGTATTTCTCATGTTACCATGGATAAATTATCCAGAAATAAATAGAAATGTGACAGATATCTATATAGCCAAAACTAACTTTGTAGTAAAAGAAATCAAGAAACTTGATCAAAGGAGAGAAATTCCATGATTATAGACATGAAGCCTCGAAATTATTTCAGCACAGTATTTGAGCTACATATTCAGCAACACTCCAATAAAACAGTCTAACAATTTTTTTCTACCAACAAAGAAAACTGGCGACAAAGGTCATAAGGAATGAGAAAATGATTAAACCAAGATTGAGTAAATAGCACACACTGACACCATCAGATTTCATTCACCTGCATTAAAGACTGTCTGGAAAAGAATAAAGAGGTCAATGGAATATTAGGGCAAATTTAGAAACGAAATCACAATTAATATAGAGTCAATTGTGACACACGAGGCCAGAAAACCCAGTAAGTCTGGCCTTACTAACAAAGTGACTTGATCACCATGGCATCTACATGCAAATGTGTTAATAACACAGAGTTTGCACCCTACACAGAATTAACTACGCCTGAATGTTCAGTGTCAAGTGCAGAACTTGTAGAAGACACTAGAGAAATTAGGGCTTTCCAAGGGGGCAAATCTACTTTCCATGACTAAAATAAAAGCAGGGCATGTGCACATGCTGAAGATTGAGGTCAACAACAAGGATCTTTCCACAAATGGATTCCTGCTCCCTTAAATTTGCCCAAGTGCAGACCCTGGAGTAATGTCATTCAGAGTATGCACGTTCTCCTCACAGCTTCTGACAGCGGGACACATAACTGCGCAGGGAACCATGGGAGCCCTCAACCTGTAGCATGATGGACCAGAAGTGCCTTCCTCATTCTGAATGATGGTCTGTCTGGTGGCCCAGATTGGCTAGTGAGGCTTGAGTGACAGGAGCTACTCCCTTAGAGACAGGGTGTTGTGAAGGGACACAGCGCAGAGGTTCCCAGCCCTGGCTTCCACCCCAGGCATAGAACTATCCCAGACTTTCAGAGATTGGCTTTGCAGTAGAACTTGCATCTGGACTGCAAAGTCGTCCCTGCCTTATTCCTGCCCACACTAGGCACTTCCACTTCTTCCTCCTTGGCACAAAACAGGGTCTCTATCATACAACGATCATTACTCATTGCACAGTGGAGTGATCCTCCTGCTTCAAAGCTGAAAGGATGCCAAAACCATCCAGGCCAAATTTAAACCATGTGATTGATACTCAACAGATATCATCAACTTCAGTAAGACATGACTAGGATTGCTCACACCTCTCTTAGCTACAAATTATTAGCCAAGACACCAACACTTTCCTGGCCTTCTGTATAAGGATGGGAGTGGTTTTACTTCAGGTTCCTTATTAGTGCTTGCTGATATTATTTAATTGATGTATATGCCTCTATGGAAAAACATGTTTTCCATGTCTGAATTGTGCTGGTGATTACATACAGCTTGAACTCATAAGAACTTTATTTATGTGATCTTTCTTAACTCAGATTAAATTGTCTGGGGCTATGAATACTTTTGGCTATTGAATGAAATTTTAGTCCACCTCATTCACCTGCTCCATTCTCCCAAGTTCTCTTGCCTCTAGTGGAGTCATAGCAGTGTGCCACTACAACCTGAAAACTTCTGTTCTTAAAAGAAGGGTCTCACATAATCTAGTACTTTTGGAATTAGAGCAGTGGTAGCTGTATAAAGTAGTGTTAATGGTGAACCAAACAGTTTAAAATGGGGAATTTCACTTGTGTGATTTATATTGCAATAAGGTAAAAACACTATAATGAATTTGTACTTCACTATTTTTTTCACTGAAATTCATTGCTTATGAATGCTTAGAAAAGAAGAAATTTGAAAGTCCAAATCTTGTGCCAGCAAGATTGCTTAAAGGTACTTGCAGTCAAGCCTAATGACCTGAGTTCATCTCTTGGAATCTATAGGGTACAAACTCCTACACTCTCCTCTGAACTCCACATGTTCACTCTGAACTCCACATGTTGTGTACAGAGCCACTTCCCAACCTGCTACATGTGTACACACACATGCGCCCACCCCAGAATAAATAAATATGCATACACAAATACATACACACATGCAAAAAGAAAAAAACCTGGAGGGAAATTATTACTGAAGAGCTTTTCTTTATTAAGCCATATGAGTGTGCCTGGTGAGGTTGCCTGGTGCCCATTGTATCACCTCATAAGGCATTGACATTTCTGTCCTCCTGAATCTACCCCTAAATTCTCAGAATAAAGGTTTGTATCATCACACAATTCTAAATATACCCTTTTGAGTCACAGAGTGGGCTGTCCATTTCTGTAACAGGAAAAAAGTTTAGATTTGGAGAATGGCTTGTTTGAGACCAGAATAGAACGAATAGTTTATTGTATGCACTGCAGGGGGAAACAGGGTACTCAATGGCTGGATTCCAAGTTCTTGACTGTATTCTTGACAGTATACATTATATATCCTTATTGTACTTATTGTATATAGTTTTCCTTATATTAGTTAAAACCTTTTATTATTTTAGACAAAAAGGGGAAATGTGGTGATATTTTGTGCATCCCAATAAAACTTACTGGCGAATCAGAGGACAGAGCCAGCCAGTAGATTAGACATAGAGGCCAGACAGTGATGGCACACACCCTTAATCCTATCGCTCTGGAGACAGAGATCTGTCTGGATCTCTGTGAGTTCAAGGCCACACTGGGAACAGAATCCAGGACAGTGTCACACACCTTTAATCCCAACACTTGAGATCTCATGCCTTTGGTTGAGAAGCACACATGCCTTTAATCTCAGAAAGTAATATGACAGGACTCTGAAAGATATATATGACGTGAGGAAACAGGAACTCTCTTGAGACTGAGGATTTTGTAGAGGTAAGAACTTGTAGCTGGCTTGCTCTGCTTCTTTGATCTTTCAGCTTTCACCCCAATATTTGGCTCCAGGTTTAAAAAAAAAAAAAATAAGACCTTTTAAGATTCATGTTACATGACTCTGAATTGCACAACCTCCCACTGCTGAATCCTGAGTGCTCAGATAACAGGCATGAGCCACCATGCCTGGTTTATGCCGCACTGAGAATGGAACACAGGGCTTTGCACATTCTAGCCAAGCAGGCTACCAACCTTAGCCCTGGTCCCTGGTTTCAATCATGTTAATTTTTATGCCTCTCTCTGCACATCCTCCTATTCCTCACACAATGCTAATGTACTATGCTTGGCCAAGAAGGAGTTCATGATAAATATGTCCTTGAAATGCTGAGTTCTTTTTAGGAAATGCATAATTGAAAATATCTAGAACTAGTTCTGCCTCAGGCTATTAGTGCACTTTTTTTTCATGAGATGGAAACTGGGCATCTTGGCTCATGCCTGTAATCTTACTACTTAGAGCAGTGAGGCAGAATGATTCCAGGAAGTACAACCCAGTCAGTAGTACATTGCAAACTGAGTTCAGTTTAGACTGCAGTGTGATATCCTATGTACAAATAAATGAACTAATGGATAAAATAAAGAGTACTGTCTTTCTGAACCATGATCTCAGAATTTTATTCATCTTTGTGCATTGGTGTTGGTATCAATACCATTTGTACTGACTGTAATAAGAGTATTGTGATGAATGAGCACAGGACTAAGAACTTGATTTTTTACATTTGTGTATGTATTTGTGTATGCATATTTATTTATTCTGAGTGGGTGCATGTGTGTGCACACATGTAGCAGGTTGGGAAGTGGCTCTGTATAACCTTCAGTTCTCACTAACATTCAAAGAGGAGCTGGCCAGGAACAGATTTGCAAACATATACAACCATAGGCTTATGCATTACATATATGCTGTCAAACTGGAGAAATGCTGCTTTCTGTCCCCCTGCTATCATGGCTTGATAAGTTTGAGTTCTTATACAGCTTAGGGCGACCTGCTCAGGGTTGCACCAACCACAGTGGGTTGGGGCATATTACATTGATCATCAATCTCTCATCCCCCAATGACAAATTTTTAAATAAACCAATTCTCTTAACAATTGGTTTTCAGTGTATATATGTATCAAGGTTAGGACTAGAGAGGTGACTCAGCAGTTTAGACCACTTATTGCTCTTGTAGAAGCCTTGGAGTTTGCTCCCAGCACTAACATGGTCATGCAAAATCATCCCTACATCCTGTTGCAAGACATCCAATGTCTGCTTCTGTCTTCTGTAGGTACCAAACATACACATGGTGAACATACACACATACAAGCAAAACATTCATACAGTTCAAGTAAAAAAATGAATAAAGCAAATTAAAAACACACACTCATATCTCTTATGTGTCACTAAAAATAAATCATAAATACATATAAATGTGACAAACATCTGTACCCAAAATTATAAATTGATAATTAAAAGAATCAAAGAAGTAGATAAAATAGAGAATTTCAGGATTGTTGGCAGAAAATCACAATATTATGTCAGAATGGAATTTGAGCTAGAGATTCAAAAAAGTCCAATATTAACTATAACAATTCCTGCCATTAAGAACAAAAAACTCATGGCAACAAACAGGTCATCATGAATGAAAAAATGATCAACACAAGATTGAACAAAATAAATGAATATAGTAAGTTAAAAACACACACTCACCGGGTGGTGGTAGTACATGCCTTTAATCCCAGCACTCAGGAGGCAGAGCCATGTGGATCTCTGGGAGTTTGGGGCCAGCCTGGTCTACTGATCAAGATCCAGGACAGGCACAAAAACTACACAGAGAAACCCTGTCTCAAAAAAAAACAAATCAACAACAACAACAAACACCCACTCATATCATAGAATACACAGTGACACCATCTGACTTCAAAACTTCCCATTCAAGTACAAAAAAAAAAGGCTATACTTATTGGGAAGGAATAAAGAGCTCAAAAGAACATCAGAATGTAGTAGGAAGGTTTCTCTGGTCCCTTCTGGCCACACAGTCCCACAGCTGCTTATAAAATAATCACTCAGAGGCTTATATTAATTATAACTGCTCAGCCATTAGCTCAAGCTTATTACTGACTAGCTCTTACACTTAAATTAACCCATAGTTCTTATCTATGTTTAGCCATGTGGTTTAGTACCTTTTCTCAGTTCTGCCTTGTCATCTTGCTTCCTTTGCGTCTTGCTGGTGACTACTGACTGTCTGTCCTCTTCCCAGCATTCTCCTACTCTGCTTGCCCCACCTAAACTTCCTACCTGGCTACTGGTCAATCAGTATTTTATTAAACCAGTATACAAGAACATTATCCCACAGCTTTTCCCTTTTTTTATCTAATATAAAAAATGTTACAACTAATATAAGAAAAATAAGTACAATAACTATATATAATATATACAGGCAATAAATAAATCAACAATATCTAGTCCATTTGCATTTGACAAATTCAATGAAAATATTCCATTATCTATTCTATTTTGGTGAGTCCAAAATGTACCTAATTTACTTTTTATCCTAACTTGTATTACCAACCAAAAGCTATCTTCTATGTCTTTCCAACTTACACACTTTACAGCTCTTGGTGAGTTTCTTTTCTGAATTTGTTAACAAGTAAAACTATAACTATAACTATCTAATCTTCAACTCCCTCAGAGACCCAAGAAAGGAATGATATTACTTAGTAAAACATGAAGTACAAACAAGCAACTTCCAAAAAATGTGAGTTATGAGAAAAACAGCTAGCTGCCTGGACAGTCACCTGAGATACTGAAGCATCCATTCTTTGGCCTATAGGCTTAGAATATCTGACAGATTCATTTGTGAATTAGGATTTTCTAAAGAGCCTTTCTACCTTGTCTTGGCAAGAATCAGTGTCCTTTGTTTTGTGTCCTACTTGTCCATTTTGGACAGCATACTGTCAGCAGTTGATGTGAGGGCACTTTCTTGCCCAGTGGCTAACTTTTGCCACAGTGAAAGTAAACTCCATATGAAGTTTCTTCAATGTCCATCATCTTCTCTGAAGTAGATTGGTGCTGCCAGGAGCAGACATGTTTCATAGTCATTAAAAAAGAAAGAAATCTATTTTATTAAAATATCTTAAATGCCACATTCTGTAGATGTCTGAAGGTTTTGAAGATGACCTGTCTATCTAAAATATTTATCTGCTTGACCTTAAAAATATACCTAATATGCCTACAAGTTCAATTGTAATGACTAACTACTAACTTACATTTCTTTATATCCTAATAGTTAGTAATAATAACTTTCAAGGACTAGCAAATTTCATTAAATTGTTAAATGAACAGTATAGGTACAATGCTTTGAACAAGATTAGAAATATATGTATAATATATTGTAACAAAATTAATCTCAAATTTGTATCAATATATAAAAATCCAATCCAATATAAAATACTTAAAACTAGTAGATGCCTTCTAAAAATAGATTCAATAATCTATCTTTTTATCTTATCATATCCATATCCTCTCTTTTTTTTCAGAGTAGATTCAATAACTTACCCTTTAGTTTATCATTTCTATGTCTTTTTTTCCATAGTAGATTCAATAATCTATCTCTTATCTATATCCTTTTTTCTTTTCTTTTTCTTTTTCTGTCCTTTTTTTCAAATAAGAACCTTAAATCCAATCTCCTTCATTTAGCCTTTTTCTGGATCATTAACAATAACTTGTAACCAACCATCCTAAACAATGACAATTATCCAAAACCCACTGAAAGACCAAAAATCACCCACCCCACCTCTTGGGATTGTGAGTGGTATGTTTTAAAATTACTTCCTGTTGTCTGGGAGAGAAAGCATCTTCAGGAGATCCTGAAAAAGACAATTTTTGAGTTAATTATTAAGTCCTGGGAGAGGTAGCTGTATCATTTGCTGTCCAGTCTCTGCATAATTCAAAAGTACAGAGCTTGCCTCAAGTCCTTGCTTGAGTAGTCTGTGAGGCTGGATCATCTCAGCTAGCCATCTTGAAATTTTCCTGAGCAGTTGGTAGTCCAAAGCTGATCTTAGTGATCAACTTAGTGGTATTATCATTGTATTGGTGGAGTCGTCATTGTGGATCCCCATCATCTTTTTGGAGACTTTAAATTTGCTGTTAGGCACAGTCATGATTCCCTGTAGAAAATTGATAGAAATTCAAATACGAAAACATGTTCAGGCAGCTAGATGAAGCCTTTTTTCTAGAACTAGTTAGTACTGTATATGACAATTAATATCATGACAAAAGTTTAAAATATATATTAATCTTATAAATATTGATATGAAATTCATACCTTAAGAAAAGTTTTAAAGAATCAAAACAGAGCCAAAGAATTATGAGATTAGTAGCAATAGAACAGTCCCTTAATTTTGGTTTTTCTTTTGTCCCATATCAGATGGCTCTTCTGACATGATACAGAGATTTTGCATTTTTTTAACAAGCATGCTTGGGTTTAGAGAATGAGAGAGCCACACTCCAATTCCCAAGCTAGTTTTAATTTTTAATTGAACTACGACTACATAAAGACCATTTATGTTAAGTGTCTGTAGAGAACAGCAGAAATAAACATTTAGAAAGACTTATGAAATTTTATATGTGATATACCAATAGGCCAATTTACTCTGTTTCTTATGACACTTTTTTTTTCTGGATGATTTGTCCTTTTTCTTCAGATGTCTCATCTTCCCAGTGTTCTTCAGATACCTTATCTGTATGCCTTCATTTTCCTGAAAAACAAAAAACAAATACCTTCCCCAACACTAACTTTGGGAAAGTTCCCTTTTGGCAAGTTATGTCTGATTAAATAAAAAGCATTTGTTAGTGTTATAAGTTAGTTTAAATTGAATGGTCATATTGATGAACTATCTTCTAATTAAGAGGTCTCTCTTGTTCAAATCAAACCTTTATCAATTTTGATGGCATCCATAGCTTTTCTTCTCCTGTAGAAACAAAAGCAAAATCTTGTCCCCAGTGTAATCCATATCCTGGTTCCCACTTTGAAGTCAGCACATCTTTAATGTATATAGACTGGGTTAATTCTGTAGTTTTTTTCTACTATCCAATGTCTCTCCATAGCTGTTGTTCCTTTCTCATCAGCATTGAGAAAATTCAAGTTAATAGAGCATTATGTAATCTTTTTTTTGGGGGGGGTGTTACCCACTTCTGTTTATTTATCATATCCTGAAGAGTTTGATTTGACCTTTCTATTACTGCTTCCCTGTAGTATTGTGTGGTATATCTGTAATATGCTTTATATTGTAACAAGCAAAAAACTGTTTCATTTTACCAGAGATATATGCTGAAGCATTGTCAGTTTTAATTTGTACAGGTATACCCATGATGCCCATAACTTCAAGCAATTGTGTGATTACAGAATCAGCCTTTTCATAACTCAGAGAAGTTGCCCATTGAAATCCTGAATATATGTCAATAGTGTGATATACATATTTCAATTTTCTAAATTCTGCAAAGTGAAACACCTCCATCTGCCAGATTCCATTCCTCTGAGTGCCCTTTGGGTTACATCCTGCTGGTAGTAGTGTCTGCTTATAAAAAGAAAAAATATGACATTTCCTTATAATATCCTTGGCTTGTTGCCAGGTTATGGAAAAATTCTTTTTTAAACCTTTACTATTGACATGATTTTTTTAATGAAATTCTGAGGCCTCCAGCACATTTCCTATCAATAGTTCATTGATCTCATCATTACCTTGAGCTAGAGGGCCTGGCAGACCTGTATGAGATCGGATGTGAGTTATATATGAGGGATGATTCTTATTCCTGATTATATCTTGTAACTGAATAAATAATGAAGTTAATTCTGACTCATCAGGGATAAATTCTGCAGTCTCAATATGTAAGACTACTCTTTAAGCATACTGAGAGTCAGTAACTATGTTGAGGGGTTCTGAAAAATCCATTAATAGCACCAGAATAGCATATAGTTCTGATTTTTGGACAGAATTATAAGGACTTTGAACCACTTTACTTAAATTTTCTGATTTGTAACCTGCCTTTCCTTGTTTGTTTGTATCTGAATAAAATGTAGGGGCTCCAGGTATTGGTGTTTCCTGTACAATGTGAGACAGGATCCAGTTGACTCTCTTTATAAGTTCAATTCTGTGGCTTTGGGGATATTTGTTGTTAATCTCTCCTAAAAAAAATTACTACAAGCTCTTTGCTGATGTTCACTTTCTGCTCATAATTTTTCAGTATCTTCATTAGTTAAAGGTACTATAATCTCTGCTGGGTCTATTCCTGCTAATTGATGAACTCTCGATTTTCCTTTTAAAATCAACTCAGAGATCTTTTCCATATAAGTCTTTAATTTTTTACTCTGTTTATTTGATAGAAATATTCATTCCAATATAATATCTTCCCTCTGCATTAAAATTTCTGTAAAAGAATGCTTAGAGGGTAAAATAACCAGAATGCATTCAAGCTTTGGATTCACATGATCCACATGTCCTTCCTGTATTTTCTTTTCTACCAAAGCCAGTTCTCTTTCAGATGGATAACTTTCTTGGACTATTTAAGTCCTTGTCACCCTGTAAGGTTTTGGACAAATTACTCAGTTCATCATTTTTTACCCCAACAGCAGCCTGTAGATAGGCATTTTTTTCTGCAGATAGGAAATGCTGTGGGATAACGCTCTTGTACACTAGTTTAATAAAATGCTGATTGGCCAGTAGCCAAGCAGGAAGCTTAGGCAGGATGAACAGACTTAGAGAATGCTGGGAAGAGGAAGAGCAGACTAAGGAGTCACCAGCCAGACACAGAGGAAGCAAGATGACACGGCAGAACTGAAAAAAAGGGTACCAAGCCACATGGCTAAACATAGGCAAGAATTATGGGTTAATTTAAGTGTAAGAGCTAGTCAGTAATAAGCTTGAGCTAATGGCTGAGCAGTTATAATTAATATATGACTCTGAGTGATTATTTTATAAGTGGCTGAGGGACCACATGGCCAGGAGGGACCAGAGAAACCTTCTAACTACATCAGAGAAAACTCAAATAAAAACAAAATTAAAATATAATTGGTGTTAGAAATAGCTCTGTCCCATGCCATGTGGTTGGGGAAGGTAGAACTCAAACAAATGCAGCCTGGCTTTCTAGCCCTAGCCCATGTGAGAAGACTCAGCAATATTATTACACCAACCAGGAGCCCCCCACTATTTTGTACACTATTTTGATCTCTTTATGATAAAGAAGCACGGGCCTTCCCAGCACCATGGGACTGAGTAGGATAAGGAGACCCACACACAGGCTTGGGGTGGTCTGCTCCAGGCTCCAAGGGGAAAGCACAGATGGGCCCCTTGTGGCTCCAGGAAGGCAGGCACTACTATGGTGAGTAAATGTATGGTGTGGTATGGGAGAGAAAGACAGAGAGAATTGTTCATGTCTTGAGAAAGAGGCATATCTAAAGAGGTGAAAGTAGTGAGGAGTGGGCTGAAGTGGGTGACCTGATTGCCAGCCAGGGACATGGTGATGTCTGGATCTGGCATGCTCCTGGGGCCCAGGTGTTGGTTCATGGCTCTGATGCAGCTGTAGTCTCTGTTGATGTCAGTGGCTCCTGATACCACTAAAGGCCAAAATAATAGGGCTGTACAGAATTGGCCCTACCTCTTACTTGCTGCAACACTAGGGAGAATTGGTCATGCCCCTCACTGGTTGAAGCACTTAGGATAGAGGGTCCCACACCTCACCTGGGCAGTACAATAGAGCTGACCCTGATCACAGGGGCATGGATGATCTGACCTTGAAGGCATGAGAGTGTGAGAGCAGGTTGGGCCCCTTGTATGCCATGTGGTGGTGTGGATGAGGGAAAGATGTCCTTCTGTCCTTGCCCCTTGACACATGCAGCAAATGGGGGACCTGACGCAACCCCTCACCAGCTGCAGCACCCAGGAGAACAGACCCTACAACTAACCTGGACAGCACAATAGAGTTGACTGTGTAAATATAAGGTGGCATGGGTAAGTGCTTCAAGCCACAGAAATATGAAGTAGAAATTCAGCTAACAATGGCAAGAGTCAAGGATTTTTCCAGAGGAATGCCAAAACTCAAGGAGTCTTGATGATATTGGCTTTTGGATGTATTAGCTGTCTCCTGCAGTGAATTTCTTGTGTGCTATTGTAGCCTTCCCATGTGATTAGTCTAACAAGAATTTCAAGCAATGTGATTCATCATTTATTTGGGTACAACTTTCCCTACACATTTGGAGTATTTGGATAACATTACCCAGCTGTGCTTATTCTTCATTAGCAAACATCTGGCCGAGGCCATTCTCTGGACAAAAGTATTTCAGCTAATGTGATGGTATTGTGTTCCTCAAAATATTGTGCACCCTAATAAACTTATCTGGGGTCAGAGACAGAACAGCCACAATATTAAACATAAAGGATAGGCAGTGGTAGCACACGCCTTTAATCCTAGCATTCCAGAGGTAGAAATCCCTCTGAATCTCTGTGAGTTCAAGGCCACAATGAAAATGGCCAGGCATGGTAACATACCCTTTAGTCCCAGAAAGCAAGCCTTTAATCCCAGGGAGTGGTGGTAGAAAGCAGAAAGATATATAAGGTGTGAAGACCAGAAACTAGAAGCATTTGGCCTGGTTAAGCATTTGGCTGGTTAAGCATTTGGCTGGTTAAGCTTTCAGGCTTTCTAACAGCACAGTTCAGCTGAGAGCCATTGTGATGAGGACACAGAAGCTTCCAGTCTGAGGAAACAAGACCAGCTGAGAAGTTGGCCAGGTGAGGTTAGCTGTGGCCTATTCTGTATCTCTGGTCTTCCAGCTTCACCCCAATACCTGGCTCACAGGTTTGATTTTATTAATAAGAACTTTTCAGATTCATGCTACAAACTAAGATACTTTTCTGCATTCAAGGACAAACAGCAGATAGATAAGCATTAGCTCATCTCACCTATAAATAAGAGAAATAACCACTAACAATTAAATCCTCAACTCCTTACCTTCATCCTAGTTTATTTACACAAGACCCTGAAAGACCCTAGCCCTTCAGGCTTACACCCCCAAGCCTCAGGAAAGGAGAAACTTCAAGCACCAGGAAATGAGAAACTAAAAATCTAGTTCCAAGAGCAAGCTGACTCAGCCATTATCCAATCTCCCCTGCAACCATATAACAATGTAAAAAGATTTCTGTTAAGAGATGTGCTCAACTGTGACTGAGATAGTTGCAGGTGTTCCAGGAAGGACCACCGTGACCTGTATGTAAACTCCACTCCTGCCCTGATACACCCCCCTTGAGGTTTCAGGAAAAATATACCTGTTGATGTAACTGTACCCCCCTCTGTGATCACTTTGTACCCACACCATGATCTTGTGAAACGAAATTGTATGGGAATTGTAATCTTATGGCTTTTGTGGGTTTTTCCTTTAAAATCCCCCATGGGGCTGCAGTAAGATGCGGCTCTTGCTCTTAGAAGCAGAGTTTGCCTTTTTATATAGAAGCTTAAATAAAAACCTCTTGCTATTGCATCAACTGGACTGGAGTCTGGGTTCTTGGGGTGCCCACTTGAGACCCTAAATTTTGGGGTCCAACAACCCTAATTTAAGAGATTTACTGCTTAAATTTCTGGGATGTTTTTGGCCACCTGATAGTTACTGTGTAAAGGTAATTATTTTCCACTGATCCAAGGAGACTACTGATAAGGCCAGATGGAGGAACGGTGCCAAGCTTCATTTCTTGTGCAAATCAAGCTTTTATCTTCACTCTTTTATCTCTGTCCAAATGCTAGTTCTACTTCTAAAGATTTCCCCTTTAGCAATTAGCTCAGAACAAAAGTGCTTTTACTAACCAAATTTTACACATTGTGACATAGGTTGCCTAGTAACTGAGGAACTTCTGTCACTCTACCAGAAAGCTGCACAGCCAGAGACTTGCTGATTTGATAGGTATATAAACTAGAAACTGCAAAACAAGAGGAATGAAGATGGAAAGAACAAAGCTAGAACAATGAGAAAACAGCAGAAGAAGGGACAGAGAGGAGCTAAGTATGAGAAGAGAAAAGAAGCTGTGTAGATAGAATTGACTTAGAAGAATAAAGTGAATGGACTAAAGAGTTTGGTGTGTTTAGATTCACTTGATATACCTCAGATTAGTATCCCGGGCACTTGTATTGTCATTCCCAGCAATATGGGAGAAATCTCCTCAGGGCAGGCACCTGAGGGGAATTTGATAGATGAGCCAGCCCTGAGGGTGTGAAAAGAGCTTGTGGTTGTGGGAGTGAGGGAAAATGCCCTCCCCTCTTGCTCCTACCAACTCTAGGTGGTGAGGGAGCAGACCATACCCTTTACCAGCTGCAACACTCAGAGAAGCAGGCCTTGCACCTCTTCTGGGCAGCACAGTAGAACTGACCCTGTTGGCAGAGGTAACAGGGCAGGTTAACTGGCCCTGAGGGTATGAGAGTGGAATAGTTGGCCACATTCCCCTCATCTGCTATGTGGCAGAGAGAGAAAGGAAAACGTGCCTTCCCCTTTTGCCTCTGCCACCTGTGGTGGATGAGGGAGGTGAGCCTCCCCCTTACAAGCTGCAGCACTTGGGAAAGGGGGCCTTGCACCTCACCTGTGCAGCACAGCACAGCTGACACTATTGACAGGGCTACTGGTAAACTGCTCCAAGAACATGCATGTGGGGAATCTGGCCCTGCCCCACATCTGCCATATGGTGGTGCGGGTGAGAAAGAGATTCCCTTTCACCCATCCCCCTTACCACCTGTGGTGAGCCCTGAGGTCATAAGACTGTGAGAGCTGTCCCTGTCTCTCACTAGTTGCAGCACTCCAGAGGCCCCTCCACCTCACCTGGGCAACACAATAGAGCTGGCCCTAATAGTCCAGGTGTGGGAGAGCTGACCCTGAGGGCATGAAAGCAGAACTGGCCCCACCCCTTGCTCATCGCTGCAAGGGGTGAACTAGCCAATGCAATGCTGGAGAGCTCACTCTGGTGGTGAAGACAGGAGAAAACTGGCAGGAGAACCAATCCTATACTTACCCAGGCCCAGAACTAAGGTTATGAGTTAACCCACACCAACATCCACCCCATCTATGATCTGTGAGACAATGTGAAAGGATTAGTTCTACAGATCCAAAGCTGCAGGATCTCCATAACACAGGGCAACAACAGGATATCCAAAAGCAGTTCCAGTGAGGGCCCAGCATTAATAGTATAGTAGAAACCAGAGACCTCAAACCAGACCAATGACTCTTCTTTTTCCTTTTTGTTTATTTATTTTTATTTAAGTTTTTTTTTCATTTTACATACCAACCACAGTTCCCCCTCCTTCCTCTCCTCCTGCTCAACCTCCACTTACTCCCCACCCTACCTCCCCATCCACTTCTCAGAGAAGATAAGTCCTCCCATGGGGAGTCAACAAAGTCTGGTGTATCAAGTTGAGGCAGGACCAAGCCTCCCCCCACCCAATATCAAGGCAATGCAAGGGTTCACTCCATAAGAAATGGGCTCATGCACTAGGGATAAATTCTGAAAATCAATGACTCTTTGCAATGACTCTTTTGCATGTGAAGATATATTGACAAAAGGGTTTATTGTGTGACTCACTGTGTCAAACTATAGCTTCCATTTTGAGATTTTACCTTTTCTTTTCTTTTTCCCTTAAATTTTATTCTATTTAGGGGGTTGCAAGTGTGGACAGTGGATACAAAGGGATAGGGAAATGAATGGGATCAAGATGCATGATGTGAGAAACATAAAAAATAAAAGAAAGTCATTTCCGGCTTCTGATCTTGTCTGATGTATGGTCAGAGCACAGCACATAGGACCACTAGTGCCCCCCTCAACCCTGGATACCATCCTGCAGCATGGCAGCCTAAAAGCTCTCTCCTACATTTTGACTGGCAGGCCTTCCTGGAGGTCGTGATTGGTTAGTGAAGCCTGGGTGACAGGATTAGCTCCCTTAGAGACAAAAATTTGGGGACAGAATTGACTTTGACATTCTGAAGTCATTCAGGAATTACATAAATATTAAAAGCTAGCAGTGGTCCTACCTCAGGTGACATATGACTCTGTGTGTTTTGGAGAATATCTTCTCCCTTGGTATATCGTGGCTTACTTTGGCCCCTGTTGGGTCAATGAGTTTGGATGATATGGTTGATATTTCCTTTTGTCCTATTGTTGGAGGGGTGCTATATTTCTAATGACTTCCAATGTCTCCTTGCCCTGCACCATTTTTCTCGATGTCCTGAGGCTGGAGAAGCCAAAAATCCATAATGTTTCACTAGATATATCTACCAGGACAGAGACATGACCCTTTGCAGCCAACTCAACCTCCCAGTCTCAAATTGTTTAAATCACAAAGGCTTATCCAAAGGTAGGTCAGAATATTCTGTAGAAAAATGTTTTTTAGCTCTCAAACATATATTGCCTTGAGACAAATTTTTAAACTTTAGAGCAAATAAGAAAAGTACAAAAGCACCCCTTGGCACTCTGCATTTTTTATTTTTTAATAATTGTTGTTTTACCAGAAGGGTCATGTAGTTGGAAGTTTTCCTGTGTCCCAGCCAGCCAGTAGTTGGGACAAATCTCTCCCATTTGCATCACCCAAATAAGAGGCTTATATTAATTATAATTGCTTGGCCATTAGCTCAGGCTTATATTAATTATAATTGCTTGGCCATTAGCTCAGGCTTATTACTGAGCAGCTCTTACACTTAATTTAACCCATAATTCTTACCTATGTCTAGCCAGGTGGCTTGGTACCTTTTTTCAGTTTTGTCTTGTCATCTTGCTTCCTCTGTGTCTGGCTGGCAACTCCTGACTCTGTCCTTCCTCATCCCAGAATTCTCCTCATCTGCTTGCCTGCCTATACTTCCTGCTTGGCTACTGGCCTATTGGCATTTTATTTATCAACCAATCAGGGCAACACATATTCACAGCATACAGAATGACATCCCATAGCAGGGTCAAGGATACCATGGAATATGGCCCACATAATCAATGGACCAGGACTCATGGAGGCTCACAGAAATCACAGAGCCTGTAGGGATCTGATATAGGTTCACTTCATATGTTATGACTGAGAAGTTTGGCATTCTAGTGTGGTTCCTAACAGTGGAAGTGGGAGCTATTTCTGACTCTGCCTACTTGTGGGACCCTGTTCTTTCTATTGGGTTTCCTAGTGATGCCTTGATATGATTGTATGTGCCTTGTCTTATTGTAGCTTCTTATGCTGTGCTTGGTTGATGTTCTGGGATGCCTTCTCTTTTCTGAGGGTATATAGAGACAGGGTGCATCTAAGGAAAAAGGGAGGTGAGAGGAAAGACTGCAATGAGTGGATGGAGGGGAAACTGCAGTTGGAATACATGAGAGAAGAATTAAAAGGTAATAATAATATTTGTATTAATGCTCTTTGTGCTCCTTCATTTATGCCTTGTCCTGGCAGATAATAAGGAATGCCTATAATATGATTAATAGTCCTTTCTTTACAGGGATGTTAGTGTGCATAAGTATGAGTAATAAGGAATAGTTGTGGTTCTTAACTAGATATTGTGTTCCTACAGGAGTATAACAGGATGTGAAGATAAAATTAAAGCAGTTTCTATTGCAGAAAATATTGCTACAACATACACAGAATCTGAAACAATATTTAAGGGTTCCTATATTAACTATAATACATAAATCAAAACAGCCAGTTCCATCTGTTGGGCTGAGGAAAAATAAGTACTCATAGATGAATGAATCTCTGGACCATGAATCCTTCCTAATCCATTAGATGAGCCATCAATAAAATAAGTATCTGCATGTAAACAGGAGAAGGTTGGGCAATTTTTGCAAACACAAATTCAGTTCTTATATGAAAATCTCATAGCTTGCCAGTTGGGTAATGATTTCCTATCTGTCCATAGTAATCTGCAAATGATTTGAAAGTTGAGAGAGTTATTGAACTTGCTGAAAGAGTGTTTGTTAGTTAAGAATAATATAATACAGCAACAATCAAATCCTTGTATTGTAGATATCAGGCTCTGCCCTCATATACTAATTGAGCAAGAAGAGGAAGATAAGCAGTTAGTGTCTTCTTGACCCTTATTATGGAAATATTTCCAGTCCAAACATTTATCATCTTTTGCTATAATACCTGTAGGAGAAAGTTTAGTGGTGAAAATAAGTTAAGTTTAGAGGCAGCAGAGAATACACATGCTATATACAAATGCCTCTTTTAGTCTGGACTCAAATAGCTGTACTTATTTTGCTTCTCAAAGTAATATTCAACTATCAAATGCCATTCCTCACTCCTTCTGCGGTTTTCAATAAAATGATTAATGTATAATTAGTTATTTCAAAAGGATGACAAATCCAATATGCCCCAGTAATTTCTAAAAATCATTGTTTTTAAATTGTCTAATGAACATTTTTTTTGTAGTTTAGTAGCTGTTCTGATCATTGGTTGCCCCAAATATTGCAATGTCTAATCTTTTAACCCTTTCCATGTAATAATAGGCCCATTTTAATGTAGCATATCCCAAGACATGCCATATATCGATTGTTGCCTTTTGGAGGTGACTAACAGGATGTCACCTTTATAATAAATAATATAAGCCAGAGGAAAGGCCTCCATCTTAGGCTCTAAAACCTTTCTAATGTAGTATTAAAACATAGGGAGTCTGTCATGTCTTGAGTTAATACAGTCATTTGACATGGGAGCTGGGATTCTTTATGATTGGGTGAGGCAATGGTGGTGGTTTGAATAGGAACGTTCCTATAGACTCATGTGTTTGAATGCTTGCCCCATAGGGAGTGGTACTATTAAGAGGAGTGGCCTTGCTGAAGGAAGTGTGTCTTTGTGGGGGCAGGATTTGAGGTCTCAGGATCTCAAGTCACTTCCTGCTGCCTGCAGATCAAGATGTACAACTCTCAGCTCCTTCTTCAGCATCATATCTGCTTGCACACTGCTATGTTTCATGCCATGAAGATAATGGATTAAACCTCTGAAACTGTATACTAGCCCGAATTAAATGTTTTCCCTTATAGGAGTTGCCACAGTCATGGTGTCTCTTCATAGGAATAGAAGTTAAGACAGAAATTGGGATCAGGGACTGGAGTATTGCTATGATAGGCGTGACCATCCTTTTGTTTACAGCAATATGGACTTCCAGAGTTTGGATTAGAAAAGCAGTTGGGCACTTTAAGTGGGTGCTTAATGGGCCATACAAGTAGGAGCATGGACGACACTAGTGCTGAGAGTGATTTGAACTCTGCAGGCCCAACTCAAGAGGTTTCAGAGGAGAAGAATTTTAGTAAGCTGTCTAGAGATTATTCTTGTGATATTATAGTGAGGAATGTGGCTGCTTTCTGCCTTTGTCCAAAGAGTCTGCCTGAGGCTAAAGTGAATTAATTGCATTGGCAAAGGAAATCTCAATACAGTGTAGTATGGACTCTGTCACATGGTTACTAGTGTTCACTTTTGTAAAGATTTATAATGAAAAAGGAGCAAGCTGAGCAAGGAAAACTGAAAAATGTACAATTTGAGGAGAAAAGGGGGACAAGGAAAAGGTTCGGAGCTAAGTTCAAAGAGATAAACAAATTAAGAAATGGAATAAAGGGAGTGGTGGCTTCAGGACAAGACCCCAGCCAGATAAGCTTCCAACTTGTGGAAAAAAATTAAAAAAAAGCTTAGAGCTGGATGTGGTGGTAAACATCTTAATCACAGCACTCCAGAGGCAGAGCAAATGGATGTCTGAGTTTGAGACCAGCCTAGTCTACAGAGCAAATTTCAGGACAGCTAAGCTCAGGCAGAGAAGGAAACCATCAAAAACAGAAAGCTGGTGAAGATGAAACTGAACAAGGGGGCCATGCTCCAGCCTCAACAAGCAGCAGAACTTGGCAGCTTTGGCCTCATAGGTCTGGCTTTAGAGTCAAAGATACAAAAAAGGGGTTATAGAACCTCCCTCCACAACTAGGGAAAACTGCCAAGGCCAGGCAAGTGACAGGATTGTCCATGAATGGAGGCCGAGTGAGGGCATTGTGAGAAGCTGTGACAGTGAAGCCTGGATTGCCTTGGAGACCCCAAGATGTTGGAGATACCAGAGTCATGGTCTACCTGCTGAGGAAGCTGTTAATAGGGAGTGGAACTAGCCAAAGGGAAAGTGTGTTATGGTGAACAAAGCTGAAAGGAGTTTGAGATCTGAAAAGCTCTCTGTCATGGAGATGCAGACTTTGGAGTCTGTCCAGTTGGTTTCAGTATTTCCTCACTATTCTCCCTTTCCTCCATTTTGAAGTGGAAATGTACATACTGTGCCATTATATTTTGAAAGTACATGGTTTGCTTTTTGACTTTGATTTTATGAGGGATTACACTTAAGAGATTGCATGAATCTCAGAAGAGGCAGTGACTTTTGGACTTTTAAACAGGGTTAAGACTGTAATAAACAATAGGGACTTTGAAGTTGCACAGAATGCATTTCTTCATTGTGGTATGGCTATAAGCCTATGGGGGCCAGGAATTGGAATGTAGTAGTTTAAATAGGAATGGCCCCCATAGACTCAAATGTTGGAATGGTTGGCCCATAGGGAATGGCACTATTTAGGAGATGTGGCCTTGTTAAAGTGGGTGTGGCCTTGCTGGAGGAAGTGTGTCACTGTGGGGGTGGGCTTTGAGATCTCAGAAGCTCAAGTCGTTTACTTCCTGCTGCCTATGGATCAAGATGTAGAACTCTCAGTTCCTTCTCCAGCACCATGTCTCGCTACATGCCACTATGCTTCCTGCCATTAGGATAATGGACTACATACTTCTGAAACTGTAAGCCAGCCCCAGTTAAATGTTTGGAGGAATTTGGACTTTGGGAGTTTGGGTTAGAAAATCAGTGGAATGCTTTAAGTGCTGCTTAATGAGCCATAATAGTAACAGCATGGAAGACATGGGTACTGAGGGTGATTTGAACTGGGGAGGTGGGGGTGGGAGGTAGCTGTGATGGAGGAAAGTCTTTCTGTATACTGAGAATATGTGTTGCTCTGATTGGTTGATAAATAAAGCCGTTTGGCCTATGGCAAGGTAGCTTAGAGGCAGGCAAGAAATTCAAAGAGAGAGACAGGAAGAAGGCAGGGAGAGATGCCAGTGAGCCGCCCAAGGAGGTACATGTAATGGGAATCAGGTAAAGACAGGGAACATGTGGCAATGCATAGATTAATAGTTATGGGCTAATTTAAGATATAAGAGCTAGCTAGCAAAAAACTTGAGCCATGGCCATGCGATTATAATTAATATAAGCCTCTGTGTGTTTTCTTGGGGGATGCAAGTGGGAGAGATTTGTCCCAACAGCTGGCAGGCCAGAACACAGGAAATCTTGTGGCTGCAGGCCTGACTCAGGAGGTTTCAGAGAAGCACTTTAGTATGTTACCTGTCCTAATCCAATGAAAGTAGAAGAGGTGATTTGTGTTTGCAAAGTAGAGGGCCATTCTTGTCCAGCTTTGCAAGAGGCATCAGCTCTAGTGTCTATTAATTCTTCAATATCTTTTCCTTGGATTTTCAAAAATTTTATAGGTTAAGAGGCCTTAATCTCTTGGACCCAAAAAGCCATGTCATTTCATCTGAACTCTTGATTTCTTCTTTCATTAAGTGAGATGGATTGTCCCATTGATAAATTAGGCAATAAAAATAGTTGAGCTATAAATTAACCTGCATGAATATGAATAGTTTTTGTGGGAGGTTGTATAACAATCTTAATCTGACCTGTGAAATCTAAATCTATAATTCAGGGACAATATTGATCCCCTGGAGAGAGATGGAACTTTTGTCTAATATTAGTACTATAGTTCGTGAAGTTTAGAGGCCAAACACTCCAGTAGGCAGACACACTACAGGAGAATCAGAAGCTAATATTGTTATAGAGGCGGAGGGGGGCTGGAGAAATGGCTCAGAGGTTAAGAGCACTAGCTGCTCTTCCAGAGGTCCTGGGTTCAATTCCCAGCAACCACATGGTAGCTCACAACCATCTGTAACAAGATCTGGTGCCCTCTTCTGGCCTGCAGTCATATGTGCTGTATACATAATAAATCTTTAAAAAAAATATTATTATGGAGTTGGATGAGAGGTCTACTTGTATACTGCCTTGGGTGGCCCTGTGGAGTTGGTGGATTGACCTAGGTCTATGAAGGGATTCTTGCTTGGTACTTAGAAGACCCCCATTATTTGAGGGGTCAAGGGATGGTCCTGCACCCAGCTTCCTGACATTGAAAATGGCTGAGGCACAGAAGCAAGAATATTATTGAATGTAGGAGTAGGAGAGTTGGGCAGAGGCAGAAGAGTGCTGTTTTTATGAAATTTATACCTATAGTCTTTCTGCTAGTGAAATCCTTTTTGACATCAAGGGCATGAAGTCCATGGTCCTGACAGTTAGGCTGGTTCCCAATCAATTGCCCCTGCAGGCTTTTTTAATCTTCCATTGGTACAAACTCAACTAAAATGCCCAAGTTGACCACATGTAAAACAAGCTCCACTTTGTAGATGTAACCAATCGTATTATTAAAATAAGAAACACAGAGCCAAGGTAAAAGAGAAAAGCCGAGAGGTCAGAGCTCAGAGATAAAATCTTACCTCCTGCAGTGCTCCTAGCTTCCCCGAGAGAGGGAGGTACTTCCTGTGTCCCTGTTTAAATAATCTTTCTGTTCTGCCTTCTCATTGGTTGTAAACCCAACCACATGACTGCCTCATCACTGCCTGTAAGTACCGCCCTCCAGGTCTTAAAGGCGTATGTCTCCAATACTGGCTGTATCCCTGAACACACAGAAATCTACCTAGCTCTTCTAACCACCACGCTCTTACTATGGCTCTAATAGCTCTGACCCCAGGGCAACTTTATTTATTAACATAAAATTAAAATAACATTTCAGTACAAATAAAATATCACCACATTTCCCCTTTTCTATTTTAATAAAAAGAAAAAAGGCAAAAGGTTATAACTAACAAAAGAAAAACTATATACAAAAGTACAATAACTATATACAATATATACAAGTAGCAAATACCTAAACGATGTCTAGTCCATTTGTATTTGACAAATCAGAGAAAATAATTCCCTTATCTATCCTATTTTAGTAAGTCCAAAATGTATCTAATTCACTTTCTATCCTAATTAATCTTCAACTATAACTAACTAATCTTCAACTCCCTCAGAGACCCAAGAAGGAAATAATATTAGCTAACAAAAATAAAAACAGGAAGTGCACAAAAGCAACTTCCAAAAATTTTGTGAGTTGACAGAAACAGCCAGCTGCCTGGACAGTCACCTGAGGTTTCTCCACAGTGTTGGGGCATCATCTTCAGCCTATAGGCTTATGGTATCTGACAGACTCATTTGTGAAGTAGGTTGTACACAAGGTCAACAGTTCAACCTCACACTGGGTGAGAGCAGTCCATGTACCAGAAACACCTGAATTCCACTAGTGTCATGTCATGATTCAGGATTTTAAATTTTGGAAATTGTTGATGGTTTTTGAATTCAGCTGTCCATTCTTCTTGGCTGTGTATATATGGCTTCATCTAAGCATCCCTTCTCCACATCCCTCTATTAAATGCCAGTCTACTATTGAGAGGCGTGAGCTTTCAGTTGCTGTTCCATTGCACAACAGAAGCCATCGGCCCACTGCCTGTTCAGCTGCCTTCAAAGAAAAGGGCACTGTACCTTTTCCAGATTGTGAAGGCCACTTCAGGGATGGTGCCATATTGTCCTGGCCTCAGAAGATGCCGTCTGATAAAGCCATAACCACACTTGTTTTGGCAGGAATTGGTAGTCCTTTGTTTCGTGTTCTGTCTGTCCATTTTTTCTGTTGATTTGAGGATACTTTGTTGTCCAGTGGCTAACTTTTGCCACAATGAAAATTAACTCCATATGCAGTTTCTTCAATGCCCATATTTTCTCTGAAGTAGATTGGTACTGCCAGGAGCTGACATGTCTCAAAAAAGAAAAATTTCTAAGTTATTAAAATATTTTAAATGCCATATTCGTTAGATCTCTGAAGGGTTTGAAGATGACCTGTCTAAAATATATCTGCTCAATTTTTAAAACATATCTAATATGACTACAATTTCTATTGTAATGTCTAACTACTAACTTTCATTTCTTTATATCCTAATAGTTGGTAATAATGTAAAGTATTTAAAACTAGTAATTGTCTTTTTCTTTTCTTTCTTTTTTTTTTTTTTTTTTTTAAACAAGAACCTTAAATCTAATCTCCTTTGGTTAGCCTTTTTCCTAACCCTTGACAACAACTTGTAACCAACCCCCCTAAACAATTGAAAATTATCCCAGACCCAAAACCCATTAAAAGAACCAAAAAACCACCTGCCCCACACCACTTCTTTGGCAATGTGGGTGTCATATTCTTAAAATTGCTTCCTGCTGGGTATGGGTGAAGTTATCTTTATCCTGAAAGAAAAATTTAGGTTAATTGTCAAATTCTAGGAAAGGTAACTATATCCTTCATTATTATCCAGTCTGTGTATAAAGCCAAAGTTCAGGGTTTATCTCAAGTCCTTATTCAAGTAGTCTTTGAGACTGGATCATCTCAGCTAGTCATCTCAAAATTGTTCTGAGCACCTTGTAGTTCAAAGCTGATCTGTAGATGATGTTTGTCAGCTTAGTGATATTATTATTGTCCACGTGGAATTGTTGTTGTTGTTGTTGTTGTGGGGCCCCATCTTCTTTCCGGAGACTTCAGTTGATGTTAGGCCTGGCCGTGATTTCCTGCAGAAAACTGATAAGAGACTCGAACACAAAGACATATATATGCAGCTAACTGAAGCCTTTTTTCTAGAATTAGTTAGTACTCTATATGACCATTCATATCTTAACAAAGTTTAAAATGTATATATATACTAATCTTGTAAATTTTGATATAAAATTTATACTTTAAGAAAAGTTTAAAGAATCAGAATAGAATCAAAGAGTTGAGATTAGTAATAGAATAGTCCCTTAATTAATTTGGCTTTTGTCCTGTCCCATAGCAGAAAATGGCTCTTTTATTCTGTCATGATACAGGGAGTTTGTATTTTCATTTTAACAACATGCTTGAGTTTAAAGAAGGAGAGAGCCATTCTCCAACTCCAAAGTCAGCTTTAAATTTTAATTGAACTGGGACTATTAGAAAACCAATAGTGTTAAATCTTTAGAGAAAAGCAGAAACAAACATTTAAGAAGACATAAAATTTTTTAGATAATATATACCCATATGCCATATACTCCAATATACTCTGTTTCCTGGGATAGATGATTTGTCCCTTTTCTTTAGTTGTCTCATTTGTCTTGTGTCCTTCAGATTCCTTAACCTTCATTCTCCTAAAAGACAAAAACAAAAACCTTCCCCCAAGACTAATTTTGGGGATGTTCCTTTTTGGCAAGTTATTATCTGATTAAATGAAAAGACATGTGTTACAGGTACAAGTTAGTTTAAATTGGATGTTCATGCTGGTTGATGAACTATCACCTCCTCTAATTAAGAGGTTTTTCTTGTTCAAATCGAACCTTTATCAATTTTGATGGTACCCACAGCTTATCTTCTCCTATAGAAACAAAAGCAAAACCTCGTCCCCAACGTAATACATACCCTGGCTTCCATTCTGAGGTCAGCACATCCTTAAAGTATATAGGCTGATTTAATTCTGTAGTTTTTTCTATTACCCAATGTCTCTCTGTAGCTGTTGTTCCTTTCTCATTGGCATTCAGAAAATTCAAAGTTAATAGAGCATTATGCAGTCTATTTCTGGGGGTTTTTGTTACTCCTTTCTGTTTATTTAGCATATCCTTTAGAGTTCTGTTTGACCTTTCTATAACTGCTTGACCTGTAGGATTATGTGGTATACCTGTAATATGCTTTATATTGTAATAAGCAAAAAACTGTTTCATTTTAACAGAGACATATGATGGAGCATTGTCAGTTTTGATTTGTGCAGGTATACCCATAATGGCCATAACTTCTAGCAAATGAGTGATTACAGAATCAGCTTTTTCAGAACTCAAAGCAGTTGCCCATTGAAATCCTGAATAAGTATCGATAGTGTGGTGTACATATTTTAGTTTTCCAAATTCTGTAAAGTGAAACACGTCCATCTGCCAGATTTCATTCCTCTGAGTACCCTTTGGGTTACATCCTGTTGGTAATGGTGTTTGATTATAGAAGGAACAAGTAGGACATTTCTTTACTATTTCTTTGGCTTGTTGCCAGGTTATGGGAAAATCCTTTTTTAAACTTTTACTATTGACATGATGTTTTTTATGAAATTCTGAGGCCTCCAGCACATTTCCTATCAATAATTTATCAAT
Organism: Peromyscus maniculatus bairdii; assembly: GCF_049852395.1. NCBI lineage: Eukaryota > Metazoa > Chordata > Mammalia > Rodentia > Cricetidae > Peromyscus > Peromyscus maniculatus. Next base: position 6,135,365 of record NC_134873.1, on the reverse strand, counting down.
CTCATCATTGCCTTGTGCTAGAGGGCCTGGCAGACCAGTATGAGATCGGATGTGAGTTATATATAAAGGATGACTCCTTTTCCTGATTGTATCTTGTAATTGAATAAATAGTGAAGTTAATTCTGAAGCATCAGGGATAAATTCTGCAGTCTCAATATGTAATACCACTCTTTCAGCATACTGAGAGTCAGTTACTATGTTGAGAGGTTCTGAAAAATCCATTAATACCAACAGAATAGCATACAATTCTGATTTTTGCACTGAATTATAAGGACTTTGTACCACTTTACTTAAATTTTCTGATTTGTAACCTGCCTTTCCTTCTTTGTTGGCATCTGTATAAAATGTACGAACTCCAGATATGGGTTTTTGCTGTACAATTCGAGGCAAGATCCAATCAGCTCTCTTTATAAAATCAATTCTGTTGCTTTTGGGATATTTGCTGTTAATTTCTCCCAAAAAATTACTGCAATCTCTTTGCCAAGGTTCACTTTCTGTCCATAATTTTTCAATGTCCTCCTTAGTTAAAGGTACGACAATTTCTGCTGGGTCTATTCCTGCTAATTGACGAAGTCTCAATTTTCCTTTCCAAATCAAGTCAGAGATTTTTTCCCCATAAGTTTTTAATTTTTTATTTGGTTTATTTGGTAAAAATATCCATTCCAATATAATATCTTCCCTCTGTATTAATATTCCAGTAGGGGAATGCCTAGAGGGTAAAATAACCAAAATGTAATCCAGCTTTGGATCAATACGATCCACGTGCCCTTCATGTACTTTCTTTTTTACCAAGGCCAATTTTTTCTCAGCTTCAGGTGATAATTCTCTTGGACTATTTAAGTCCTTGTCACCTTCTAAGGTTTTGAACAAATTAGTCAGTTCATCATTTTTTACCCCAACAATAGTTCGTAGATGAGAAATATCTCCAAATAATCTTTGAAAGTCATTAAGAGTCTGTAGTCTATCTCTCCTAATTTGCACCTTTTGGGGTCTAATTTTTTGTAGCTCTATTTTATATCCTAAATAATTAATAGAATCTCCTCTTTGTATTTTTTCAGGAGCAATTTGTAATCCCCAGCAAGGCAAAATTTTCTTTACTTCTTCAAACATTCTTTCTAAAGTATCTGCATTTGAGTCAGCTAGTAAAATATCATCCATATAATGATAAATTATAGATTTAGGAAATTTTTTACGTATCACTTCCAATGGCTGTTGTACAAAATATTGGCACAGAGTTGGGCTATTTAACATTCCCTGTGGGAGGACCCTCCATTGAAATCTTTTAACCGGTTGAGAATTATTATAAGTAGGCACTGTGAAAGCAAATCTTTCTCTGTCTTTTTCTTGTAAGGGTATTGAAAAGAAACAGTCTTTTAAATCAATAACTATGAGAGGCCATCCTTTTGGTAACAGAGTAGGCAAAGGAATTCCAGATTGTAGAGAGCCCATCGGCTGAATTACTTTGTTAATTGCTCTAAGGTCTGTTACCATTCTCCATTTACCAGATTTCTTTTTAATAACAAATACAGGAGAATTCCAAGGGCTGGTTGACTGTTCAATATGCTGAGCATTTAACTGTTCTTCTACCAGCTCTTCTAAAGCCTGGAGTTTCTCTGTTGTTAAAGGCCATTGCTGAACCCATACAGGCTTGTCTGTTAACCATTTTAAAGGTAGAGCTGTTGGTATTTTTGGAAGATTATCAGTTGTTGTGCCCTGTTCTTGTATAATATGGATGGCTGGTGACCACTCAAAATAATGCCTTCTAATATTTCTCTCAGAAACATGTGCTAGTTTATGATTTGTTTCTGAGATTGGAGGGATTTTAATCTGAGTATTCCATTGTTGCAACAAGTCTCGACCCCACAGGTTCATAGCTATGTTAGCGACATATGGTTTTAATTTTCCTCTCTGTCCTTCTGGACCTATACATTCCAGCCATCTTGCACTCTGTTTCACCTGAGATAATGTCCCAATTCCTAACAGTTGAACGTTTACCTCCTGAAGAGGCCAAGCTGGATGCCAAAATTCTGGTGCAATTATGGTAATGTCCGCACCTGTGTCTACCAGACCAGACAACAAAACACTATTTATTTTTATCGTTAATTTTGGTCTCTGTTCATTAATAGAAGTTTGCCAAAAAATTTTCTTTATGTTTTCTCCTGAATTTTCTATTCTCTCTTTTTCATCATCCTGACCAGCCTGATTTATTCCAATAGTCATTTGGTTATTTAATCGCTCAGAGCAGGGATTTCCTCTACAGCTGCAGGAAAGGTTTGAACTGGTTTTGCTATGGGGGCCTGCATGAGGCCCCTCCGGGAGTTTCCCGAAAACTGAGGCAAAGGATTACCCTGTCTGTCCTTTGTTGATCTACATTCGTTGGTCCAGTGTTTTCACTTACCACACCTTCTGCATACTCCAGAAGGAAGGGGCATTCTGTTGCCATTGTTCCTTGAAGAAACATTGCTTCTAGGATTGACATGTTTACAGTCCCTTTTAAAATGTCCTTGCTTTCCACACCCAAAACATCTAACACTCCTCAAACCTTTTGAAATTACTTTTCCTACCCACGTATCATGCTCATCAACCTCAACATTAATTGTTTCTCTAATCCAATCTTCCAAAGGTGCAGATCTTGCCCTTAACGGCCTGATTATTCTTTTGCATGCTGCATTCGCATTCTCAAATGCCAAAGCTTCAATTATTGCCTTACTAGCTTCTGATCCTGAGACCATTCTGTTTACTGCTGAAGCCAGTCTTTCTAAAAAATCTGTGAAAGATTCTTTAGGGCCTTGCATAACCTTTGTGAATGACTCATGTTTTTTTCCTGGTTCATCAACTCTGTCCCATGCATTCAAGGCTGCCATTCGACATAAAATTACGGTTTGAACATCATATAAACATTGTGTTTGTATTGAAGCATATTGGCCTTCTCCAATAAGCTGATCCTGACAAACTTGTATTCCTTTATCCCTCCATTGTGTTTCTACGTTTCTAGCTTCCTCCTTAAACCAAGTCAGAAATTGAATTCTCTGGCTGGGTTCCAGAACAGCTTGTGCAAGGTCCCGCCAGTCCTGTGGTATAATCCTATTATATGTTGACCAAGAGTTTAACATTTGCTTTACATATGGGGAATGCATGCCATAAGATACTATTGCCTCCTTAAACCTTTTAAAATCCATCAGTTCAATTGGAGCCCAGATATTTTGTGTAGCCATTTGATCAGGCATCTGCTGTACGGTTACAGGATAAATTAAGGATGACTGTGTGAAAACAGGCTTTCTTTCTGTAACCTTATGATCCAAACTTGAACCAACTTCACTGTTAAAATTAACAGGTTTTTCTAAAGCTGTTATCCTGGCACTTAAATCGACTATCTTTTTAAATAGTAAAATGAGAATAAGCATGGTGATTAACTGCATAATTCCCATAATACTAATCTTTTCATATAGTTGTTCCATTGTCAGACTGCCTAAAATTTCAAACAAAACCCAATTTTCTTCCAATGTACACAGGAAACCCATTTTTTTAAATGTGGAAAAAATTTGTCTTTTAAATAGTTTCCTTTATGACTTACCAAATCTGCGTAGAACAGTAGAAATCCGAGCGAATTTCAAAACAGCCACCTAGAGTCCTAGGTGTAAATCCAGAGAGAGAGAGAGAGAGAGAGAGAGAGAGAGAGAGAGAGAGAGAAACAGAGAGACAGAGAGAAAGCAAGAGAGAAAGCAAAAGCGAAAGTGAAAGTGAAAGTGAAAGTGAAAGCGAAGGGGTAGCCGGCTAAAGCTTAAAGCCAGCCACTTGTTCCCTCTGAGCCGAGTCAAGGCTTGGCTTTACAGCCAAGGGCCCTGTTTAGCAGGGCAGGCCTGAGCTGTTTGTAGCACTGGCTTTAAGCAAGCAGCTCACAGTCCGGCCTGAGCCCAAGCAGACCTGGGCTGGGGCTAGGGAGCCGGCTGCTCCGGCTAGGGAGCCGGCCCCAAGCAGTTTTTAATGGATTCTTGTCACGTTGGGCGCCAGATGTAGATGTAACCAATCGTATTATTAAAATAAGAAACACAGAGCCAAGGTAAAAGAGAAAAGCCGAGAGGTCAGAGCTCAGAGATAAAATCTTACCTCCTGCAGTGCTCCTAGCTTCCCCGAGAGAGGGAGGTACTTCCTGTGTCCCTGTTTAAATAATCTTTCTGTTCTGCCTTCTCATTGGTTGTAAACCCAACCACATGACTGCCTCATCACTGCCTGTAAGTACCGCCCTCCAGGTCTTAAAGGCGTATGTCTCCAATACTGGCTGTATCCCTGAACACACAGAAATCTACCTAGCTCTTCTAACCACCACGCTCTTACTATGGCTCTAATAGCTCTGACCCCAGGGCAACTTTATTTATTAACATAAAATTAAAATAACATTTCAGTACAAATAAAATATCACCACACCACTTTGGGAAGAGTTGTCTCCACTTCTGATTCTTTAGGAACTGGGTACTTGTCTGACCCTGTAAGGCTGCCACAATTGCCACTCCCTATAAGTAGAAAGGGGTCACTTCCCCACATGCCTTGATAAAGTCACTAAGGTCCTCTAATTTTCTTATGGGACACAAAAGTGCTTTACTGGTGTATTTGCATTTTCAAAATCCAGTTATTTGATAATTAGCTGTGCTGACTCAGGAGTACAAACCATATACCCTATAGCCTCAGACAACCTAGCAAGAAATTCTTCGTATGGCTCAACAGGCTTCTGTCTAGCATTGACCAGCCCTGTGGCTTTGATGTCTGAAGGATATGCTTTCAAGACCACAGCAATTCCTCAACTTGCAGAAAGTACACCTTTATGTAATCTTAAATGTTCTGCTGCACCTCCCAAGTACCCCAATCCTACAAGCATATCATAAGTCATTCATTTTTTACTTTTTTTTTTTTTTTTTTTTTTTTGCTGTTTTTCTATTACCTCTTTTTAAGCAACCTCTTCATAGTCTACCATCTATAGGAGGAAATTTTTTCTCAAGAGACAGGCTCTGGCCACTTGAAACCAGTCATAAGGTGTCCTTTACCTATTAGTTAAACTTTCCATTAAAACTAATGTGTAGAGAGAGGCAAGCTCATAATCAACTATTGCTTGTTTCAGCTCCTTAAGTAATTTATAAGGTAGAGGTTACCAGAGGGGCTTTTCTTCCCGTTCCTCACCAAACATAACAGAGAATCATGTAAGATCTTCTCCAAGTGGTCAGATTTTCTTATGAGCTCCTCTAAAACCTACTGAGGTGGGGTGGGGTGGAGGGACTACCAGGGGTAGTGTACCTTTCAAGGTCCTTCAGCCTTTGAGGTCAGTGGAGGAGGGTGCCAGTCATAATTATGATACTTAGTAGCCACCTCCCCAAGATCTACTTCTTCAACAGGGAGTAAGATATCATCTCCCTTTTTGTCATCAGATGGCTCATGTGTCAAACTTACCTTTGAACCACAGGTGGATTCCTTTTGTAGCAAAGGGGTCCCTTCATGTGACAGAAGAGGGGCAGAGGAAATAGTCTTCCCCAGTGGTTCACCACTAGTGTCTAATGCCTGATACAAGGCATTCCATAAAGAAAAGTTAGAGGCAGGCATCTCTTCTCCTTTCTCTATATACCAGGTCTGAATGTCAGTCTCCACTATATCCCATATTTTCAAGTCCAAAGTCTCTTGTTCTAGAAACCAGCAACTACACTATAGCACAAATAGCAAAAAAAAAGCTAAAAGTTGAGATGTGTTAACTTTTGTGCTCTCTTTCTTTAGGGTGTGTTGCACAATATCTATAAAGAGCCTTCTCTCTTTAGGCTCATTCTGCCCCATCTTGTGCAAATCCTTTTTTAACTTCTCTAATGTTCTGGCTATTCATCCTCTTTATCTGGTCTATTCTCTACCAGGGGATCTGCTGTGCCCATGGGTGAAGTCCTACCCAAACCACCAAAAGGTGGGCTTACTTACATCTTTTATGTTTCCATTCTAGTACCACCTGATGAAGTCCAGCTCCAGCAGGGTTCAGGTCCAAAGGAGAAGGTATGGAGTCAGTGCAGGAAGAATGGAGACACACATAGGAATGTGTTGATTACACACTCTTTATTTGTCTAAGAGAGGACCTCTTTTATTTATCCTTCTAACAATGAAACTATTATGTGCAGCAAGGTATGAAAAGCATGGGCTTTACACAATGGATTCCCAAGAACTTTCAAGATTACATCACAATGTTATCAAAGTCTTCTATCCACCTTCTCCTTCCAGTGTCCAGGGAACAGATAAGTTACAGGCTATCAATTCTATATTGAAAGAGCACCACCCCTCTGGGAAGGTTGGGAAGGAAACAGCTGGCCACTGAGGTTACCAAGTGAAAAAGTCTTTTTATACTAGCTAAAATATTTTAGATGGTTGCCATTTGTGGTTACAAGGTACTAGACATTGACTTTTAAGAAACAAATATAACATAGTTATTTTCATTACACTAATCAGGAAAAGCCAAAAACTGTACCCTATGGGGGACCCATCAGAACTGAGACAAACAAGTACTAAATGTTCTAGAACATTAAGGATAGCTTACATAACCTGTATATAGGTTGCCATTTTACTTATAGCAACACTAGTACCAATCCCTATTTGACAAGACTTTTGTTGTCCCACTCCTGACCAATCAGGATTTCAACCCCCATTTGAATCTGGAATTGTTCTACTCCCCCCCCCATCCTTTATTCTTTAAAACCTCTGCCTCAAATGAGCTGGATGTTCTCCCCATCCAACTGCTATGTCAGAAGGGACAGATGGCACAAGCGCAAACTTGCGATAAAGGCTCTTTGCTTTTACATATGAACTCAGACTCCTAGTGGTCTCTGGGAGTCTCATGACATGGGCATAAATAACAGGGCCCAGGAAGTTAGCTTTTTCACAGGCTGTGGCAGAATCATGAAATTGGCCTGACCTAGCTGCCTTGAGTCATAGTTGTTTTTTTTTTTTTTTTTTTTTTCAAAATATTGGCTTCTAGGGCACAATGTGCCTTCCATTTCCTGAGAGACAGATACACTCCCTCAGGCAGTGAAGCATTCAAGCTGCTTTGTGTTTCTCCATATGTACCCCCAGAAGTCAAGGAAACATGGAAGCTGGACAGGACTATTGGTCTTAGACATTAATCTTATTTATCCTGTATATCTTGCAAATGTAATTGTATCCTGCAAACTACAACTGTACTGGTGCTGGCCATTGTCATTATATTCTGTTTCTGATAAAATTATAAAAAATCTGAATGTCAATAAAATTGTCACAGCCTCAGTCTTGCTGTGACCACTCCAACCAACATGATTTGATTCCTCATAGTCATATTAGGGAATCTTGGCCAGATAAGTAAGTGTGGGCACTTAGAATAGGCTCTCCTAATACCTCATCCAAATATAATTCAAAATTAGGTTGATTAGCAAATTACTCACCCAATGCTTCATGGTCTTTTTCAGAAAATGGAGGATATGTATCTAAAGGAGGTTTCAATAAGAAAGGTGATGAAGCTATAACCTGCATAGATGTTGGTGATTCCATCTTTACTTTCAACTTTGCCTGAAAAGGAAAAATTGCCTTTTTTTCCTCTTTGATGAACTCAAAAGTGTGATCATAAAGTTTATATTGATTCATATTGAGTCAGACTAAAGTCTCATGCAATAGCCAGTTCTTTGAGAGCTCCAGATAATTTATACTCTATGAGTTAAGTAAAGTCACAAAAGTAAAGTTCTCATGAGTTCAAGCTGTATACAATGACAAAAACAAGCCACATGGGAGAAAAAAATGTTCCATACAGCCATACAAAGGCTAGCTTAACATTTAAAGGAATAAAAACAGCAAGCAATAAGAAGTAATATGAGCCGGGCGGTGGTGGCGCACGCCTTTAATCCCAGCACTTGGGAGGCAGAGCCATTGTGAGTTCGAGGCCAGCCTTGGCTACCAAGTGAGTCCCAGGAAAGGCACAAAGCTACACAGAGAAATCCTGTCTCGAAAATAGATTGTTAAAAAAAAAAAGTAATATGAAGTAACCTCTCACTTCTTTTTGCTATATTAGGAGGGGCACAAAACCACATTCCAAGAATAATTCTGTGTTTTGAAGAAACTGAGGTCACATGACTCTTGATTTCATTGCTTGGCATGTTCAAGTATTCAAAATTCTCCTCATATGACTCCATTCCAGGACAATATTCTGACAATGCACACAAAAATTAATTTTATTTTAATTAAAAAATAACACATACACGAAAAAGTCCTTTTTTTAAATATGGAGTTGCAACACATACAAACATATAAATACATACATACACATATACATGATTTTATATAAATATATAATGTATATACACATTTACATCATTAGCATATCTGGTTCCAAGAAGACAGAAAAGTACATCAAACATCCTAGACTAAGATTTACAGGTATTTTTGCACCACTGATGTGGGTACTAGGAACTAAACTTAGGTACTGAATGACAGCTGTACTACTGACTCAAATCTACAGCTCCCAAAGATGCTAGTATAATGCAAAAATTAAAGATGCCCCATTACTCCTGTCTTTTATTACTAGCATGATGGAAGTCCCTGCTACAAGGTGAATGAAGAATTGAATGGATTTCTATACCTCTGTGAATGGACTCTATACATTGCTTCTCATTGTCATTGTTAACACAAGGAATAATTTAGTAGAGTCCACATTATGTTAGAGAAACTTTAATAATGTGATATATGGTTTTTAAAGTTGATCACTTTTTTTTCATGTGCAAAGATGTTTTGCCTACATTTGTGTCTCTGTGAGGGCGTTGATCATTGGAACTGGAGTTACAGTTGTGAGCTTCCATGAGTTATAGGAATTGAACCTGGGACCTCTGGAAGAGCAACCAGTGCCCTTAACCACTAAGCCATCTTTCTAGACCCCCTTTTTAGTTTTTGAGAAAGGGTGTCTCTACATAGATATAGGCATCCTGAAACTCACTATGTGGACAAGGCCACCCTCAAACTCAGAGAAATCCACCTGCCTCTGTCTCCCAAGAACTGGATTACAAGTGTGCACCACTCTGCCCAGCAGAGAGATGTTTTAAATATTATCCATCTTTGAATCAGCCAATGAAAGTATAAGAGTTAAATAGGAACCATCATTATTTTCATGAGCAATAATACTTCTTAAAATTTTTGCAATGTATTAACTTCAACTATGTTCTCAACATTTTGGTTGAGTTTTTTCTTCTTTAATTTTATCTATTTAAAAAATTTTAACTGTGTGTATATACTTGTGTCATGATGTGCATATTACCAGTCAGAGCACAATTTACAGATGTTTGTTCTCTAGTTCTTCTGTGTGAGTACTAGAGATCATACCAAGCTAGTCTCCTAAGCTGGTGTCCTAATCATTTCATTATCAAACATTTTTTATGCATGTGCTGGTGTAGGTGTATGCCATAATCCAAGTGTAGTATTAAAAAAAAAACTTCTATGAGGAATATTGTTTTCCCAGAGAATGAAATCAAGCTTAGCAGTAACTACCTTTAGCCACTGAGACAATTCTCTGCCATTCATTTGTGTTTCTGAGAAAGTGTTAGGAACAAGTATTTTAGTCCTCAGAATAAATTACCATAAAAAAAGGATGAAAACATGAATACCATTTTCATTTGTAAATAGGTCTTATTATTTAAACTGTCCTACATTCCTATATTCTTGGATGACACTATGTTTATAATTTGAAAAAGAGACAATATTTTAAGATGTTGTGCTTCTACTAATCTTAATCAAGGACCAGTATGATAGCTCAGTGGGGAAAATATATGTGGAGTGTAAGACTTTACCTCATTTATTAGCATCATGGGGTTTTTCACAATTGTAAATTCTGTCATGCTTTCTAAGTTGCTGCAACATGCAAAGTCTCTACCACATTGTTTCCATCCATTGGGTTTCTCTACAGTATGACTTCTGTCATGCATTTGAAGATTACTTTTACATGCAAAGGCTTTACCACATTAATTACATTAATTGGGTTTCTCTCTAGTATGCCCTCTTTCATGCCTGTGAAGATCACTTTTACGTGTAAATGATTTACAACATTTTTTACATTCATAGGGTTTCTCTCCAGTGTGACTTATTTCATGCCTGTGAAGATGACTGTTCTGTGCAAAGGCTTTACCACATTGTTTACATTTATAAGGTTTCTCTCCAGTATGACTTCTTTCATGCCTTTGAAGATTACTGCTACGTCCAAAAGCTTTACCACATTGACTACATCCATAGGGTTTCTCTTCAGAAATATTTACTTCATGACTTAAAAGATGATTGTTCTTTGCAAAGGCTTTATCACACTGATTAGATTCATGGGAATTTTGTCCAGTAAGACTTTTTTCATGACTATGAAAATGACTGTTCTGTCCAATGGCTTTATCACATTGATTACACTCATAAGGTTTCTCTTTAGCATGATTTCTTTCATGGCTTTGACAATTACTGTTACGTCCAAAGGCTTTACCACATTGCTTACATCGATATGGTTTCTCTCCAGTATGACCTCTTTCATGCCTGTGAAGATGACTGTTACGTGTAAAGGTTTTACCACATTGCTTACATCGATATGGTTTCTCTCCCGTATGAGTTCGTTCATGCATTTGAAGATGACAGTTACGTGCAAAGGCTTTACCACATTGCTTACATCGATATGGTTTCTCTCCTGTATGAGTTCGTTCATGCATTTGAAGATGACAGTTACGTGCAAAGGCTTTACCACATTGCTTACATCGATATGGTTTCTCTCCTGAATGACTTCTTTTATGCCTGTGAAGATGACTTTTATATGCATAGGCTTTACCACATTGATTACATTCAAAGGGTTTCTCTCCAGTATGAACTCTTTCATCTCTTTGAAGATGGCCAGGACGGGCTTTACCATGTTGATGATGTCCATGTCTTTTCTCTTTAGAATGAGTTCTGGATATTTGATGAGGACTATGAGATACAGAGTCTTTATCCCTTTCATTAGATTCATGGGATTTTGTTTGCAAATGAGTTCTTTGTTGTAATTGTAAAGACGAATCAGATCTGAAGGCTTTATCACATTCATTACGATCCCCTTCATTATTGGTTGTTTTGTGTGTTTGAAGATGCCTGTGATGGTTAAAGCCTTTCATACGTAGCCCAAATTTATCACTTCCTTTTCCCATATGAGTATTTTCATGTCTTTTAAAAGAACTGGAAGAACTCAGAGTTTTACCATACTTATTGCGTTTGTAACATTTTCTTTTACTGAGAATCATACTACGTGTATAAAATGAACCAGTTGGAAAACCAGTTAATTGTAAACCTGTCTCACATTCACCTTGTCTTCTTATTGTGGGGACTGTTACACATCTTCTAATTGTTTTGGTAGAGACAGATGGACATTGTTTCTTTCCATATCCCTCACGATCACATGGCTTGTATCTAGAGTGACCGATGATATACCTATTAAAGGGAGAATAATATATAGAAGATTTTCACATTGCACTCACACAGCTGAACCTTTTTGTTATTCATAGAAATGTGGTATAGGGATTGAGGGCTCTCTGACAACAACCTTTTAGACTCTCACAAACTGCCCCTCTCAATAAACTATGGTAAGTCACTACAAGTATATCAGTAACAATAGGTTTAATATGGACGATTTGCTTAGAAAAGGTCTTGGACATATACTAAATCCCTAATCAATGTGTGTGACTTTTACAATACTTTAATCGTGTGAAAGTAAGTGGATGGGCAGTTCTACAAAATGGTTCTCATGGGGCCATGATTAAAACTGTGTCATCTGTTAAAGTGTTGATTCCTTGTCTTGTTTCTTAAAGGAATATTTTGTAAACATTGATCAGCTACCTGACACTGAGGTATATGCTGTTGTGAGAATTTAATAATCATCACAAATATGTGCTTATTTACACTGCTACTTTTCATTAAAACTTCAGGGCACAGTAAAATTTCATCAGAGGTGCACATGTATCAGTTTGCAAATGAAATTTACCTTTTAAGTCTTCTAGAACTTTGACAATGTTCTTCAATATTGAGGTCTTCCCATTTGTAACCTAAAATACAGTGCCAGAAAATGTATATTACTGGAAATTGTGCAAAATTGAAATTAATATTTTCAGTGAACCTTAGAACAATGCCTGATTCATTTAATATATTCTTCCTCTTACACAGTCAAAATCACAGAAGAACATGTCTCCAAAAATGGCTTGGCACCTTAAGTTTAAAAGTGAAGGAAAATTCACATTCTTACCTATAGAAGTGAGGTTCCGGTAGGTTTCCAGCATCACTTCTTTGTATAGACTCTTTTGGGAAGAATCCAGCAAAGCCCACTCTTCAGGAGTGAAGTTAACATGCACATCCTCATAGGTCACTGCATCCTAAAATGTCCCATATATGTTCATAATTGAAATGGTGAGACTGACTGAATTGCAAATGTACACTTCATTGAGAATATATTTCCATAATTCTGCATGGTCATTATATTAATTCCATGTGACAGAATTTCAAATACAGTCATCAACTCATTTTATAAGGAAACATAAATGTAGGATAACACCTTCCATTTCTATGCCAATTGAACAGAATATGTCATTGAAGGAGAAATGCCTATTAACCTATACAGAGAGACATACAAACAGAGCAACACTATTGAGTAGATAAACAAGATTGTATCAAAATTATTAACTCCAAAAAATAATGGACAATATGGGTATGGTGCTGCAAAGCTTCTCAGGAGAAGAGACAGGTGAACCTCTGTGATTTCCAGGACAGCCAAGTATACATAGTGAGACCCTGTCTCAAACAAACAAACACACAAACACAAAAACAAACAAAAAATAGATAGCACTCAGGGGCTTGCTCAAAATTCCTCCTAAAAGGTAAACATTCACTCCAATTCTGTATTTTCTATCAAAAAACTGGAGTGACCCCATTTAAACTCTAAGACTAATATGACATTCCTACAAAAGAATGCTTTTTTAAGAAGTTACTGACTGACAGATCAAAGAGTTCTCAAAAACATCAGTAAAGTAAATGCTGATCGTAAAACAATAAAACAGCAACAACAACAATGAGGTCTATAAAGATGGGCCAACAGGTAAGAAAACCTGTTGCTTTTGAAAAGGACCTGAATCAATCATCAGCACTCACTTGGAGACTCACAACCATTCAAACCTCTAGTTCAAAAGAATCCAATGCTCTCAACTAATTTCAATAAATGGCAGGCACAGAGGTGGTGTACTCCATATATATTGGCAAAAGATTCATACACATATTACAAAAATTTTAAATAAAGCAAAAACATATACACAAACATAGGAAGAATGTGACATGCCTGCAATCCAGTGATTCAGGAGATCAATAGTAACGTCATGAATGCATGCCATCTTGGTTTGAAAAATGATACCTGATGGGTTCACAACATGCCCCCATGGTTGGCTGTGTTTGCATATGCCTGGTGGACCTGGACACTTCCGCCTAGCCAATTCCAGGTCAAAATAGCCATTTCTGGGTCAAGGTGTCTTGTGTGACCAGGATCCGTGAGTTTGCATGGTTATGTAAGTGCACAACGTAGCCATGTGATCTACGTACATGCATGGAGTAGTTACGTCGACCTGTGTATGCACCTACGCCACCCAGCCTTTATAAGCCGGCACCATATTCCTGGCTCCTTCTTCTCCTCTACACACATGTCTTCCACAGGCCTGGGCACTCTCTGTCCCTTTCATCTTAATAAAACTCTTATTAGCGGATTCTGTTGTGTTTCGTGACATTTCCTCGCAGAGTAAGATCACCGCAAAATAACTAACAATACCCTCTATCAAAGTTCAGAAGACATGATGAAGGTAAGGCTTAGCACAAGAGCAAATGCTTGACATGAATAAAAATCCAATTCAATCAGCCAAAAATATAAACACAAAAATATCAGGCCAGAAAAATGGATTACCAAGGAAAAGCAATGGTTTCTATTTTACCTTACATTATTTAGGGATGGTGTCTCTGATAGTGGTGATGACATGGCTATATGAGAAGGGAAGGGACTGATCAGTTTCAAACACACAAACAAGTATGTTGAAGGTATAAACATTCAACGTCCTTTCCCAGGTACCAACTTCCTCCAGAAATGCTCCTCCTCCAAAGGGTTCCATTAGCACCCCAGTGAAGGCCACAAACCAGAAACAAATGCTCAAATACATTATCATTTCTGGGAGATTTTTTTTTCATTCAACCCACATTTTGACACAGGTCATGATAGTACCACAGTCAACCCATAATGCAAATGCATTTATTCTAATTTCAAAGATCTCCATATTATAAAACAGTCCCAGCACTGTTTCAATGTCTAAAGTTTCTTCTGATACTCAAGGCAATCTCTTGACTGTATTATTTTGTAAAATGAAAACACAAAGTATATACTCCCAACACACAATGGCACAGAATACAAATTTCCATTTCACAGAAATTAGCCAAATTTGGACCAAGTCAAGCCTGAAACCTGCAAGGCAAACACCAAACCCTGCAGCTCTGTGTCAGACACTCGAAGCTTCAGTTTCAAAGGGCGTAGCTGGCTCTTTCTCACTGAAACTTTTCATACATCTCTGTTGTTGCCGACTTCCACTTCCTACATTCAGTTTTTCATGTCAATAATCTCAAAGCTTGGGTATCTCAACATACTGTGACCTCAAAATGCAACCCATGCTTCATTTTCATGGCTTTATGCAGTGCAGTCTGACGGTCTCACCAGTGAATCAATGGCTCTGCCAAACAGATGGCTACAACAGTGCTGAACCATAGAGGAAGACTTCATGACCTTTAAATTTTGCATCTTTCTTCTTTTAAAAAAGTACCACACAGATGATACCACCAATGGTGTTCTAGCTTGGAACTGACTTGGCTCCAGTATAGAGCAGCAGAAAGTTTTGTATAAAGTAGCCTCTGGGACTAGGAATCACTTTGACTTTTCCTTTCATATTTAAACACTTTGCTGGGTGGTATAGTGCCCTTACAATACCTCTTCTGTATTTCCAAAGAAAAGTAGGAAACTTCTCCTTAATGGCCTTAATCTCCCTGATAATTACTGACTATGTTTCAGCACAGGACTGCAGTCCAAATCTACCTAATGTTGTTTTTCTTTCCAAATAAACAGGTTTTGTTAATTTCTGCCCCTATTGTGGCTATGTTTCTCTATGGATCTGCATTAACCTTCAGTAATAATCATGCCAGAGACTGAATATTTTGTAAGTCTATCACTCTTTCATTTATTCTTATTCAACTACACAGGAAGCAGACCAAATGCAGAGAAATAATATGCAAAAATATTAGGGACTGTTTTATTGCTATGAAGAAGCACTATGACCAAGGCAAGTCCTGTAATGGAACACTTTTAATGTGAGGATTGGTTAGAGTGAGAGAGGGTTAATCCGTTATCATCTTGAAAGGATACATCCCGACAGGCAGGCACGGGACTGAGAGTTACATCCGGATACCCAGGCAGGTGCCCAGAAGGAAACACTTGCCATTCACTGGTCTTTTGAAACCTCAAGGCCCACCTGCAGTGCCAAACCTTAATAAACAAGACTAACTCACTCCCAAAAGGGCATAGCTCCCAATTTTACACAATTAGTTCCACTAAATTGGGACCAAGCATTCAAGGATAGGTGCATGAGGAGATTGAGAAAATATAAACCATGACAGGAGTATCACCTAAGTAGAAAGAACTCTAAAGGAACAGTGGATGATTTTTTTTTTTAGGGAAACAGAGGAAGAGAGGGAGAAGTAAGACAAAAGGATAAAAATATTTCCTCCAAAGGTGGGGGGAGGAGCAGATCCTCTGGCTGGGTTAAAGGATTTCTTAATATAACATTCTCTAGCCCATCTAAGATGAAATTTAAAAAATCAAGGCCTCCAAACTCAGGTTTAAACACTGTCTGAGCTGGCTTGATGCAAGTTTTACATTCAGTATATTCAACCAGTACACTGAAATAGGTGGATTAGAAAGGAGTGCTACGAGAGGAACCAGCTGGTAGGCTCAGTGAGTAAAGACACTTGCAACCCCAGGGTCTGAGTTGATGTCCATGACCCCCTTTACTGCTGAGGACTCTGCAGATGCCCAGGGTCTGGTCAGCCACCTGAGACTGTGCTGGTGTCTGAGGGCCATACGGATCTGGGTAGCCTGTGCTGCCACCAGGGCCATGCTGATGCCCAGGCCCCAGCTGCTGCCATGGGCCATGCCTGGGTCTGTGATCCTGCTGTGGCTGGAGTCTGTGTTGATGTCCATGGCCTCTGTTACCATAGTGGGGGGGGGGTCACAGGAACCAAGTTTGTTGAAATCTGAGGGCCATGCTGAGCTGGCCCTGCCCCTCAGTGGCCCTGGGATAGCTGACCTGCCCCTTGCTGGATACTGAAGCAGGAGAGCTGCCCCACCCTCTGCAATAGGAAAGATGCCCTCACCTCTCACCATAGGTGTGCATCTCACTTGGGCAGCACACTAGAGCAGACCCTGTTGTCGGAGACCCAGGTGACCTGTCCCTGAGGGTGTGAGAAGGGCAGAATTGAATGCCCCCTTTCCTCTGTCTGCAGTGAGGTAGCATGGGTGAGGATAAGATGCCCTTCTTCTCCCACCCCTTGCTACCTGCATCAGGTGATAGATCTGGCCCCAGGGTCATGAAGAGTGGGAGAACTATCCCTCCTCCTTACCAGCTTTAACATACAGAAGAGTGGACCCTGCACCCTGCCAGGGCAGCACACTAGAGCTAACCCTGTTGTGGGGGGGATGCAGGTGAGCCATCCCTGAGGGCATGAAAGTAGGAGAGATGACTCCCCTCCCCATGTTCCCCCTTACAATAATGGGGGGGAGGGGAGTGCTGCACCTTGCCTGGGTAAGACAGTGGAGCTGGTGCTGGTGGTGTGAAGCTGGTGGAGAAGCCAGACTCGAGGGCCTGGAAGAGAACTGGCCTCGATCCTTGCTGCAGGCTGCTCTGGGTGAGCTGAGGCTGTGCTGGAGAGTTCACCCAGGTGGTGACAGTTGGGGAAAGCTGGTGGACTGATCAGCCAAGCTACCATCACCCAAGCCCAGAAGCAGGGCTCTGTGTTGGCTCACCCCAACATCCACCTCATCAATGAACTGTTGCAACAGGTGATGGGGACAAACCAACAGATACAAAACTGTAGGATCCCCATGACATAGAATAACAACCAGATATCCAAGAGGAGTTCCAGTGAGAGTCCATTATCAATGGTGTAGCAGAAGCCAGAAGCCTCAAAAGAGACCAATGACCCATGGCAAGGAACACTTGCAGGTGAAGACTAAGGGTAAATTGTGTGGCTCAACAGGCCACACTACAGCTTCCATAATGAGATTTCTTTTTGTTTGTTTTGGTTTGGTTGTTTTTTCTTCTGTTTTTGTTTTGTTTCCTTTGTTTAGTTCTTGATTTTTCTTTTAAATTTTGTTTTGTTTTATGGGGAAGGTTGCAAAGGCAGATGCTGGGGGATGGGGAGATCAGTGGGATCAAGATGCATGATGTGAAATCTGAGAAGAATCAATAAAAGTTAAAGGAAAAAGACACTTGCAATCAATTCTGAGAACCTGAGGTTGATATTCAGGAAGGAATTCACTCCTCCAACTTGTCCTGGGCTCCACACATCTACTTTGACATGTGTGTTCATGCACATGGCAAAGGCCCAAATTCAGAATCTTGAAAACTCAAAATAACAATAACAAAAATGCACCAAAAATAAAAAAAAATACAGCCAAAAAGCTAGCTATGTAGTAGTACAAAAACTGACTACCATGGAACTCCTTTCATCTCTATGCCAGGACGGCAGTAGCAAGCAAAGGACTCATAGCTAACATTAAGTTCTCTCTGCACACCTTCCTCAGGGGAAGTGGAAACAAATGAAGAGTTCTTCATGAAAATACTTACCTCCGGGGCACTTTCTTTTGCATTAAAAAACTAACTCTACTCTAAGTTGGTAAAGAAAAAAACTAAAAGAAAGACAAAAAGCAAAGAAATTTGTAATCAAGTGAATAATTTTAATATAGGGGCTGCTCAATCAACCCCTTAGCGGGATGCACCAAGGCCTGCCTCTGCGTGTGGACATTGTCTCAGGCCTGCTCAGGCAGTGCTTACACGGCATCCAGACTGAAGACTGAGTCTGCTCTACTGTCATCAGCTCATTCCTGACCACATTTGTGACAGGAACAGTTTATTGTGGGCACTTCTCACCTCTGAGAATCTGGAATCTCAAAAGCCACTGGGCAGTGGCATTCCCCCAAGGAAAGGTGTCGAGTGTCACATGAATCCTCCACACTGCTGTCCTGCAAGACTTACCTATGCTACTGGGATCTCCACACAAGTGCTGGGTGTATGACAACCATCCATGGCCAACCTCCTACTGTCATGTAGTATACATGTGGGACAGGTACCAGAGCATTTGCCTGCATGCCTTCCATCTGAAAGACACCAGCCTGCAGTCCTGAGATTACCACCAGGAATCATAATCATGCTGCACTGTATTACAGCCTCTGTCTTCTGGATGGTTAAAACTCAGGACGGGCTACCATTTCCTGAAGGCTTTCCAAGTAAACCACTAAGGGGTCTTTCTTGTGCAGCAGGTAAAATGATACCTTGATCCTTTTCCCAGCCCTGCTGTGCTCCTAGATCTGATTCTTTAACAACTGGGAATACAAAGTAGTGAGTGGTAGAAAGAACTGGTTTGTTTTTTAACATTATTATACATGTATGGGTACTTTGCCTGCATGTATGTCTGTCCTCCACATCTGTGAAGTGTCCTTGCAAGCCAGAAGAGGCTTATTAGAACTCCTGGGACTGAAATGGCAGACAGTTGATGGCCACCATGTAGAGTCTGGGAATTAAACACAATCCTCTGGAAAAAACCACCAGTGCTTTTAACTGCAAAGACATCTTTTCATCCCCAGTAGAAACGATCTTTAAACCAACCTGAAAGGGAATGTTTTGGCTGTTGGGAATAAAAAAAAAATAGTATTAAGTCTCTGAATAAAGGGCTGGAGATATGGTTCACTGGGTTCACAGCACTGCCTGTTCTTGAAGAGGAGCAAATATCAATTCCTTGCATTCAAATAGCAGCTCAAAACCACTTGTATCTGCAGTCCCTAAGGACCTGACACCCTCTTCTAGCTTCTTCAGGGCCTTGCATGCACATGCTGCACACACGTATATGTAGGGAAAATATCCATAACATAAATAAAATTTAAGATCATAAGAAAAGAAACACATGATCACATCTAGATTTGAGGTACAGAGGCACACATTGCAACTCAATGTAAGCCCTGCCTGAGCTACAGAAGCAATGCTAGACCAGCCTGTCACATGTTTAAACACTTGATTATGGAGCTTCTGTGAGGTGTGTAGTTGGAGCATGGGCATGCCATAGTGCTTTGGGGGATTAAAGGATAACATTGTGGAGTCTCTCCTTACCAGTTTTATGTGGGCTTGGGCGATCAAATTCAGGTGGTCATGTGCTTCATACACCTGAAAACCCTTTCACTAACTGAGCCATCTCATTGGCCCAGCCTATCCAATCACATGTGCCTTTATTGTTGGTTGGTTGGTTGTGTGGTTGAGACAGTAACACACTGGGTATGTATTCTTGCTGGCTTGAAACTCAGCATACAGCCTGGGTGACCCAGAACTCAGAGGACTCTGCCTGCCTCTGCCTCCAGAGTGCTGAAATTAAAGGGATTGTTAGAAATGCTGGGCTGTAAGACAAGAATTTATGCAGTGACCTTGACACTCTAGTAGTCTTAACCAAAAATGGCCACAGGAAAACCTGAACTGTGAGGGTGATGCTGGTACCCACTGTCTTAAAATCTTAGAGTCATGAAAAGCCATTTCAAGGTCGAAATCCGGAAGATGCCAGGATTAGATTTGTGTTTGGAAAACTATAACCATATAGAGTTGATTGGGAGTTGGAAAGTGTCAAACGTAAAGCCAAACTCTGGGAAAAATCATTAAGACAGATCTTAGTACACTATTGAAATGGAAAAAAAAGAATAAACTAAGATTGAACTTAGCCTGAAATTGTAGACTAGGAGAATTAAGGATATTAATAGGGTGTGAAGGCCCAGTAAAGTGAAGGAACTGAAAATGTATGTATAAAGGTGGTTTAAAAATCATGGGCTTGCTGTCCTCAGACTTGATCTTCCAATACAGCGTCCTGATGGCTGGGAATTCTGACTTTGTTTGATTCCCAGGACCCACATAGTGGAAAGAAAGAACCAACTCATATAAGTTGTTCTCTGGGTTCCACATGGGGACCATGACATGGGCATACTCTTTCCCATACAAGCTAGTAAACAAATATTTAAAAAATAAAATGTATCTAGATTCTCACAAGGAAAGCCACCCATTCCCTCGAACTTGGTAAGAATCCTGCCCCAGTTCAGTTCTCCATTGTTGACATATAAGGTATGCTCCATGCCTCTGCTGCAGGATATTTGGTCACACTGTGAACCCCAAGATTGAGTTATTTACTGGAAAAATATGTTTCTAGTTGTGGCTCAGCTCTAGCACACACCTTTAATCCAAGAGATTTCTGCTTATTTTAATCAGGATTAAATAAAGTCAATCATAGGTCAAGAGGCAGAGCAAGCAACCAGTTGATAGGAAGTGAACATAGGATTATTTAGAAAAAAATAGAGAGTAAAAAGGAGTCAATAGGATGGAGAGAGACACACAGGAAGTGGAAAGAAGGGGCATGAGGTTAAAAAGGAGAGTTGTTTGAGCTGGCAGAGGAGGAAGAAGTATTTTCTGAGATGTCAACTGAAGAGGAAGGTCAGCTGGATACTTTCTCTGCCTCTGTGAGCTAGGAGGCTTTCACCCCTGCATCTGGCTTCTGAGTCTTTATTGATAAAATTGAATGGCTGAGATCTGGATAAAAGCAACATTAAACACCCAACATGGGACTCGAATCCTGTTTACAATATTCAAGCCCAAATCTCTAGGATTAAAGGTGTGTGCTAGGGCTGAGACACACCACAACTAGAAACAGATTTTTCCAGTAAATAACGAGATCTCAGGGATCACAGTATGATCAAATATCCTGCAACAAATGGATGGAACTAGAAAAAATCATCCTGAGTGAGGTAACCCAAACCCAGAAAGACAATCATGGTATGTACTCACTCATAAGTGGATTCTGGATATAAAATAAAGAACAATCAGACCACAACCCATAGAACCATGAAGGCTATATATATAGCATGGAGGTTTCCTAGGACAACTGTGGCTTATAATAAATTTCGGTTTTATTCAATTTTTGAAAAAAAAATAGCCAAATGAATGGAAACACATGAACTATGAACCAAAGGCTGAGGGGTCCCCAGCTGGATCAGGCCCTCTGAATAGGTGAGACAGTTGATTGGCTTGATCAGTTTGGGAGGCATCCAGGCAGTGGGACCGGGTCCTGTGCTCATTGCATGAGTTGGCTGTTTGAAACCTGGAGCTTATGCAGGGACACTTGGCTCAGTCTGGGAGGAGGGGACTGGACCTGCCTGGACTGGGTCTACCAGGTTGATCGCAGTCCCCGGGGGAGGATTTGCCCTGGAGGAGGTGGGAATGGGGGGTGAGCTGGGGGTAAGGGGAGGGTGTGGGAGGGGGGAGAATAGGGGAACCCGTGGCTGATACGTAGAACTGAATGGTATTGTAAAATAAAATAAATAAAATTAAAAAAAAATATCCTGCAACAACATTCCTTTAACTCTACCTTAGAATTCAGCTTAATGATCATCTGTTTCATTCAAGGCATCTAGTAACTGAAATACTCAAGAAAACAGAAATCCAGTTCATCTATAACATGCAGATATTTTGGTGTTCGTGCTGGGTGCAACACTCATGTTAGAAACCACTGTCTAGTTGTGTGTGTTTATACCATCTAGATAGTGTATAAATATTACTCTTTCTTGTAAATACTGTGTAGATATATTTAGAATTTTGATAAGGCAACCCTATGGCGCATGATGGAATGTTGTATGATGAAACATTTCAATATTAGTTTTAATGTTGCACAGTAATATTTGAGAACACAAAACATCACTGGGCCCAGTATTTCAGTATCATCATAACATTAATATTTCAACCTTTTTATATATTAATTAATTCTTTATTTATTCAATTACGAGACAAGGTGTCATGTATCTCATGATGGCCTCAAGCTCCCTCTGTGGTCAACGATGTTCACAAACATTTGAATGTATTTGGTTAGTTGATGTTGTGATATATATGTATATATATATCACATACATATGACAAGTTCTCTTAGTGTAGTCCATACTGGCCTATAATTTGTCACCTCATTGTTTCAGCCTCCTAAGTACTGGCATTGTAGCTGTTGACCCAGTGTATGCTACACAAAGGACCAAATCAAGGGCTGGTACAATGCTAAGCCAACACTCGACCTGCTGAGCTTCAAGCCCACCTTTGATGTTTTGTGTAAAGTGTAGATTTTTGTGTTTAAAAAAGGAAAGATGTATTTATGAAGAAGATACAGCCACCAAGACCTGTAAATGTAAGTAAAGTGATTTCCTAGTTAAGGCAAGTCACACCACTGCTACAGTAACCACTGTGAGCTGTCTTAAAAGTTATGCAGGAGGAGAAGGTCACCAAAACCCACAGTTGATTAATAGCTGATTGATCAGTGTGGAAGGCATGGATATATAATGGATATCCAAGTGAGGGCTCCTCTGAGTCTGAACTCTTTACTTTGTGGGATCTAACTTTTTCCAGCTAATGTCAGAAGGGGATTAAATTACAAACAGATAGCCTGTGTCAAGAGAACTGATGGTGTGAGGGAAATCATATCTAGTGTCTGAAGAATATGTAGATAAACTGTGCTTCAAGGACTGAAGGTGTAGCTTATTTGGCAGAGTGCTTGTAGCATGAGACAAACACTGGATTCAATTACTAATACTACATAAAACATCTGTGATGGTGCATGCCTATTATTTCAGCAACTGATAAATGGAAGCAGGGAGATTGGCATGTCATCCTAGAAGACATGAAGTTCTAGGTCAGCCTGGAAGACATTAGACCCACCTACCCATACAAACTGCAGACTGGACGGGGGAGACTAATTTTCTCCAAAATCAGTCCTGTTAACCATCATATCATCACAACACATATATTCAGCTCCCACTGTTCAGTCATGGAGATCAGGATCTTTCTTTCTACTGGTAAATACAATGTCTGTCCTGCCACAATGACTCATCGTTATAATTTCAACATTCCTTAGGCTGAGGCTAAAGGATTTTGATTACCGAGTTATCTTAGGATACATAGCAGAAAGGTTTTAAAAAGGGGGGGGGGCTTGGTGTAATAGAGAGAGAACTTTGTGCATTTGTAGAATTCTGTCTTAAAAGTGATCTGCAAGCCGGGCGGTGGTGGCTCACGCCTTTAATCCCAGCACTCGGGAGGCAGAGGCAGGCGGATCTCTGCGAGTTTGAGGCCAGCCTGGACTACCAAGTAAGTTCCAGGAAAGGCGCAAAGCTACACAGAGAAACCCAGTCTCAAAAAAACCAAAAAAAAAAAAAAAAAAAAAAGTGATCTGCAATCTCAGTACTTGGAGGCTGAGGCGGGAAAACTAAATTCAAGATCAGGCTGGGCTAAGTGTGTAAAGTAGTTCCTGGCCAGCTTGGGCTACAAAGATAATTCAAAGTATATCTCTGAAAGATAAAGCCTCTTTTAAAAATAAAGCAGTGGGCCAGTGATTTGGACTAGCAGGCCAAAATAAAGTTATTTGTCATACCAATATAAGCCAAAGGACCTGATTTTGAACACTGGTATACATGTGAAAGTGGAAATAAAGAACAACCTCAGAAAATTTGTCCTCAGACCCCACCATATATGTGCCCTAGTGCCTGTCACAATGCAGGAGGACTGTGCTTTCCAGCAGGGAAAAGAGGGAGGGAGGTCAGTGCTGGAGGCTCTGGCAGCCCTCCTGCCTCAGGCTCCCAAACTACTGGTCCTAGATGCATGCATCAGGAGACTTCTGAATCAACATTATTTATTAAACAGTCACACAACACAGAAAACTCTCTGCTACACCATAGAAATTGCTCAAATCAATCAGTTCCTTGGACATTTTCAGGATTTCTCCAGAATGTCTATACAGTCCTGCTTCTGTCAGCTGCCACTTGACCTTTCTAAAAGGTAGCTCTTCCTGTCCCTGCACCTTAAGGTCTCCTTCCTTCATAAGGTCTGCTGGGGCCAGTGAGCTCAGTGCCCTGCTTATGCTTCAGTATAACCTGAATGAAGACAAATACACTTTCCACAGTTACATTATCCGTGACAGAAGTGATACTGAGGCTGAGGGACAAAAGGTCAGTTAGGCAACCCAGGCTTCCTTATAGAAGAATGCAGTGTGGAAGGACCCCCTGGACCTTCAAGTGAAGGAGAGATGTCTAACAGCTAAGTAGTGCTGCTAGAGCAGAGAAGCCAATACAGCTCCACTGATTGAAATAGAAACCACTTGAGGAGGAGGAGGTGGGGGGAGGCGCACATGGGGGGTTCAAGTGTGGGGAGGAGTGAGGGGGATCAGATGCAGTCTTGAGACCCTTGATTTAGTTTTGGAATTGTGACTGTGGAGATGTCAGCCACAGGTGCAAACAAGACACCTCCAGCACACAGGGGCAAACAGCCTGTCTGCTAGGAAGTAACCCAGCTAGAGAGAAATGGTCAGCTGTTCTTACCAAGGTTTTCAGAAGAAAAGCCTGACCTAGGTAGGCCCAGGAAAGTAGGCTCTACTAAGGGTCCACCATATACAAATGAGAGACCAGGAAAGGTGAAGAATAGGGATGGAGAATGAACCCAGGTGTGGTTGCTCAAGGCTTTATCTCCAGCCCCTGGAATGGATGAAGAATCCAGATCTCAAGATCACCCCTCAGCTACTGATATGTAATAACTTCATTACACAAGTCTGGGCATATACGAGTTGGCAAAGTGGTGGCTCGGCAAGCGAACCTGGTGTGAGCTCCAGGTTGCAGTAGAGAAAGCACTGGGATGATAGCGTGCAGGCTCGCACAATTAACTGCCCCTGGTTGCGGTGTGTCTGGCTGGTCAATCTGTCTTGGTTCTGAAATGGGGTCACAAGTCCTCATCACTGTCATTCTTGAGGGGATCAAGCTGGCCCTTGGAAAATGATCACTCAAGCTCAAGGGTGCAGCCTGACATCAATGAAGGTAACTGTTCCCATCTGGTGTATGTAGGTATGGGGTAGGGGATTGTAGGGGCTGAGTCATGGGAAGTTATGTTCTCCCTCGAACCAAGGAGACTCCAGGTTTAGGGTAATGACTTATACCTATGCCCTGAGCCAAAGAAAATGGCCCAGGGCATACTGAGATGGCAGCTGCTGTGGGATGTTCTGTATGGCAAATGTGTTGCTCTGACTGGTCAATAAATAAAACACTGATTGGCCCGTGGCTAGGCAGGAAGTATAGGCGGGACTAACAGAGAGGAGAAAAGAAAGAACAGGAAGGCAGAAAGAGTCACTGCCAGCCTCTGCCAGGACAATCAGCATGTGAAGATGCCAGTAAGCCACAAGCCATGTGGCAATGTGTGGCATTTGTGGAAATGGATTAATTTAAGCTATAAGAACAGTTAGTAAGAAGCCTGCCACGGCCATACAGTTTGTAAGCAAGATAAGTCTCTGTGTTTACTTGGTTGGGTCTGAGTGGCTGTGGGACTGGCAGGTGACAAAGATTTGTCCTGACTGTGGGCAAGGCAGGAAAACTCTAGCTACAGGCAGCCTTTTTCCTTCATTTACATACCTAGTGCACTCAAAGGAAGATTCAGTGACCTCTACAAAAGTAACTTCTAAATACTGATTTACTATTGTCACTTACATTTCCTGTTTATTTGGGGAGATGGTCTCACTATGTAGCTCTGGATGGCCTGAAGCCTTGACCACATAGAGATCTGTCTGTCTATTCCTCCCTCCTGAGGGTTGGGATTGAAGGTGTAGACCACCATGCTTGGCTTTAGCACTTAAGTCTTTCTGTTTTCCTTCTTTCCTTTCTTTCTTTTTTGAGACAGAATTTTGCTGTGCAGCCCTGATGTACTGGAACTCACTGTATAAACTGGCTATCCTAGAACTCAGGGGTCCATCTGCCGGTGCCTCCTGAGTGCTGAGATTAAAGGCATACAACACTTATATTTCTTAAAGGGGAGTAGGGATGTAGGATGTAGCTTGTTTGCTAAAGGGCTTTCCTAGGGGCATGTACATATAAGAAGCCCACAGCTTGATTCCCAGCATTGTGTGTATAACATGCTTGTAATCCTAGGAGTTGAAACAGGGAGAACACAACATCTAGGTTAGCCTGGGCTACAAGAATTCACAGAAGAAAACTCACCCCTAGCATCTCTCTTCCCTGCACCTCACCCCTTCCCACTCCCAGAAAGTTCTCGTCTCGGTGGGGTCCTCTCTACTTGGGCATCTTTTATATGAATGTGTGTTGAAAGTCCAAGGCTCAGGACCAATTACTCAATGTAAACAGGAATTCTGGGGTGACATGGGAGGTGGAGCCTGGTTTCCCAAGGCTTCTCTGTGTCACAGAAGAAATCTGCCTCTCCAGGGAATTTGAACAGTTCCAACCTTTTGAATTTTACTCATTTATCGTGGCTTTTGGTATCTCAATCCTTGCTTAAAATATCCTCAGGAGTCAGAGGATTATTGACTATTTGGGTTCAGCACTCGGAAATGATGTGAAGTGAGGCTGGAGCCCTCTTCCAGGATGTTACACTGAGGCTTGGTTTCTGTTCAAAGCAAGTAAGAGAGACAGAGGTGGGATCAGAGTCTTGATATGGTGCTAATGTCCACAGTACCTGAATACTCTTGATTCTTCATTTTCCTGAGTGTAACTGTTCTAGTAGTCTACAAAGAGCAGGCTAAGGCCTGTAGAGGCTAGTAGCTTGTTCAAGGTCACACAACCCACGGAATACCAAAAACTAACTCACCAAAAAACAGATCCAGCTAATATGTATTTATCCATTTATTCTCGAGACTATCTTTTGCCATATAGCCAAGCTGAGTTCAAGCTCATGATCTTCCTGTCTCAGCCTACAAAGTATTGACATTTCAGGCCTGTGTGACCATGCCAGGACAAGAAATGTTTGTTGTAGAATATTATTTTAAGGTGTGTTACTTTTGTTTATGTTGCATTTGTTTAATTCTGTGAAGCTGTGTTACTATGCCTGTGTATAACACCTGATCGTCTAATAAAGAACTGTCCAATAGCAAGTCAAGGAAAGGATACGAAAGGCTGGCAGGCAGAAAGAATATATAGAGGGAGAAATTTTGGAGGAGAGAAAAAAGCTAGGAGCCAGAGAAGGGAAGGACATCAGGGGCCAGCCACCCAGCTATACAACCAGCAAGCCATGGAGTAAGAGTAAGATTTACAGAAGTAAGAGAATGGGAAAAGCCCAGAAGCAAAAGGTAGATGGGATAATTTAAGTTAAGGAAAGCTGGCAAGAAACTAAGCCAAGCTAAGGCTGGACATTCATATGTAAGAATAAGTCTCCATGTGTGAATTTATTTGGTAGCTGGGTGGTGGGGCCCCCCAAAAAGAGTCAAGAAATAAGCAACAACAAATGTTGAACTAAGGCCTATCAGAAATCATGCCTTGAACTGACTGCTTAATCTGACTGTGAGATGGGATATGCTCCTACTATTTGGATAGTGAAGAAACAGATCTGGACACCAAAGATGGTTTTGTTTTGTTTGAACAAAAAGGGGGTGTCTGATTATCTTAAGGTTCCTATGGCTGTAATAAGCACCATGACCAAAAGCAATTGGGTAAGAAAGGATTTCTTTGGCTTACACTTCCATAACATAGTCCATCATTGAAGGAAGTCATGACAGGAACTCAAACAGGGTTTGAGGCAAGAAGTGTGATGCACAGGCCATGGAGGGTGCTGCTTACTGGCTTGCTCCCCATGGCTTTCTCAGCCTGCTTCTTACAGCACTCAGGACTATCAGCCCATGGATGGCACCATCCACAATGGGGTAAGCCCTCCCTATCAATCACTAATTTAAAAATCACATGCAGTCTTGCCTGAAACCTAATCCTATAGAGGCATTTTCTCAATTGAGGCACCCTCCTCTCAGATGACTTGTGTCACGTTGACATAAAACCAGCCAGCACATGGATGATTCACCTGAACTGAATTAAATGGAACTCTGAAGTGGGGGAGAACAGAAAGGAGCTGACAGAGCCTATGTTCTGCTGGATTGAACTCCTGAGGCAAGAGGAGTGTAAATACATTCTGCTGTTAGTACTTCTGTTTATTTATGAAATCTTTTCCCAGACTCTTTAGGAGATTTTTTTTAAACAATATATGAAGATTTCTAGGTGGCACATGCCTGAAATCCAAGCATCTAGACTAGCCTGGGCTACATAGAAAGGGGCAGGGCATCATTGGCAACATAGAAGGAGTCTATCTCATAGAAGATATTTTTCTGAGGTGCTACAATGGGACCCAGAGTTTTTTAAATGCTAGGTCAAGTGCTCTACCCCTCCCCTACATCTTAAGCACCCTATTTTCCATGCTTGGTGTCTTAAGTATTGCATACACTTGCAAGTCCACTTGTAGATATTCATTTTTATGAGTTATGACATCTTTTGTTGTTTTGGTGTTGGGGACAAAATCACCTTATGTAGGCCTAGCTGGTGAAGAAGTCTATGTAAACAGTAGGCTGAACTTATTCAGTTCCTTCTGCCTCTGCTTCCTGAGTCCTGATATCACACTTGTACATCAACAAACACAGCTGTTTATGTTTGGGGGGGGGACAGGTCTCAACTAGTTGAGGTTGGTCTCAAGTTCAGTAAAAAGCTGATATTAGCATTACATTTTTTCTCTGCCTAGTTACATCATCTAGGTAGTGCATTTTAATAGTAAAAACTAACACTGAGCATTTTGAGATGCATTTTAATATCAACACTGGAGAAGCAAGTGCCAACCTGGTCTATATAGCAAGTTCTAGGTAAGTATCCAAGAGTTAGTAAGACTCTGTCTAAAGGGGAAAAAAATTAAGAAAAGCAGTAAACACAGAAAATAATTTTGTAAACTTGTTTGTTCTGTTCCTTTTTCTTTTAATTTTTTTATTCATTTTACATACCAACCACAAATCTCCTTTCATCCCTCCTCCCACTCCCCCCGCCACTTCATCCTTCATCCCCTCTTCCAAAAGGGTAAGTTCTCCCATTGTGGGGGGGGGGGTGCTAAGCCTGGTACATTCAGTTGAGGCAGGACCAAGCCCATCCCCGCTGCATCAAAGCTGAGCAAAGTGTCTGATCATAGGTAATGGGATCCAGAAAACCAGCTAAGGTTCCAGGATGGATTCTGATCACACTGCCAGGGGCCACTCAGACAGACCCAGCTACACAACTATCTCCCATATGCAGCGGGTCTAATCCAGTCCCATGCAGGTTCCACAGCTGTCAGTTCAATGTTTGTGAATTCCTATGAGCTTGGTTCAGTTGTCTCTGTAGATTTCCCCATCCATGACCTCCCTTGATCATATAATCCCTCTTCTCTCTCTTGCCCTGGACTCCCAGAGCTTGGCCTGGTGCTTGGTTGTGGATTTCTGCATCTGCTTTCACCAGATACTGGATGAAGGCTCTATGATGACAGTTAGGGTATTAACCAATCTGCTTACCAGGGTAGGCCAGTTCAGGCACCCTCACCAATATTGCTAGTAGTCTAATTTGGGATCATACTTGTGGATTCCTGGGAATTTCCCTAGCACCAGGTTTTTCCCTTACTCCATAATGTCTCCCTGGACCCTAAGAGGGACATACAGATCACCTTGGGAAGGGGAAACAGAGGAGATCTCCATGAGTAAACTAGGGATGGGTGGATAGTGGAGGGGACAGGATGGGGATGAGAACCTGAGGGAATGGGACGGTCAAACTAGGGGAGGGACGGAATAAGAGAACAATGAAAGTTTGTTCTGTTTCTTCAATTTTTATTAACATTTATTTTCCATGCATGTATATGTGTGCCTGTATACACATGTATCATAATGTGGGTGTGTCAATCACAGGACAAAATGTGGGTCCCTGGGACTGAAATCAGATCATCAGGCTTGGCACCTTTACCTTATGAATAGGTTTGTGTTTTCAGATTGGGTTTCTAGGCTGGCCTCAAAATCAGCTGTGTCTCTAAAGATGACCTTGAGTAGGATGTCTTTGCCTCCATCTCTACCTAAGATTAAAGATGTGCCTCATCAAACCATGCAGGGGTTCATTTTTATTTGTGTATTAAGGGTTATCTCTTTTCTGGGTTTTTACTTTATAAGGTATTCTGTGGCACATTTAATTATAAAGTAACAAACATGAAAAATGAAAATCAGATTTAGTGTGCAGATTTTTTTATTAAGAAAAAGAAAAGAAAGGTGAAAGGTTATGGCAAGATTATCCTTATTTACCTGAATCCAAAGTATGGCTGGTGGTTGGGATACAACTAGATCCTTGATGTAACTCCTGCTTAGCCCAAGCAAGGCTCAGTGGTTCATCTCTAGCATCCTTAAAACAAAAGACCCACCCAGCAGTATGTGGATTTAATCCCAGCACGTAGGAGGCTGAAACAAAGGGCACTGCTTCAAATTTCATGCAATCCTGGGCTGTCTGTATTCATGGGGAGTCCCGGGTCATCCTTGGCTACAGTACGAAACTCCGGCAAACTGAGATCCAAACTGAGCCTAATGGTGCATGCTTTAATCCCAGCACTTGGGATGCAGAGGCAGGTGGATCTCTGTGAGTTTGAGGCCAGCCCCTTCTACAGAGCGAGTTTCAAGACAGCTGGAGTTACATAGTGACACTGTCTTGAAAACAAAAACGAAAACCAAGAATTAAAACTAAGCAAAACAAAACAACAAAAAACAAAACCAACTATGGGCTAGGGACCGAGCTCGGTTTGTAGAGTGCTTGCATAGCATGCTTGTGGCCCTGGGATTGATCCCCAGCAGGACTCCTGTAATCCCAGCCATTTAATTTCAGCTCTTGGCAGGCGGAAGCAGGGGAATCAAGAGTTACAGAGAAATTTAATCAAGTCTGTGCTCTGCCTTGTTTATTGTCAGTCTGCCTTGGGGTTCTCTCCTTCCCCCAGTCCTGCTGTGGGGGCAGGCAAATAGGCAGAGGAATTATGGCTCCACATTACAGGCTTGGGAACAACAGACAGGGACATGTGATGCTGCTCTGAGTTTGACTGGAGTTGGGCATTGAGTGTAAACATCCAAAGTAAACTTTTTTAAGAAATTTATTTTTATTCAACCCAACTGTGAGTTGCCAGAGTCCAGAACAGTAGCTGTCCACCTGAGCTGTCACTGGCTGTGGGCCCATGCAAAGGACCTTGTTGACAATGGAATTAGAGTCTAAAATCTCAAAGGCCTCAAGGCTTCCATCACTGAGGGAAACACAAGAGACATCAGTGGGACCACAGCTGTTTCCAGGAGGAACTGTGAAAACTATAGGGCAATTGAGTCTGTTTGTTCCTGCTGAGTACCCAGAGACAATCCTCAGAAAGAAGCCTACCTGGGTCCAGATGGGCTTCATTCCCAGCCAAATGGCACTGGTGGTGACCTTGGAAAGTCTCCAGGCAGAGGACAAATTCCCCTTGTGTCTGGATGAGCTGACAGACCAAGTCACCATCCAATGTGCACACAACTTCAGTCAGTCCTGTATCAAGGACTTAGGGACAGATCCACAAGGCAAGCTCTACTGTCCTGTCTGTTGACAGCAGTTCCAAGAAGGGAACTTCCAAGAAGCAATGCCCAGCTTGGAAGGATGGTTGGGATTACCCAGGAACTCCATAGCAGGAAGAGCAAGAGCAAAAGCAAGAGGCAGGAGACCAGGCCCAGCGATGGGAAGCACAATCAAGTCTTGACCCACTTCTGTGAGGACTACTTACAACTACTGTGTGATCAGTGCATCTGCCTGCTCTAGAAGACTGACATCAGGTGACATCCATTGCTCAGGCTCCAATATCATCACAGAGAAAAGCTTCAGGGCTTCATCAAACCCCTTAAGAGGCAAATGAAAGAGGTTTGTGAAGGCAATATGAAGGCCTAGAACTGACTTTACAGACTCCATCTTGGGGAAGGGCCACCATTTTAGACTGCCTGGTGACTGCGGGCTGTACTCAGTTCCAGGAAGAATCTCAGGAATGTGCTGTGACAATGAAACCGATACCCTAGAAGCAGCCAATTAGTTTCAAATAGGGTTTCCTTCCAAAAGTCTAACCCAATAGTTTCAAATGTGGTTTCACACCAAAAGTCTAGACCAATAGTTTCAAAAAATCGCCCTGCCCCATATCCCTTCATCCAATCCCAAAATGCCAAGGCATGTAATTCCCAGCTGGTGGTTTTCCCTTTAAAAACTCTCCTACCTGTGAGCCTGATGCTGCTGCCACATTTCTCTCCATCTGCTGCATTGGAGCACAGGGTAGTGGTCGGGTTCGAACCTGAAAATAAAAAGACCCTTGTGTGACTAGTGGTCTCTGGGAGATTCGCAACATGGGCATAACATTTGGTGTGTTGGCTAGGAACCCTCATGACCCCATGGGTTCCAGACCAGAGGGCCTCTGACCAGCTGGTAAGTGTCTGCTTGTCTGCCCTGTCTGTCTGTCTGTGTTTAGTTTCGTGCGCACCTAAGTCAGTAATTGTGGTCAGGAACAGTTAAGGGCAGACACGCCAGAGAACCATGATCACAAGGGGCTGGAAGACATTCAATAGTGGGGACAGAGAGCCCCACATCTGTTTGTCTGGATGGCATTTGGACGCACACGTGGGTCGCTCCCACATGACAGCAAGCCATCACTCCATTTAACACCCTGCTTTCAGTCTTGTTAGTGCAAGCTTTTCTCTTGTGCCTTTGGTCTCCTTGGTGTCTGTTTCTCTGTATTTGTGTTTCTAACCATGACGAACACTATGGGACAGACAACTTCTTTTCTGGACTTAGTCTTAACTCATTACCGAGATATAAACACAAGCGCTCGTAATCTTTTGATTCTGATTTAAAAGTCTAAACTTGTCACCTATTGTAGGTTGAAAGAGCTGGCACTCAATGTCGGCTGGCCCTGGCCCTTACTGGGGCAGTGGAGGAGACTGTCTTCAGACCATGAGTGGGGTACCCCAACCAAGTGCCCTACATAGTGGACTAGAGGGACCTGGTAGAGGACCCCCCTTCCTGGATTAAACCATTCTTGCCCCAACAGGTTAAAGTCCTGGCTGCTCCTGAGAAAGACTTAGCCACCAAGGCCCCTTCAGCTCCTAAACCGGAGGTCCTTCAAGGAGGCAACACAGAGGAAGAGATCTTTCCATCCCCCCTTCTGCCCCCAATCCTGGTGCAGCCATCCCACTACCAGCCCCCCTGCAAATCCAGCTGGCTCCTCCTCCTCTGGCTCCGAATGCTCCAGCCCCTGGGGCAAGAGAGGGACCAGTTTTTGGGACCCACAGTTGTAGGAGAGATACCCCTGATCCTGGCACAACAGTCTTTCCTCTTAGGGTAGCAGGACCTCCCAACCAGGATGGGAATCAATCACACTACTACTGGCCCTTTGACACTAGTGAGCTTTACAACTGGAGAGCCCAAAAGGCACCCTTCTCTGAAAATCCCAAGGAGCTGATTAGCCTCTTTGAAACAATTCTCTTCACTCACCTTCCCATGTGGGATGACTATAGGCAGTTTTTGCAGGTCCTCTTCATGACAGAGGAGAGAGACTGGATACAGACTAAGGCCCTACTGGAGAGCCCACAGCTAACCGGACTCTCAAAGATGCGGCTTTCCCCCTGATTTGCCCGGTGTGGGACTACAACAGGTCTGAATCCTCCTGCTCTATCACCACACTCTGCTGGCAGGTCTCAAAGCAGCCACAAGGTGGCCTGCAAATTTGAGTAGGGTCTAAGATGTTAGACAGGGAGCAGATGAAAGCCCAGCATTGTTCCTGGAGCACCTCCAGGAGGCCTTAAGAAGGTATACGCCTTATGATTCTGAGACCCAGGAAAATGCCACTGCAATGACCCTGGCTTTATTAACCAGTCAGCTCCAGACATCAAGAGAAAGCTACAGTGGCTGGAACGCCTCGAAGAAAAAAAGCATTAGGGATTTAGTAGGGGTGGCTGAGAAAGTGGATAACGGACGGGATAGTGAAGAGGAAAAGAAAATCAAAAGTGAGCGACACAAGAATCGGCACCTCACTAGTGAGCTGCTGGCTGCTACTGCACAACTGAAAGAGCACCTCGGGCGGGCGACTGCGGCGCCTGGCAGCTGGAGAGGAGGGAGGATACAAAGCCGAGAGGTAACAAAGGCCCCAGCTGGGAAAAAAACAATGCGCGAACTGTAAAGAGGAAGGGCACTGGGCCAGAGAATGCCCCCCCCCAAAGGCAGTTAGGGACAATACTATAGTCCTTAGCCAGCAGGATATGGACAGTGATTAGGGGGAGACAGGGTTTGGCCCCCTCCCCGAGCCCAGGTTAACACTAAAAGTGGAGGGGAGACCAATTAACTTAATGGTGGACATGGGAGCTCAGAACTCTCTGCTACTGAGGGCTGATGGACCCATGACAGACAAAAAGACTTGGCTTCAGGGTGCCACCAGAGTCAAACCTTATTCATGGACTACCCAAAGAACTGTGGACTTGGGAACAGGCCAGGTAAACCACTTATTCCTGGTAATTCCAGAATGCCCATACCCCTTGTTAGGCCATGATTTACTGACCAAAATGAAAGCCCAGATATATTTCTCTAATGAAAGAGCTAAATTGCTTAATAAAAAGGGAAACCCCATTCCTGTACTGGTGACCAGAAATTTGACTGAAGAGTACAGGCTGCATCAGGTAGCCACTGAGCCTGACACCCAGCTGGGGAAATGGCTACTGGACTTCCCATCAGCCTGGGCCGAAACAGCGGGATTGGGGCTGGCGATGCATTGTCCCCACCCCCCAACTATGTGGAAATTAAGTTGGGGGCAGACCCAGTCAAGGTTCGTCAGTACCCCATTCCCCTAGAGGCCAAAAAGGGCATCACACCACACAAAGGGATAGCCAAGGGAGTCCTAATGCAAACACTTGGCCCCTGGCAACAGCCTGTAGCCTATCTGTCAAAGAAACTGGATCCTGTGGCAGCCAGATGGCCACCCTGCCTCCGCATAATAGCGACCGTGGCCCAACTGATCAAGGATGCTGACAAGCTGATCTTGGGACAAAGTCTCACCATAACCAACACCCCATGCTCTTGAGGGAGTTCCCAAGCAAGCCCCCTCCCCGACTGATAGCCGAGTAATGCCCGAATGACTCATTGTTGGGCTTTCTTGCTTAACCCCACCAGAATAACTTTCCAGGTGCCCTCAACTCTGAATCCAGCTACTCCACTGCCTGATCCTGACCTGGAAGCACCGCTGCACAACTGCTCCAGGATCCTGGCCCAGGCACATAGTGTAAGGCCAGACTTACAGGACACCCCATTGCCCAAGCAGAAGTGGCCTGGTATTGACGGCAGCAGCTCCGCACAAGATGGCTGGAGGTATTGGGGGCGGCAGTCACCACTGCAGAGGAAGTGATATGGGTGGAGCCAATGCTAACTGGGATGTCTGCCCAGTGGGCGGAGCTGATAGACCTAACTAAGGCATTAGAACTGGGGCAAGGGTGGAAGGTTAATGTCTATATTGACAGTCAGTATGCTTTTGTCACAGCACATGTCCCTGGGGCAATATACAAAGAAAGGGGACTACTAACCACAGAAGGAAAAACTATCAAAAATAAAGACAAGATCCTGGCCCTCCTAAAAGCCCTATGGTTACCCAAGACACTGGCTATCATCCATTGCCCAGGGCACCAGAAAGGGGATGGACCTATCCCCAGGGGCAACAATCTGGCTGACAAAACCACCTGGCAGGTGGCACTCCAGACTGATACAGTCTTTGCACATGTACTGGTGGACCCCAGGCACCCAATCTACCCAAACATGCTGGGTATAGTAAGGAAGACCTTACCTGGATCAAGACCCTCCCTATGACTCTGTCTAGACGGGTGGTGGGGGACTGCAGACAGTACAATCATCCTGCCTGACCATCTGGGAGAGTCTGCTCAAGATCCACCAATCTTCTCATAAGGGAACACAGAAAGTGCAGGACTTGGTTAGACAGTTGGGAATAAAAATCAGAGATGCACAACAAAAAATTGTAAACATGATCACCAACTTCAAGGCTTGCCATCTCGCCAATGCAGTGACCAACCCCCAAAATCCAGGAACTAGGGTGCTGAGTTAGCAAACTGGCCTTCCATGGTGACAGTAAAAGAAGCTGAGGCTCACTGCATGTTTATGTCCGCAACAAGGATGTTTCCACTTAAGAGCTCCAGCTCCTCATGCTCTGCAAAGCTCAACAGTGCAACTAAGTCATTCAGAGGTTCCTCTTTCACCTAGGAGTTTCAGGGACCTCGGGGGACCAAACAGTGTGGCCACAGGTTCCCATCAGCACACCTAACTCCAGCGAACCTCATACAGGCTCCCGCCACTCCTCCCCTTGTGGGGACAGCTGTCCTTGCTCACCATTTCTTGGATTAGAGCTCACCCAGCTCTCCTCACAGCTCTTTGCAACAGATCACAGGTAAACACACAAGAGCACCAGAACCTTCCTCAGCCCCTGGACCTCCTAGCTTGCCGCATTGCAGACCAGAAGTGCCTTCCCCCACTCTGGATGTTGGGTCTGCCTAGCAGGTCTAACTTGAGGTCCTGGTTGGCTAGTGAGGTCTGAATGATAGGAACAGCTCTCTTAGGGACAGAGTGCTGCCACTCCAGACATGGAATTATCCCAGAACTGCAGAAATTGGCATTGCAGTAAAACTTGTGTCTGAGCTCAAAAACGTGGCCCTACAGTCTTCCTGCACTCAGAAGGCACTTCCCTCTACTCTCCCTAGGCACTGTGCATACACAGACCATTATTCAATGTGCAGTGGAACAATCCCCCTGCCTCAGGGTTGAAAGGATACCCAACTTATCCAGGTCAAATTTAAAACACCTAATTGATATTCATCAGGCATCAGCAATTTCAATATGGCACACCTAGGATTCAACACATCTCTCAGCTGCACATTGGTAGTCAAAACAATAACACTTTACCAGCCTTCTGTAGTAGCACTGGCCTATCTTGCCAGCATTTGGAAGGTTCATTAAGATCTACAGGTCCTATATGCTAATTGTAGGTATAGAATGGGACAGTCCAGCAGAAAGATAAATTAGCAGTGTTGGCAAGAAGAACACAGGATACCTCAGGCGGAGCTCACAGTGACCATGAGACTAATAACAACAGATTCTCAGGCTGAAGAGTCAAGGGAACTTGACTCACTCAAGATGCTCCCTCTAGTACCTGACCAGACCTTGCCACATCTGCCTTAAGGCAGGACACAAAAATAGTGTTCCTTTGGTGATTTCATCAGGGCCTCTGAGGAAGCCTTCAATACACCTGGCTCTCATAAGTCCCACCTCCAACCTAAACAAACAAAACACACATAAAATGAAAGCAAAAGGAGTAATGCATGGAAAGATAGGGCTTAGAAAGACTAGTAAAGATTAGAGATGAAAGCCACATAATAAGGAATAAGAAAATATTAATGACACCAAAAGTTGACTTTTAAAAACAATAATTGAGGCCAGGCGGTGGTGGCGCACGCCTTTAATCCCAGCACTCGGGAGTTCGAGGCCAGCCTGGGCTACCAAGTGAGTTCCAGGAAAGGCGCAAAGCTACACAGAGAAACCCTGTCTCGAAAAACAAACAAACAAACAAACAAACAAAATAATTGATACACCTTTAGTTATATTACTGTTTAAAAGAAAGCAGACTCAAATTGCTAATTTCCCACATGAATTTTTAGCTGAGAGTGGTGGTACACACCTGGAATCCCACCACATGGAAGGGTGAGGCAGGAACAACACAAGTTTACGGCCTGGCATGGCTAAACATTGAGTTGACAAAATATTTCAGCAACTTAAACAGTCCCTGCCTCAAACTACCTTCTTCTTATTAAGACTCAGTAGACACAGACTCTGCCAGCTCTGATTGGACCAAGAGGTGAGTCTTTATTCTCCTAGCCAATCACCCCAGCCTCTTGGCTTTAGGCCCAGAGGCACAACCCATGCTCCCACACCCCCACACACTGCAGCCCCATTCGCAGGCCAGCAGGCAGGACTCCTGCAGGCCACCCTGACTGCCACCACCCCTCATTGGACCCTGTAACCTACAAGCCCCGCTCCACCCGCCAACCCCACCCATCCTGCGAGACCACAGCTGCTCCCTGAGACACAGACGCTGACAGCCCCGATTGGACCATGAGGTGAGTCTTTGTTCTTTTAGCCAATCACCCCAGCCTCTAAGCTGTAGGCCCAGAGGCACAACATACCCCCCCACCCATTGCAGCCCCAGGTACAGGCCAGCAGGCAGGCCTGGCTACCCCACCCCCCATCCCCGCACTTACAAGCTTCACTCCACCCCTCAAACGCACCCCTCTGGGGTCCCCTAGGCCCACAGTGCACAGCAAGAAGGCTGGAACGAGGACTGGGGGAGTCGGGGTGGAAGATTGGGTAGTCGGGGTGGAAGATTGGGTAGTGACCGATCTGTGTGCTGTGTGGCCCTCGGAACACTGAGTCCTCTCTGTGCCTGTCTCCGTTCCCTCTCCCCGTCCCTAGGAGCTAATCCAACTTCTCGCCATCATAATTCTGGTGGGTGTCCCCATCGTGTCCGTTCTTGTCCTCCTTATAGAGGTGGGTCTGAGAGCTCAGCACCAAGTGACAGCAGGGTCCGCGTTGACTGCAGGGAGCGATGGTTGGCTGGAGCCCTACGGGCAGCGGCAGCGATTGCAGCGGCCGCGGCCGCGGAGGTGGC
Organism: Peromyscus maniculatus bairdii; assembly: GCF_049852395.1. Taxonomy (NCBI): domain Eukaryota; kingdom Metazoa; phylum Chordata; class Mammalia; order Rodentia; family Cricetidae; genus Peromyscus; species Peromyscus maniculatus. Next base: position 6,096,444 of record NC_134873.1, on the reverse strand, counting down.
GGCGATGGTGGCGGCGGCGGCAGCGACAGCCGCGGCAGTTAGGACAGATGGTGAGACAGGAGCTACTGTCCCAGAGCAGGAGCCGTGACCTGCTTGGCTCTCTCAATGGTTCCCAGGACCTGATGCTGATGTTCCTGTGACAATAAGGCAGAACCTAGGCACAGATTCCAGTTTCTTCACGATTTCAGCCTGTGTATGCTCTCAATATTCAATCCCTATGACATCTGGTAATACATGACGTAATGCCGCTGCATTTGATTTCTCACTGGCCGGCGTCTTTGTTGCTGGCCAGCGTCTTTGATGCTCAGCAACTCAGGGATGCCAAGCGGCTGCGCTTTGTTCCCGATCGGCAGGTGCCCCCTTACAGCTTTTATTTATTTATTCTATTTTTTATTAAGATAATTTGTTCATTCATTTTACACACCAAGCTAAGATCCCCCTCTTCCCTCCCCCCGCCCCCCACAGCCTGCGCCTCCCAACCCCCTTTGGGGGTTGAATACAAGTGGTCATGTGCCTTCTATGGTGTACCTCTCCCATACAAGCTAGTAAACATATAAATATCATTTAAAATGTATCTATAGTCTCAAAAAGAAAGCTATTCATTCCCTCAAACTTGGCAAGGAGTCAGCCTCAGTTTTCTTGCCCAGTGCTGAGTTCTAAGGTATGCATAACACTTTTCCACCCCTACCTTACAACTCTGTAGCAGGAATCTTAAAAGTTCTTATTAATAAAATCAAACCTGAGGCCAGTTATTGGGGTGAATACTGGAAGGTCAGAGAGACAGAACAAGCCATAGCTATCTCACCTCGCCAGATCCTCAGCTGGTCTTGTCTCCTCAGAGTAGAGGCCTCTGAGTCCTCATCCAGAATGAATCCCAGCTGAACTGTGCTGCTTCAAAGCCTGAAAGCTTAACCAGGCCAAATGCTTAACCAGCCAAATGCTTCTAGTTTCTGGTCTTCACGCCTTATATATCTTTCTGCTTTCTACCACCACTCTCTGGGATTAAAGGCTTACTTTCTGGGATTAAAGGCGTGAGTCACCATGCTTGGCTTTTTCCAATGTGGCCTTGAACTCACAGAGATCCAGAGGGATTTCTATCTCTGGAATGCTAGGATTAAAGGTTTGTGCTATCACTGCCTAACTAGTGACTTTTCTGTTCTCTGACCCCAGATAAGTTTATTAAGGTACACAATATTTTGGAGAACACAATATCACCACATTTCCTCTCTTTTTGTCTAAAATTAAAGAAAGCTTATAACTAATACAAGAAAAACTATCCAATAAGTATATACAATATATACAGCCAAAAATTACATTAATGATATCTAGTCCATTAACATTTGACAGATTCAGATAAAACCTCCATTATATATATTAACAATGTCCAGTCCAGTAACATCTGATAAACTCAGACCAAAACATTTTCATTACTTATCTTATTTAAAACAAGTAGTTCCTTTTTAAAAGTAGATTCCATAATCTCCCTTTTTATCTTATTATATCCATATTCTTTTTTCTTTCATAATACATTCAGTAGTCTACCTTTTGTCATTTTTATATCTTCCCCTTTTCTTCAGTGTAGATTCAATGATCTACCTATTTATCCTATTATTTCTTTATCTTTTTTCTCAGAGTAGATTCGATGATCTATCTCATATCTTATTCTCTTTTTCTTTTTGCTTTCTAGGGGTGAAGATATCTTTAGGGAATCCTGAAAAGAAAATTTTTGAGTTAATTTTCAAGTCCTGTATCATTTGTCCAGTCTCTGCATAAAAGGAAAGTTCAGGGCTTGTTTCAAGTCCTTGTTCAAGCACTCTGTCAGGCTGGACCTCAGAATGGAAACCAGGGTATGTATTACATTGGGGACAAGGTTTTGCTTTTGTTTCTACAGGAGAAGATAAGCTGTGGGTACCATCAAAATTGATAAAGGTTCGATTTGAACAAGAGAGACCTCTTAATTAGAGGAGGTGATAGTTCATCAACCAGCATGAACATGCAATTTAAACTAACTTGTACCAGTAACACATGCCTTTTCATTTAATCAGATAATAATTTGTCAAAAAGAAACATCCCCAAAATTAGTCTTGGGGAAAGGCTTTTGTTTTTGTCTTTTAGGAGAATGAAGGTTAAGGAATCTGAAGAACACTGGACAAATGAGACCACTGAAGAAAAGGGACAAATCATCTATCCCAAGAAACAGAGTGAAATGGTGTATGGGTATATATTATCTAAAAAATTTTATGTCTTCCTAAATGTTTGTTTCTGCTTTTCTCTAAAGATTTAACACTATTGGTCTTCTAATAGTCCCAATTCAATTAAAATTTAAAGCTGACTTTGGAGTTGGAGGATGGCTCTCTCCTTCTTTAAACTCAAGCATGTTGTTAAAAGCATGTTGTATCATGCCAGAATAAAAGAGCCATCTTCTGCTATGGGACAGGACAAAAGCCAAATTAATTAAGGGACTATTCTATTACTAACCTCAACTCTTTGATTCTATTCTGATTCTTTAAACTTTTCTTAAAGTATGAATTTTATATCAAAATTTACAAGATTAACATATATATATAGATAGATAGATATTTATACATTTTAAACTTTGTTAAGATATGAATGGTCATATAGAGTACTAACTAATTTTAGAAAAAAGGCTTCAATTAGCTGCATATATATGTCTTTGTGTTCGAGTCTCTTATCAGTTTTCTGCAGGAAATCACGGCCAGGCCTAACATCATCTGAAGTCTCCAGAAAGAAGATGGGGCCCCACAACAACAACAATTCCACATGGACAATAATAATATCATTAAGCTGACAAATGTCATCTACAGATCAACTTTGAACTACAAGGTGCTCAGAGCAATTTTGAGATGACTAGCTGAAATGATCCAGTCTCAAAGACTACTTGAATAAGGGCTTGAGATAAACCCTGAACTTTGGCATTATACACAGACTGGATAATGAAGGATATAGTTACCTTTCCTAGAATTTGACAATTAACCTAAAATTTTTCTTTCAGGATAAAGATAACTTCGCTCATACCCAGCAGGAAGCAATTTTAAGAATACGACGCCCACATTCCCAAAGAGGTAGTGTGGGGCGGGTGGTTTTTTTGGTCTTTTTAATGGGTTTTGGTTCTGGGATAATTTTCAATGTTTAGGGGGGTTGGTTACAAGTTGTTGTCAAGGGCTAGGAAAAAGGCTAAGCTAAGGAGATTAGAGTTAAGGTTCTTGTTTTAAAAAAAGGAGAAAGAAAAGAAAGAAAAAAAGACAATTACTAGTTTTAAATACTTTACATTGGATTGGATTGTTTTATATTGTATACAGATTTGAAACTGATATTGTTAGAAAATGCTATATGTATATTTCTAATTGTATTCATACCATTAATTTAACAATGTAATGCAATTTTATGATCCTTGAATGTTATTATTACCAACTATTAGGATATAAAGAAATGAAAGTTAGTAGTTAGACATTACAATAGAACTTGTAGTTATATTAGATATGTTTTAAAAATTGAGCAGAGATGTTTTAGACAGGTCATCTTCAAACCCTTCAGAGATCTACAGAATATGGCATTTAAAATGTTTTAATAACTTAGAAAATTTTCTTTTTTGAGACATGTCAGCTCCTGGCAGTACCAATCTACGTCAGAGAAAATATGGGCATTGAAGAAACTGCATATGGAGTCAACTTTCATTGTGGCAAAAGTTAGCTACTGGACAACAAAGAATCCTCGAATCAACAGGACAAAATGGACAGACAGGACACGAAACAAAGGACTACTGATTCTTGCCAAAACAAGTGTGGTTATGGCTTTATCAAAAGGCATCTTCTGAGGCCAGGACAATATGGCCCCATCCCTGAAGTGGCCTTTGCAATCCGGAAAAGGTACGGTGCCCGTTTCTTTGAAGGCAGCTTAACAGGCAGAGGGCCGATGGCTTCTTTTGTGCAATGGAACAGAAGCTGAAAGCTCACGCCTCTTGATAGTAGACTGGCATTTAATAGAGGGATGTGGAGAAGAAGGGGATGCTGAGATGAAGCCATATATACACAGCCAAGAAGAATGGACAGCTGAATTCAAAAACTGTCAACAATTTCCAGAATTTAAAATCCTGAATCATGACAGGACACTAGTGGAATTCAGGTGTTTCTGGTACATGGACTGCTCTCACCCAATGTGAGGTTGAACTGTTGACCTTGTGTACATCCTACTTCACAAATGAGTCTGTCAGATACACTAAGCCTATAGGCTGAAGATGATGCCCCAACACTGCAGAAACCTCAGGTGACTGTCCAGGCAGCTGGCTGTTTCTGTCAACTCACAAATTTTTTGGAAGTTGCTTGCACGCACTTCCTGTTTTTTTGTTAGCTAATATTATTTCCTTCTTGGGTCTCTGAGGGAGTTGAAGATTAGTTAGTTATAGTTGAAAATTAATTAGGATAGAAAGTGCATTAGATACATCTTGGATTTACCAAAATAGGATAGATAATGGAATTATTTTCTCTGATTTGTCAAATACCTGTTTAGGTATTTATTACTTGTATATATTGTATATAGTTATTGTACTTTTGTATATAGTTTTTCTTTTGTTAGTTATAACCTTTTGCTTTTTTTCTTTTTATTAAAATAGAAAAGGGGAAATGTGGTGGTATTCTAATTGTACTGAAATGTGATTTTGATTGTATGTTAATAAATAAAGTTGCCCGGGGGTCAGAGCTATTAGAGCCATAGACAGAGTGTGGCGGTGGTGGCACACGCCTTTAATCCCATAGGTCTCTGTGTGTTCAGGGATACAGCCAGCATTGGAGACATATGCCTTTAAGACCTAGGGGGCTGTACATTCAGACAGTGACGAGACAGTCACGTGTTTGGGTTTACAACCAATGAGAAGGCAGAATGACTATGAAATGACTTACACACAGGAAATAGCTCTCTTTTCGGGAAGCTGGGACACCGCAGGAGGAAGGTTGAGATTTTAGCTCTGAGCTCTGACCTCTTGGCTTTCTCTTTTACATTGTTTCTGTGTTTCTTATTTAATAAGACGGTTGGTTACATCTACACAATTCAGTTTGCTGATCATCTGTCTCATTGAAGGTACCCAATTCCTCAAGCCCACAGAAATTCAGTTTATCAGTAACATGTAGCAATATCAGTGGTAGTGTAGAGTCCACCACACCTATTAAAGACCACAGTTTAGTTGTATGTATTTATGTCATCATATATAGTAAAAATGCTGTACCCCTGACCTACATCTCCAGTACCCTTGTTCCCATGCCACAGTTGCCCTGAAAACCAAAACACCTAAAGACCCAACAAAGAAAGAAAACAACAGACCTTTCCCCTTATGAACATACATGTAAAACTTGTCAACAAAATATCCACAAACCAAATCCAAGAACACATCAAAAAGAATATCCACCACATTTAAGTAGGCTTCATCCAAGACATGTAGGAATGAGTCAAGATACAAAAATCAAGAAATGTAATCCACCATATAAACAATCAGAAAGAAAGAAAGAAAAAACCTATATCATCACCTCATTAGATGTAAAAAGGGCCTTTGACAAAATCCAACACCCCTTCATGATAGAAGTTCTGCAGAGATAAGGGATGCAAGGAACATACCTAATCAGAATAAAGCAATTTCCAGCAAGTCTATAGCCAACATCAAATTAAATGCAGACACTCAAAGTTATTCAACTAAAATCAGGAACAAAACAAGACCTCTAATCTCACCATGTCTATTCAATACAGAACTGAAAGTCTTAGCTAGAGCAATATGACAACTGAAGGAGATCTAGGGGATGCAAATTGGAAAGAAAGAAATCAAAGCATTTTTCTTTGCAGATGATGTGATAGGATATGTAAGTGACTCAAAAAATTCCACCAAGGAACTCCTATGCTGAAAAATACTTTCAATTAAGTAGCTGGATACACAATTAGCTCAGAAAAATTAGCATCTCTCCTATGTATAAATGACAAAAGAAATGAGAAGGAAAGCAGAGAAATAATACCTTTCAAAATAGCCTCAAATTATATAAAGTATCTTATGGTGACTAAGCAAGTAAAAGACTTATATAATAAAAACTCAAGTCTTGTAGAAAAAAATTGAACAAATGAGAAATTAGAAAGATCTCCCGTGCCTATGGATCAGTAGGATTAACACAGTAAAAATGGCAATCCTACCAAAAGCAATCTACAGATTCATTGCAACCCCCATGAAAATACCAACACAATTCTTTACATACCATGTAAGGACAGTTCTCAACTTGAAATAGAAAAACAAACAACCCAGGATAGGTAATGTAATTCTGAACAATAAAAGAACTCCTGAAGGTCTCACCATTCTAGATTAGATGTTGTACTACAGGATTATAGTAATAAAAACCACATGGTGTTGTCATAAAGAGAAACATTTATCAATGGAATAGAACTGAAGATCCAGACATGAACCCACACACCTATAGACAACCAGTTTTTATTAAGCCAGAAATAGGAACTGGAAAAAAGACAGCTTCTTCAACAAATGGTGCTGGTCAAACTGGATGTCTGCATGTAGAAGAATGCAAATATTCTCATCACCCTGCACAGAACTCAAGCCCACATTTGTAAGAGACTGTATGACCCTGCCCTGTGTAAACTGTTAGCTGCTGAGTGCTGTATGCTACACACAAGCCACAGCCAAATGCCCTGTGTCTCGGCCCTCTCACCTGACTGAAGTGGGCCAAGCAGGTTTGCACTTACCAACATGAGAGTTTCCCACTTGGAAATTCCACTGGCTCAAGCTGACCTCCACAAATTGTACACCTATCATTTTGGTTTTCCTTTATTCATATGTATCAATTAACAAATACAGGAAAAGTACACAGAAAGGCACTCACCCTGCCCAATCAGATCCTTCTTTATAAAGACACCTGCAGCTCAATGACTTAATCTCTAATCTAGCTATTGCTTATTAAGCTCAATCCACATGAGTCTATTTAATGGGTAATAGGGATTTATTAAAATATAAATTAAGGAAATACACTCACGAATACAGAACAGAGTAGACAGCTGAAGTTGTCCTCTGATCGGACCTGGAGTGAATCCACCTCGCAGGCAGGAGCAAAGAGAAGGGCATGTGACCTTTCTCCCTTCCTTTATAAGAGGTCTTGAACAATTATCAGGAAGCACCACCTCCTTCGGGCACTATAGCCCAAGGTCATGGGCAGAGCAAATATCACTACAATTGTCTAGACTATTTCCTGTGCAAGTGTATACAATAAACTATTCCTTCTAGTCTGATCTCAATAGAAAAGCCATTATCCACACACAAATCCTTTTCCTGTTAGTGCAATAGACAGCCCATTCTGTGACTCAAATGGGTACTTTTAGAAGTGTGTTTGACAAATCTTTAATCAAGAATTAAGGAGGTTGAGTCAGGAGGACAGCAGGGTCGATGCCCTGGGGGCCTAACCACTGAGATCAAGGCAACGAAAATTCACATAACAAATCTTGTCTCAAAATATTTTTCTAAAAGCTTGAAGGTGCAACTGTTTGGGAATTAAAATGCCTTCCCAATGAGATACCATGCCACACACTTAGAGATTAATTCAGAAAAATCTCTTCAGTAATGACAATTCTCCAACCGGCTGACACTCCAAGAGCAGCTGGCCAAGAACGGATTTGCTTACATATGTACACCATATTCTTATACATTTCACATATACTGTCAACCTGAAGCAATGCTGCTTACTGCCCTCCTATCATGGCTTGTGCAGCTTGCTTCCTCAGAGAACTCAGGGCCACCTGCAGAGTGGCCCCACCCACAGTGGGATGGGCCCTATTACATCAATCATTAAGCAAGAAAATAAACTATAGGTTTACCTACAGGCCAGTCTGATTCTAGGTTGTGTCAAATTGACCAAATCTAACCAGCATACCTACTGAGTAAACGGCAGACTTTTGTTGTTGCTGTTGTTGTTGTTGTTGGTTGGGGTGGGGGTGGGCCACTGGTTTTTCAAGACGAGGAGGTTTCTCTGTGTGTAGCTCTGGATCCTGGAACTCCCTTTGTAGACCAGACTAGCCTCAAAATCACACACATTCTCCTGCTTCTTCTTCCCAAGTGCTCAGATTAAAGGAGTACAATACCAGCACACTGTTTTTTGTTTGTTTGTTTTGTTTTGTTTTGTTTGTTTATTTGTTTGTTTAAGAAAGATTATTAAGCAAATCCCAACTCTCTTAACAGTCAATTTTCAGTCTATGCTTGTGCTAGCACACAAAAAGTTTTTGTTGTTGTTGGTTTTGGTTTTTTGAGACAGGGTTTCTCTGTGTAGCTTTGGCACCTATCCTGGATCTCGCTCTGCAGAGCAGGCAGGGAGATAAAGGTGTGCACCACCACCACCCAGCTACAAAGTTTTGAAAATCTGTCAAGTTTAGGACTGGAGAGATCACTCAGCAGGTAAGACCAATTATCGCTCTTGTAGAAATTCTGGGTTTGAATCCCAGCACTAACATGGTGGCACACAGTCATCCATAGATGCTGTTGCAGGGGATCTGGTACCTCCTTCTGTCTTATATGGCCACCAAACACACATGTGGTGAACATACGTACATGGAAGCAAAACATTCATATGTATGAAATAAAATGAATGTAGAAAAATTAAAAGCACATAATCTCCTATCTCTTATACATCACAAATGATCCAGAAATACATAGAAATGTGACAAAGGTCTGTAGCCAAAACTATACCTTTCTGATTGAAGAAATCAAAAAACGTGATCAAAGGAGAGAAATCCCATTATGTAGACAGGAAGCTTCAATATTATTTCACTACAGATTCTGAGCTATAGATTCAGCAACAGTCCAATAAAAAGTCTAACAATTTTTGTTATCACTAACAGAAAATTGATGAGAAAAGGTCATAAGAAATAAAATAATTAATACAGGATTGAGAAAATAGCAAACACAGTGATACCATCTAATCTCAAAATTTCTCATCCACCTGCAATAAAGACTGTACTGTCTGGGAAAGAACAAAGAGATCAACAGAACCTAAAAGAAAACGTAGAAATAACACAATATAGAGTCAATTATGATACATGAGGCCTTACTGGACCACCCTGACACCTGCATGCAAATGAGTTAGTGACAGAATTTACGCCCTGCACAGAATTAACTGCAGATGGCTTCTACACCTGAATGTTCAGTGCCAAGTGCAGAAGACAATAGAGAAAGCAGGGCTCTGCGAGAAAGCAAATATGCTTCCATGGCGACGATGAAAGCGTCGCATGCACTCCCTGCAGAGTCGTCAGCAACAACGATTTCCACACTTGGCCCCTGCTCCATTGGAGCAGCCGATAGTGTCATCATTCGGAGTATGCAGGTTCCCAGACTGCCCCTGTAGTGGCAGAAACAGCGGATTTCACCGGACTTCAAGGGACCTAGACGGACAACGGAGGGTCCCAGGGAACATCACGTGACCTTGCAAGAATTTAACAAGACACTAAATCCAGTCGCCAATTTCCACATTCCCGGGAGACCCCCACACCAACTCACCATGGCATAGATTCCAAGCTCAGACAGTTCTCACAGCTTCAGGCAGCGGGATCACAGCCCAGCAACCAAAAACCAAGAGATCCTCCCTCAGTCCTAGGACTCCAAGCTGCTATCACGATGGACCGGAAGTGCCCTCCCCTATTATAATTGGTGGGTACATCTGGAGGCTGTCATTGGTTAGTGAGGAATGAGTGACAGGAGCTGCTCTCTTAGGGATAGAATGCAGTGAAGGGACACATCACACAATGCTTGCCAGCCCTGGCTTCCACTCCAGGGGAAAAAAAAAACTGTCCCAGACCTACAGAGATGGGCATTGCAGCAGAATTTACACCTGGACTGCAAAGTTGTCCCTGCACTGTAACTGCACACAATAGGCACTTCCCTTTCTTCCTCCAGGGCACACACACACACACACACACACACACACACACACACACACACCAGTGTCTCAAGCATACACAGATCGTTAAACAATGTGCAGTGGAGTGATCCTCCTGCCTCACAGCTGAAATGGTACCCAGACCATCCAGGTTAAATCTAAGCCACCTGATTGATGTTCACCAAGCATCGACAATTTCAATGAGGCACACCTGGGATTGCTCACACCTCTTTCTGCTGCACATTGGAAGCCAAAATACTATCCCAGCCTTCTGTATAAGGGTTGGGGTGCTTTTACTTCAGTTGCTCATTTATTTGTGCTTGCTGCCGTTATTTAATTAAATGTCTATGCCTCTATGGAAGACCTGTTTTTCACATCTGAATTGTGCTGGTGATTGTATAAAGCTTGAACTCGTGAGAACTTTACTCATGTGACCTTTCTTATCCCTCAGTTTAAATTGTCTGGGGCTATGACTAAAGGTGGCTATTAAATGAGACTGTAGTCCACATCATTCATCCGCTCCTTTCGTCCAGATTCCATTGCCTATAGTGGGGTCACAGTGGCGTGCCAACACAACCTGAAAACTTTTGTTTTTAAAGACAAGGGTCTCACCTAATCCTACACTTTTAGAATTAGAGCAGTGATGGCAAAATAAAGTGATGTAAATGGTGAAACAGTTTAAAATTGTGAATTTCCCTTGTGTAAGTTGTATTTCAATAAGGTAAAAACACTATAATGAATCTTTATTTTTACTAACACTTTGTCTATAGATGCCAAGAAAAGAAGAAATTTGAGATTAGAATTCCTGTGCCAGCAAGACTGCTTCAAGGTACCTATATCCAAACTTGGGTTAATCTCTTGGAATCTATAGAGTACCAACTCCTGCACATTCTACTCTGAACTCGAAAAGTGCACTGTTGCATAAAGAACCACTTCCCAACTGGCTGCATGTGTGAAAATGCATGCACTGCCCAGAATAAATAAATGCATACATACGTGAATGTAAAATCATCAAATTCTCAGTCCTGTGTTGAGTCATGACAATGCCCTTACTCCAGGTGAGTACTAATGGTCTTGACACACCAACCACAACGTACCAAGATAAAACAAATTCTGAGCTCATCATTCAGAAAGGCTGCATTCTATCCTTTTAAATCCATTTGTTCATTTATTTGTACACAGGATATCACACTGTAGTCTAAACTGGCCCAGATTTACAATGTACTACTGACTGAGCTGTACTTCATGGAAACACCCTGCCTCAGCATTCTAAGTGAAATGACAGGTATGAGCCAAGATACCAGTTTCCATCTTTTAAAAAATGGACTAATAGCCTGAGGTAGGACTACTTCTAGATATTTTCAATTATTTATTTCCTAAAAAGAACTCAAAATGTCAATGACAAATTTGTCATGAACCCCTTTTTGGCCAAGTGTGATGCATTTAATATTGTGAGCGGAACAGGGGGATGTGCTAAGAGAGGCATCATGATTAACATATGAAGGAAGACAAGGATAACTGGATGTCAACATGTAGAAGATTGCAAACAGATTCACATCTATCGCCATGCACAAAACTCAAGTCCAAATAGATCAAAGACGTCAACATAAATCCAGTTACACTGAACCTGAACCTAATAGAAGAGAAAGTGGGAACTAGCCTTGAACACATTGGCACAGGAGACCACTTCCTAAATATACCAGTAGCACAGACACTGAGAGCAATTAATAAATAGGACCTCCTGAAACTGAGAAGCTTTTGTAGGGCAAAACATCAGCCTACAGAATGAGAAAAGATCCTCACCAACCCCACATCTGACAGAGGGCTGATCTCCAAAATTCATAAAGAACTCAAAGAAACTAGACAGCAAAATACCAAATATTCCAATTAAAAAATGGGCTACAGATCTAAACAGAGAATTCTCAACAGAAGAATCTCAAATGGCAGAAAGACATTTAAGGAACTGATCAACATACTTAGCCATCAGGGAAACACAAATCACAATGACTCTGAGATACCATCTTATAAACCTGTCAGAATGGCTAATATCAAAAACACTTGTGACAGCTTATGTTGAAGAGGATTCAGAGTAAGAGGAACACTCCTCCACTACTAGTGGGAGTGCAAACTTGTACAGCCACTCTGGAAATCACTATGGCAGTTTATCAGAAAACTGGGAATCAATCTACCTCAAAACCCAGCAATACCACTATTGGACATATACCCAAGGGATGCTCAAATCATTCCACAAGGACACTTGCTCAACTATGTTCATAGCAGCACTATTTGTAATAGCCAGAACCTGGAAACAACAATCTAGATGCCACTCAACTGAAGAATGGATAAAGAAAATGTGGTACATCTACACAATGGAGTATTACTCAGTTGTAAAAAACAATGACATCATGAAATTTGTAGGCAAATGGAACTAGAAAAAAATCATCCTCAGTGAAGTAACCCATACCCAGAAAGACAAACTTGATATGTCCTCACTCTTAAGTGGGTATTAGACACAAAGCAAAGGATAACCAGCTACAAACCACAACTCTAGAAAAGCTAGGTAAAAAGGAGGACCCTAAGAGCCGCAAGCATGGAGGGCTCCAGGAATGGGAAACAGTTAAGATCTCCTGGATAAACTGGGAGGGGGTGGTAGGAAGGAGGGGATGGGAGATGGGAACATGAGGGATCCAGACGGCTGAGTTGGGGGAGGAACGGAGAGGGAGGACAATGAAAGAAATATCTTGATGGAGGGAGCCATTATGGAGTTAAGGAGAAACCTGGTGCTAGGGAAATTCCCAGGAATCCACAAGGATGACCCCAGCTAAGACTCCTAGCAATAGTTGAGAGGGCGCCTGAACTGGCCTTCCCTGTAATGAGATTAGTAACTTCTCTAATTGTCATAAAATCTACATCCAGTAACTAAGGAAAGCAGATGCAGTGATCTCCCGCTAAGCACTGGGCTGAGCTCCTGGAGTTCAGCTGAAGAGAGGGAGGAGGGATTATAGGAGCATGGGGGGTCAAGATAATGATAGGGGAAATCACAGAAACAGCTGACCCGAGCTAGTGGGAGCTCACAAACTCTGAACTGACAGCTGGGGAACCTGCATGGGGACCAAACTAGGCCCTCTGAATGTGGGTGACAGTTGTGTGGCTTGATCTGTTTGTGGGGCCCCCGGTACTGGGACCAGGACTTATCCAGGGTGCATGAACTGGCTTTTCGGAGCTCATTCCCTGTAAGATAACTTGCTCAGCCTTGATGCAGGGGGGAGGGAGTTGGTCTTGCCTCAACTTGGTATGTCAGTTTGTTGTATCCTCATGGAAAGTCTCACCCCCTCTGAGGAGTGCATGGGGGGTGGAGGGTGTTGAGGGGGAGAGAAGGGGGACTTGGCTTGATATGTAAAATAAAAAAAAAATTAAATAAAAAAATAAGAAAAAAGAAAAAGAAATAAGCCAGGGGCTGGGGCTGAGACTCAGTTGGTAGATTGCTTGACTAGGATGCTTAGAGCCCTGGGTTCCATTCTCCGTATGGCATAAACCAGGTATGGTTGCTAATGCCTCTCATCCCAGCACTCAGCAGTGGGAGACTAATTTGGGGTCACTCTGAGCTACATAGAAGAGTTGAAGGCATCCTGGGTTACATTAGACCCTGTCTCAGAACAAAAGCAAAGAAACCATAAAATCCAGTTGGGAGGAAAAGACTGGAAAGCTTCTCCCACTTCGACCTCATGTAACTAGTAACATGTATAAGAAAAGCCAAGTGTTTGAAACCTGGAGCTTATGCAGGGACACTTGGCTCAGTCTGGGAGGAAGGGACTGGACCTGCCTGGACTGAGTCTACCAGGTTGATCGCAGTCCTCAGGGGAGGATTTGCCCTGGAGGAGGTGGGAATGGGGGGTGGCTGGGGGTAAGGGGAGGGGGGTGGGAGGGGGGAGAATCGGGGAACCTGTGGCTGATATGTAGAACTGAATGGTATTGTAAAATAAAATAAATAAAATTTTAAAAAAAGAAAGAAAGAAAGAAAGAAAAGCCAGGATAAAGTAGAAATGCTGGGTGTTATGTAAATAACCTATAAAAGATCAGGAGCTGGGAACATGGCTCAGGGAAAAGCACACTCACTGTGTAAAGCAGGACGCTGAATACATTGTATCCACTGAGTAGATCACAGTGTAGGTAGCAACAAGCAGGCCTTTAGTCTGCATCCTAAATCTAGAAGACACAACTTTATTCTGGGCCACACCTGCTGGAAGGACAGGGACAAAGAAGTTTCTGCTCTATGCCTGCTTTCCCTTACTTTGGTGGCAATTCTGTTCCTTCACTGGCATTAGAGCATACTTCTTCAGAATTGAGGGATTTATTGAAGAGCAGCAGAGACAGACACTCATGGGCTGAGCAAATTCTGGATTATTGGACTTTCCATTCACACCCAGTGACTGTTGGGTTCGTTGTACTGTTGCCTATAGTCACTCAAATAAACCATTTTTTCTCTGTCTCTCTCTGCATGTGTGTGTGTGTACTATAATTTTGTTACTCTAGAGAATAGAGACTAATGCAGATTTTGATAGTAAAAGTACTTCTAGAACATCAGAACTATAAGGCTGAATCTTTAACTGTCAGGAATAGGCTTTTCAATTTGCAACACCTACAACTGCCAAAGCCTCTCCAGGGGCCTCAGTGAGTATCTAAAGCCCACTGTGTGAACTGTCATATAAACAAACTTAAGAAGATAAATGCAATTCATTTATCCTGTTCCCCACAGTGATCTGTAACTCCTTATTTATATTATAGACTTAAAAATGATAGAAAGAAAATGTCTTAAACAACTTACTAGTAAAGGGCCTACAGAAAACATTTGTGCCATTAAATAAATTGAGGTTAATTATTTGTTTCACAGAGGTAATTGGCAGGTTGCATTAGCATGTTACTTGGGATCCATAGATAATCATTATCCAACAGATCCATTTTTAAGATTTTTTTTTTTAAAGATAATACATGGGTATTGCCTAAAGTTACATCTAAAAATCCTATAGAGTCCTTTTAATGCTTTTGCAGATGGCTCTTCAAGAGGACAAGAAACATGTTTTACATATAAATTCCACATGCTCCTCAAAAAGGGTTATACTCACACCTAGCTGTACAGTTCAACTGTCTGAATTTGCTGTAACCAAACATCTATTAGACAGCCCTGACCATTGAATACTTTAATGGACTCTTCATACTGCACTCAATCAGTTCCTCTATTAGAAATTGCAAGATTTAATCTACAATTATTTCTGTCCCTTCAGACATCTATAAAAAAATGAACTCATCATTTTTTTCATAACTCATAATCATGCTCATCCTAATTTGCCAGATGCATAAACATCCAACAATGCCCAAGCCGATGGACTGGTCTTCTCCTTGCTCTACTTTTTTCTTTCCAGGAAGAGAAATCCCACACAGGGCTGCTCAAGAATCTAATAAATCTTCATCAAAATGCAAATTCTTCACAGGTAAAATTCTCTTTGCCTCGTGAGCAAGCTCAGCAAATTATCAGGCCCCATCTTTTTTTTTTTTTTTTTTTTTTACTTTTTTTACTTTTTCAAGACAGGGTTTCTCTGTGTAGTTTTGGTGCCTGTCCTGGATCTCGCTCTGTAGACCTGGCTGGCCTCGAACTCACAGAGATCCGCCTGCCTCTGCCTCCCAAGTGCTGGGATTAAAGGCGTGCGCCACCACAGCCCAGTGCCCCATCCTACTTGTTCTTTTACTCTGCTGTCATTAACTAATCGTTGGGTGTTAAATCCAACACCATTTGGCAAACAGAAATTACCCATATCTTAGAATTTGGTCATTTAAAATATATTCACATAAGTCGGTAGCTTTTCAAATATGACCCTTGCTTCTGTTTACAGAGGTGAAACAACCTCCGATGCCATTAGACATTTGTTATACAACTTCCCCTTTTGTTCCTAACACAACAAATAAAAACTGATAATGACCCTGATTATACCAGCGAACACTTTAGACAATTTTGCAGCTTATGGACTGTTAATCATGTTACTGAAATCCCTTACAATCCACAAAATCAAACTGCTGAGGAACTATAATATCAAATACTTAAATGAGAAAAACTTAAAATGAAAAGGGTGTTTATATACCCACCAAAATCCCCCATAATACGCTGCATCTACCTATCTTAACTTTAAATTTTTTCATTTTAAAGGACAATGCTTCTACTGCTGCCCAAAAGCATTTTCCCCTACAGGAGACAGAGTCTAAAGAATAGGGTAAATGGAAAGACCTAAAGACAAAACAAAGGAAATGTCCTGATGTCCTACTAACATCAGGGTGAGGTTATGCTTGTATCTTTCCAGATTCTTCTGACCCTAGACCATTACCCATTTTAGAGGAGTTGTCACATGTACTCTATGGCCTGCTGACGTCTATGCTATCTCAGAGACCACATTAGATTCTAGACTTTTACATATAGAAGCCCCCCATGGTCATATGGACTTTGTAATAGTGTTTCTCTGCAGTCACACCTTAAGCTCTGTTGTGCAACTGGAAGTGGAATGACTATAGGAACTGTTGTTAGTGTAGAGACACGTCCCCAAATTCTACTGTGTTTAAATATGCCTACAATAAGATGCCTCGTATTAGACTCCCCAGAGTCTGATGCAAGTTGACAAAGTCAATCTGAGCCAGGTTTTCACTCTCATCTCTTCCTGTGGTTGGCTTTCCTGACACCTGCAGTGACACCCTCACTAATCTCTGATGTTCACTTCATTCTTGCTGGACAAAGAACAGATTTTTGTATGTTATTGATTGAACTTTCTCCCAGAGATAACGGTGAAGAACCTGAATTCTGGCCAAGGAAATATTTGTTGGAGTGTAAAGGCAGTATTCTGCCATAACTCTAAATACATCCTCTTGTTTTCAAGGAACTTCTGGCCAGTGCATTGTCCTGGCCTGGTGTCAGTTCAGCAAATCTCCTTCATTTCCCCCTTTTTGAATAGCCAAATTTTATAAAGTTATGTTGAATAGAGCTGCTTGATGTGGAGTCATTTCTTGATGTTGGGAGGTTTTGTTGCAGACTGTTAAAAATAACAAAGGCAAGCAAACAATCAATATAAACATTATAGATAGGAAGGGCTTGAAACTTAAGATGGTGAAATGGATTTAACTTCCCCAACCCATTAGCAATACCCTCCAATATCCATAGCCAATATACTATCCATGGTAGTCCATGCAATGTTCTGCCAATATGGGATTATTTCATTTCTTGAGTCATATTGCCAAGATTTAATAAATGTTTTCTATCCTTGTCCCAAGGGAACAAGGTCCCATGCCAATGCACATGAGTAACAGAACTGAGTCACAATCCAGTCACATCTTAATGATAATTGTCTTTGTAAGCTAACAATTTCATCACCTAACATAACCACAGCAGATTCTATATCAGTGATTTCAGTATGCAATATACTATCTATATGTCTTTGAGTGGTCCTTAATTTCTTTTTCTAAATTAGAATGCCATCTTTGAATTTAATGTACATTTTGCATGCTTTGATAAAGGACTACTTTTTCTTCATGTAATCCAATACATGATGAAGCATAAAAATGGAGAAAGATTCTTCTCAGGCTTGATCCATCTGTACAGCCACACCAATTTGGGCTCAAAGTACATAAATGCTCTGGAAGCTCAAAATGGTAGGAGTACTAACATTTAAACATATATATATATATATATATATATATATATATATATATATATATATAAAGAAAAATTGGAACAAGATATATATCCTTAAGATTGATTTCAAGTAGTTTTCCCAATCATAAATAAATAAGGAAGATGAACACATGCCATAGTATTATCAGCTACATTTTGTGTGTGTGTGTGTGTGTGTGCAAGGGAACATAGTTTCATTGTTAGAAGTATTTCTCCATAGATTCGCCTTCCAAGACAAAATCTTACCCAATGCTGATATTAGTTTCCATAGATATTTTTGCGTAGCTCCTCCTTCTAAATGAGGAGAGGTGGGGAACATCCTGGCTCTTGCCATACTAACACCTCAGAACCATTACTGTGGGTGGTGATGGTATTATTTTTACAGAACCATCTTAATTCTTTGCCTTGCAATTTGGTGTGAGCAGAAACTACAAGGCTCCAACCAATGACACTACCATCAGAAGTATAACAAGAACTTGCACCACTGGTCCCCAACATTGTTCCCGATGTACCTATTCACTTACCTCTGAGACAATAGGAGTCAGGCAAGGGAGAAAATGAGGTGGGATCAAAAGATCTCTAGTAATATTTCCTTTTAACCCTTTAGCTACTAAAATGAACATGGTCTTCTTCCCTTCATTTTTTGTTACATTATGAATAATAGATAACTTTCTACTAGATTCAACTTTTAAACAATGAACTTTATGCCCAAAAGAAATAGGAAGTCCTTCTATTTCTATATCATAAGATGAAATTAAATTTAAACACTCTTCATTGGATGGCAAAGAACCTTCACTGTCATAGGATCCTTGAATCCAATTAGAGTCATTAATATAAATTGGAATACTGGAATCCCCCCAGTGAACCACTGGGTTTAAGGGAGGGTTAGGAATAGAAGCCCAAGAAGAAAATATTTTTGCCTCACTTACTTGAACAGTGGTGATCACTAACATGGCCAAGAACAAGGATTCAGGTGTTTTATTTAGCCCCACCCATATAATGAACCATCTCTTCTCCTTCATTGGCTAATTTTTTACCTACCTCCAGGTAGGAAAGATACAGTTGGTTTTTAGAAGGTGATGGTATGGCAATTATTCAGGGAGTCCGACCCAAAGTCAGATGAGCCATTTCTTCAGGAGACAAATCAGGGTCAAGCCATAGTCACTTACTCATCTTTTAATTTCCGCACTCTGTCTGAAATCAACAATCACCTCTATCTGTTGAAACACAATCATACCCTTTTCACATTTATAACATTCCCATTAAAATATTTCCTTTTTTCCATTGAAGACATTCTTCCCCTACAAATAGGATGTAGTACATCATGCTCAATACTTTCTCCAATTATAGACTGACAATGAATTTTGGCAGGCATAAGATCATTATCATTATGATTCATAAAAGTTAGTAAATAGTGAGTCAAATAGGATGTTCACAGGATTAAGGGCTGTCTTTCCCCCTTTTGGTTTAATTAACATGCTTTTAATTTTCTATTAGTTCTTTCAATGATGGCCTATCCCTGAGGACTATAAGGGATATCAGTAATATGTTTAATATTTCAATGCTGTAAAACATTTTGTGACCTATAAACTGGAACATTATCTGCCTAATTTTTAAGCAACAGGCATATACTTAAAGCTTTTTAAAAATGTTGGGGGCTGGAGAGATGGCTCAGTGGTTAAGAGCACTGGCTGCTCTTCCAGAGGTCCTGAGTTCAATTCCAGCAACCACATGGTGGCTCTCAACCACCTGTAATGAGATCTGGTGCCCTCTTTTGGCCTACAAGGACACATGCAGAAAGAACACTGTATGTAGCCGGGCGTGGTGGCGCACGCCTTTAAGCCCAGCACTCGGAAGGCAGAGGCAGGCGGATCTTTGTGAGTTCGAGGCCAGCCTGGGCTACCAAGTGAGCTCCAGGAAAGGCGCAAAGCTACACAGAGAAACCCTGTCTCGAAAAAAAAAAAAAACCAAAAAAAAAAAAAAAAAAAAAAAAGAACACTGTATGTATAATAAATAAATAAATCTTTTAAAAAAAAGTAATATAACTAATGAAGCCTTTTTATTACTTAAGACAGTGCCCCATTGAAATGCTGAAAATGCATCAATACAATGATGTATATCTTACATCCTTTCAAAAACTTTTCTTTGTTTTTAACAAGGGGTTCCCCTGTGTACCTCTGGCTACACTAAACTCATGCTATAGACCAGGCTGGCCTTGAACTCAGACATTTACTACTTTTGCTTCCCAAGCGCCGGAATTCAAGGCATGAGCTACCACTGCATACCTACAAGAAAATTTTAATGTTCATTATATCCATTAACAATACCTCATTCTATATATTACCCCTGCGGTAGTTACCAGAAGGCAGCCAAAGCCTATGAAAAGTTTGGCAAGTTTCACAACATGAACTTGTTGATTTTGCCATTTTTGGGTTAAGGGAACTCTTCTTCTTAAGGCTCTCCATTTAGAATGTGTATCTGTATGAAATTTGATAGTTTCAGGGAAAAAGGTACAAGAATATTTAGTTAAGAATCTACTAACCTGTTTCTCAAAACAGGGAGTTGAATCAGCTGAGAAAGTGGCTTGCTGCCAGTATTACTGACCTGAGTTTGCTTCTAACATGGTGAGAACCAATTCTCAAGTTGTTCTCTAACTGCCACCTATGCTCTGTGGCATGTATTCACCCCCTGCAGACACACATAAAATAAACGTGATTATCTTTACACATAGCACATAGTTACAGCTGGTATTCTCTCATTCTAGGGGTTGGGGACAGGCAAACATTCAGGTTCTACCACAATGAGGGGCTTGGGGTATGGTCACCTGTGGAGCCTCTACCTAGAGTCTCTAAGACAGGGAATGGGGTGGCTCAAGTGGGGAGCCTTGTCCTGGCTGTAGAGGCAATGCGACCTGGAAGAATGGAGCTGATAAATGAGGCAGAGTAAAGTCTTATGCAACAGACAACATCATACAGAGCCCCAAATAATTTATACTCTCAGGATTAAAAAGTGTCACCTCAGTAAAGTTCTCATGCGTTCAAGCTGTTTACAATGAGAAGGAGCTGCACATGGCAAAAGAAGTATTTCCATAGAGGTATGATTATTTAATACAAAAACAAGAAATACTAAATAATCTCATGTAAATTGATTCCTAACTGCTATCTACGGAAGGAATACAAAAACACATTCCTTTTTTTTTTTTTTTTGGTTTTTTTCGAGACAGGGTTTCTCTGTGTAGCTTTGCACCTTTCCTGGAACTCGCTTAAGAGACCAGGCTGGTCTCGAACTCACAGAGATCTGCCTGCCTCTGCCTCCCAAGTGCTGGGCTTAAAGGTGTGTGCCACCACCACCCGGTACAAAAACACATTCTAAGACCAATTCTGTGTTTAAAAGAAACTGAGGTCAAGCCAGGCGGTGGTGGCTCACGCCTTTAATCCCAGCACTCGGGAGGCAGAGGCAGGCGGATCTCTGTGAGTTTAAAAGTCTACAGAGTGAGATCCAGGACAGGCACCAAAACTACAGAGAAACCCTGTCTTGAAAAACCAAAAATTAAAAATAACAATAATAAAAGAAAAGAAAAGAAACTGAGGTCACTAGACTCTTCGTCTTGATTTCTTTAGGGAATACTCACAAACACCCAGAAATCTGTTCACAGTAAGTACTCCACTCCAGTGGTGTCATCTCCCCCTTTGTATTTTTTAAATGCAGGATATCCAGGGTGGTTTTGGTTCGAGATGTTGTAAATAAGTGTCACTGTCATTTCATGCATGAGCATCCTGAAAGCAAGCAAATTAAAACCGTAATGAATACTATTAGAACAGTGAAAGCAAGAACAGGAAATCAATATGTGTCTGGTACTGTCGGTTACCATTACTGTACTGATCAGAAAAATCTAGAGAATAGCTTGAAAAGAGAACCATATATAAGGAGTTCTGATATCTCAGAAAACTTAAGCCCATATTTTCTTTTAAAAGAAAAACAAATGTTATAATGTCCTATGCAAATGAGAAGTGATCCAAATACCAAGGAAAAATTAAATGCAGTCCCTTCCTCAGATGGATAAATGAGTCCATTATGGTCTCAAGTTCCAGTCATAAACAGGCATTAGTAAAGATAACAGGAGCTGGAGAGACAAGTTCTGAGGCACTCACCACAGACACACAGGTCAAAGAGGATAGCATCACCAGAAAGACATTCCGGGGGGACGTGGGGCTCTGTGTGTTTCGTAGAATAACTTCTCCCTTGATGTTACAGGGCTTTAAAATGGACCCAGGTGGGCAGACATGAATTCTGATGATACAGTCCTTTTGCTCTGCAGCTGGAGGTTTGCTATCTTTCTGGTGATTTCTACAGACTCTTTGCACCAAGTCGCTGTCCTTGATTGCACAGAGCTGGAGGAGCTAAAAGAGAAATTCATAATGTTTCAGTAGACGTATGTGCAACCATAGACGAATACCCCTTCCCTACTGTCTTCAGTCAAATGGGCTTCCAAGTCTCAAACTGTTTAAATGACATCGGCATATTTAAAGGCCATTCACAATGCTCTGTGGACAAATGTTTGTGAGCTCTCAAATATACATCACATTTGAAAATAATGAACTTAAGAGTATATAAGTAAAGTGCAAGCATACCCCTTTGTGCTCTGCTTTTTATCCATTTATTTAATTTTTTTTTTTTCAGTTTTTAGAGAGTTTCTCTGTGTAACAGCCCTGGCTGTCTGTAACTCACTTTGTAGACTATGCTGGCCCCAAATTCACAGAGATCCACCTGCCTCCAACTCCCAAGTGCTCAGATTAAAGGCGTGTGCCACCACACCCAGCTCCCCTTTTTATTTTTCAGTAATTGTTGTTTTAATGGTCTATGTGCTCTTTCAATTTTTTCCCTGGCCTTGAGGATTATATGGAATTCCTTTAATATCATTGATACTCTGATCTTTAATGTAATTTTTTTCAAAAATGTATTTATTTTTCATCCTGGCTGCAGTTTCCCCTCCCATGTCTCTTCCCAGTCCCTCTCCATCATTCCCCCCGCTTTTCCAAATCCCAATCCACTCCTCCTATTTCTACTCAGGAAAGGGCAGGTCTCCTTTTAGGATTAACAAAACATGGCATATCAAGTTGCCATAAGACTAATTTTTTACTGCTATAGTCTACTCCAGTTTCAGTTTTTATAGTAGTAGGAATTCCCATAACAGAAAGAGTTTGGATGAGAGAAGAGCATGCTGCAGTACCATTTTCTGAGGATTGAGGTAGAGCCCAAAGAAATTTAGAATGTGTATTAATACATACATAGAGGTATAGTATCCAAGGCACAAGAGCAAAGTGAGTGACATCCCTTTGCCACACTTCATTAGCACTTTTACCTCTGGGATTAATTCCAGCTATGTGACTACGACAGTGTCAGGGAGCACAAACAGGACATCCCTGCACTATTTGTCTCACTTCTCTGAATGGGATGTGGCACTGTACATGAAGAAATTATGGAGAAGTAAAAATAGGGCAGGTTAATGCATCACCCTGCTGATTTCTTTCTTCAACAAAACCAGGGAGGTTAGGGTGTGCATGAGAATGAGCAATGAACAAAGGATGTGTGCAGGCTTTAACCAGAGGTAGCAGGAGGAACATAAAAGAAAAGGAAGATGAAACTGAAGCAGTCTGTACTACTGGAGTGGTCCTCCATAAGGTCCAACATAAGGAGATGGAAAAATGACATTAAAGGGTTTATGAATTAACCATACTAGATTAATCAAAACAAACAGTTTACCCTTTGGACTGAGGAAAAAGAAGAATTAAGAGACTGAAGAATATTTGGACCACAAATCCCTCCTATTCCATTAGATAAGTTATTATTAATAAAATAAGTATCTGCCTAAGGAATGGGAGGTTTGACAATTTTTATAATCACAAATTCAGCTCTCATGATAAAAATCTCATAGCTTGCCAGTGGAAAATGATTTTGTATTCTTCTATAGCAATCTACAAATCAAATCTGAAAATCCATAGGGTTACATAAAACTTTTTCTTCTTTTTTCTTTTTTTGGGGGGTGGGGTGGAGGAGAGTAATTGAAACAGGGCTTCTCTGTTTAACCCTGGAAATCTTTATGTAAATCAGGCTGGACTCAAACTCACAGAGATCCACTTGACTCTGCCTCCCAAGTGCTAGGATTAAAGGTATATGCTACCACTGCCTAGGTGAGGTGTATAACACTATTTAAAACTGAGTCAGCTATAATACAATACAGCAAGTATCAAATCCATATAATTGTTGACATAAGTTCTTCTACTGATCTAATAATTGAGCAAGAATAGTAATGCAAGCATTTGGTATTTTATTGCCCTTATCATGTAAATAAATCAATTCCAGATGTTTATCCTCTTGTGCTATAACAACTATAGGAGACAATTTAGTGGGAAATTAAGTTGAAAGGCAGTGAAGGACCCCCATGATACACAAATGCCTCTTTTAGTCTGGATTCAAATAGCTGCAGTTCTTCCCTTGCCTCTTGAGATAAGATGTGAGAACTGTTTGATGCTGTCTCTCCTTCTAGAGTTTTAAACAGGTTGGTTAGTGAATAATTAGGTGTTAAATATTTTGATTTTGCAGCAATTGACTTGAAATACCAAGTGCATTTCAAAAGATGGGAAAGGAATTGGTGAACAAATTCCTTTTCTCTGCATACCCAAGCTTGCCTGTGTTATACCACTGGCTTTTTCACAGGCTCTCCAAAGTTCTCCTCAGAAACAGGAGGGAATTTAAGATTACATTATTTATCAAATTCCTCACCCTGTGCTTCAGGGCCATTTTCAGGTAATGGAGGATATCTATCTAAAAGAGGCTACAGTAAGGGATCTGGGACAGTTATCATCATCATCATCTTAGCTTTTGTGGTGAAATGTTTACTTTTGATTTTGCATGAACAGGGAAGATATTCTTTTTTGTCTCATTTACCAATCTTAAGGTTTGATCATCCATTTTTATTCATTCAAGGACTTTGTTATCTCTTCCTCCTGATTAATATCCTCCTTATCTTCCTTAAGTATTTCGATAACAGTCTGAATTAATGGTCAAGTGACCCCAAACTACCAGGGAATCTTTCCCCCTTGTTTATATGCCCTTTCAATATTCTTTAAGACTCTGTGCCATACTTCTTCATCTCAAGTTCCTTCTTCAGGAAAACTGGGATTTTAATCAAAAGCAACTTATAAGCAATCTAGTAGATGTGATTTTAATACTTATGTTCTTCCTTTTCTTAAAAAATGATACATAAACTCAACATAATGCAAAGCCTTCCTTGGTTTATGCCCATTATTCTCACTCACTTCCTTCTGTGAGGGTCCCCAATCCCTTATCTCTTGGCTGATTTCAGGTCCCTGTCCAGCAACCACTTAACCATGACTCTAGAGGTAGGGGAGCTGGTAGAATAGAACCAATACAAGCAGTAAACTAAAGTCTTATATAAGAAACAAATTTGTACAGAGTTGCAGACAATTTGTACTCTGTTGGTTACGAAAGCTCACATGAGTAAATTTCTCATGAGTTCAATCTATAGACAATCACAAGGACTAGCCATGCATGACAAAAATGTTTTTCTGTAGAAACATATAAAGATAGTCTAACATTTAATGGAATAAGGAAAGCAAGCAATAGTGAGTAATCTTAGGTCTACTCACTCCTATCTGCTACACCTAGGAGGAACAAGGAAACACATTCCAAGAACAAACCCCTGTTTTGAAGAAAGTAAGGTGATAAGACTCTTGTCTTGTTTTCTTAGTATTCCCACAATACTCAGAATTCTCCTCACAGGGCTCCATTTCAGAAACGTGTTCTCACAATACACTGAATTAAATTTTCATTTTAATTTTGTAAAATACTGATGAAAGCCCTTTTTACAAGGCTGAGTCATATATATAGATATATAAATATATTTATTTTATATATACTATATAAAATATAAAGATATGCATATATATTTGCATACCTGGTAGCCCAGGAAGCCACAAGATGGCATCAGATCTCCTGGATGTCAAATTACAGTTGGTTCTGAGCCATCTGATGTCCAGGCTATAAACCCAAACTTGGGAACGGACCAGGAGCAGTGCCACTGAATCAGCTCTCCAGCCCCAAATGCCATCATGATGCTGAAGATGTAGTTGCTCCACTACTCCTATCTTCTACCACTTGGAGGTGATAAAAGTATCTGCTACATGGTTATGGAAGGATTGAATGGATTTCTATCCCTCTTTGAATAGACTCTGCAAAGCTTTTTATCATCATTATTAACAGTTCTCTTGATGTCAATAATGACAACAAAAGGATTAGTTGAGTAGAGTCCAGATTATATTAGGAAAAGTTCCATAATATGATATACACTTTTTCTTTTTTTAATTTACATTTTTTTAAGACAGGAACTCTCTACATCGCCATGGTTGTCCTGGTGATGTGGACCAGGTTAGACTCAAACTCAGAAAGATCTACCTTCTTCTGTCTCCCACTTGGTGAAATTGCAAGCATTCATCACTATACCCAGGTAAGATATGTTTTGAAATGACCTACATTTGGCCAGGCGGTGGTGGCTCACACCTTAAATACCAGCACTCTGGAGGCAAAGGCAGATGGATCTCTTTTAGTTCATGGCCAGCCTGGTCTACAGAGCGAGTTCTAGGACAAGCAGGACTGTTTCATAGAGAAATCCTGTCTTGAAGAAAGAAAAAAAAAAGACCTACCTTTGGATCAAAGAATGGGAGGATAATGTAAGATTTAAGGAGGAACTGTCATGCTAGTAATGCATAGTAATACTTCTCGTTATTCTACAAATTGACTCTGTTTTGCAAAGGCTTTAGCACATTGATTACATTCATAATGTTTCTCTCCAGTATGACATCAAGATTCATGTGTTTGAAGACTACTGCACTATGAAAAGGCTTTACTGTATTGATTACATTCATAGGTTTTCTCAACTAGCATGATGTTTTCTCGTATTTTCGAAGACTATTGAAATGTGCAAAAGCCATACCACATGGATTACACTCATAAGGTAAAATACACACACACACACACACACACACACACACACACACACAGATGACTTCCTTCATGTCTACTTAGAAAACTAGGACATATAAATACATTACCATATTGACCACAGTGGTGAATGTTTTCAATTGTATAAAGTCTTTCATAAAACCAAAGAGAAGTTTGGAATGTTAAAAAATTTACAATGAGGTTTATGCTCATAGGGTTTTACTTCTAAATGAGTTCCTTCCTGTAAATAGACCTAAACATTTTTTCATGTTTATTACATTCATAGGTTTTTCTCTTCATTAGGGGTCTTATATATGTTTTAAGATACCTGTGATGGTTAAAGGTTTAGTACATGGCTCATACTTATCACTTCCTTTTCCCATATGAGTTCTTTCACATCTTTGATGAAAATTAAAAAAACTCAGATCTTTACCACCATGCATTCATAATGTTTTCTGTAACGCTCCATGTGTAATGTAATCCAGGACAAACCAAAGAATTTCTACATTCCTTGTCCTCACAAGGATCTTTTCCAAAGTGAGTCTGTTCATGTATTCCCACTGAAGTTGGAAAACAAATTAATAGTAAACTTGTATCACACTTACCAAGTCTATGCATAGTAAGGACTACTATATATTTTCTAACTGTTCTGGAAGACACAGCAGTACATTGCTTCTTTTCATGCTGCTCAGGATCACATGGTTTGTATCCAGAGTGACAGATGACACACCTAGTAAAGGAAGAATAACAAATAAAACTTTTCACACTTCATTCAAGCATTTAACTTTTTGTTCCTCATAGAGATGTGGTATAGGGATTAAGGTCTGTCTTTCCACCAAAGCAACCTTCTTGACTCTCAAAAACTGTCCCTCTCATTAAACTATGGTAAGTCACTTCAAGTATATGAGTAACACTCCTTTAATATGTTTGATTTGCTTATAAAAGTCTTGGACATACACTGATCCCCTAATCAAGGTGTGTACCTTTTGCTAAACTTGAATGAAGCTTATGAAGGTATGAAACTAAATGACTGAAAGTTCTTCAACTTTTTTTGTGTATGTGGTTTTTTGAGACAAGGTTTCTCTGTATATATAACATCCCTGGCTGTCCTGGAACTCACTTTGTAGACCAGGCTGGCCTCAAACTCACAGAGATCCACCTGCCTCTGACTCACAAATTCTAGGATTAAAGGCATGGTCCACCATGCTCAGCTGTCAACATGGTTAGTTCAGGGCTATGATTAAAACCATGACATCTGCTAAAGTATTATTTCCTTGTCTTCTTTCTTAGACATATGGTTGGCAAACAGAGATCAGCTATCTCACATGAGGTACATGGTACTAAGAGAATTTAAGAGTTATCAGTACACGTGAAGCTGTGCTTATTTACACTGTTGCTTTTCCTGAAGGTTCAAGGCACATTCAATTTTTTTCACAGGCACATTTGTATTAGTTTTCATATGAAAATTACCTTTCATGTCTTCTAGAACTTTGACAATGTTCTTCGATGTTGTGGTCTTCCCATTTGTAGCCTAAAATATAGTACCAGAAAATATATGACATATTGAAAATTATGCAAAATTTGTCTTACTATGTTCAGTGAACCTTAGAAACAACCATACTTTTCTTCTTTCACAATCAAAATCACAGGAGCACCAATAACCAAGAAACTCCTGTCCTCCTTTTTTTAAAAGAAGTGACTCACATTTATACCTATAGCAATGAGGATTCTGCAGGTTTCCAGCATGCCATCTGTGTATAGACTGTGCTAGGAAGGGCTCAGCAAAGCCTACTCCTCCCTCATTACATTCAGGTTACTACATCCAAAAAGAATCCAAATATGTATATAAAAGAAAGGGTGATACTGACTGCATTGTATACATACCCTTTTTTTGTTTGGTTTTTTTTTTTTTGTTGTTGTTGTTGTTGTTGTTGTTTTGTTTTGTTTTTTGTTTTGGTTTTTTCGAGACAGGGTTTCTCTGTGTAGCTTTGCACCTTTCCTGGAACTCACTTTGGAGACCAGGCTGGCCTTGAACTCACAAAGATCCACCTGCCTCTGCCTCCCAAGTGCTGGGCTTAAAGGTGTGCGCCACCACTACCCAGCATGTATACGTACCCTTTACTGAAAATAAGTTTATGTAATGTGTGCTCAATGCATTTAGTCCATGTCACAGAATTTCAAATGCAAACACAAACTCATTTTAGAAAGCAAACAGGAAAGAAGGATCATGGCTCTCATTTCTGGGTCCACTGAATAGGATATGGTATTGTAAAGTGAAAGACTATTAAAGATACACAGAGAGACATTCAAAGAGATTAATGCTATTGAGTATACATCAGCAAATTTGTATCAAAATTATTAACTTCAGAACATAATGACAAAATGGACAGGGTGGTACACACCTTTAATCCCAGACCTCAGTTGGCAGAGGCAGGTGAATATCTATGGTTTCCATGCCAGCCTGGTGATTTCCAGGAGAGCCAAAGCTACATATTGAGACCCCGGCTGAACAAACAAACAAACAACAAACTATAAAGCTAATATACTTCTACAATGCAATGCATTTGTAATAAGTTACTGCCTGACGGATTAGAGAATTCTCAAAAATACTGGCGGAAACTGCAGGACTGCAGGTAGCTCCTGGAAGGAGGAGACAAGGAAAGGGTCACAGAGACCATCTGTGCGTAAGGAAGTTGTGGAACTGCAGGAAAGAGCGGGAACAAAGAGAAGTGTCTTCTTGACAAGAATTTCAATAAGGGTGTCTCCAAGTAGAATGAAAGACTTGTCTGAGAAAATTTCCCAAATCACAGAGAGACATCCCTTCCCACGTGATCAGGGATGAGAGCAGGGTGAGAGGAGACTTGTGGGACACTGGTGTGGCTTTTGTAGTAGTAGCCGACAAAGCAGGCAGCTCTAGAGTGACACCTAACCAGTAAACAGGGCAGGAGGGGAGAGAGGCTTTGGGGAAAAGGTAGATAGTGTCTTTAGCAGGTGTCCATGCGGGTTTAGAGAAAAATCACACTCCACACACCAATCCTTTGTCTTACTGCAATGGAGAGACCACTTCATGACTCAAATGGGTAGTTTCAGGACTGTGTGGTGCTACAAACCTTTAATCCAAGCATTGAGGAGATTCAGGGGGACAGAAATACCAAGGCCCTGTAGGCTACACACTGGGATCAAGGCAACCATAGAACACCCTCCTAGAGCTAACATAAAGAAAATTCTCTTCAGTAATTACAAGCTTCCAGCTCTACCTAACACACAAAGAGGAGCTGGCCAGAAACAGATTTGCTGACTCACATACAGCAAATGTTGCTTACTGTGCTCCGGCTATCATGGCTTGTTCAGTTTGCTTCCTTACACAATCGGGAGCACCTGCCCAGGGTGGGACCACCCACAGTGAAATCGACGCCATTACATCAATTATTAAGCAAGAAAATACCCTATAGATTTTCCTACAAGCCAGTCTGACTCTAGCTTGTGTCAAGCTGACCAAATCTAACCAGCATACCTCCTGAGTCATCTCCCAACCCCACTAAGGCAGATTTTTAAGCAAACCTCAATTCTCTTAACATTTGATTTTCGGTGTGTGCCTGTGTGCGCACACACATAAACTTTTGAAAATATTATGTTTAGGACTAGAGAGATGGCTCAGCAGTTATTACTCTTGTACAAGACATGAGTTTAATTCCCTGCACTAACATGGTGATGCACAATCATGCCTACATCCCGTTGCAGGGCATCCAATGCTCCCTTCTGTCTTCAGTGGGCACCAAACACACAGATGGTGAACATACATACATGCAAGCAAAACACTCATACACATGAAATAAACAAATGTTGAAAAACTAAAGACACATACCCTCATATCTCTCATATGATTCTGTAGATAAAACAGCCAGAAATACAAAGAAATGTGACAAATATCTGCAGCCAAAACTACAACTGTAATTATAAGAATCAAGGAACACAATAAAAGGAGGAAAATGTCAGGAATGTAGACAGGAAGCCTCAGTTTTATTTCAGTACTGAATTTAAGCTATAAACGCAATAAAAGTCCAATAAAAACGCTAACGATTTATACTATGAACAACAGAAAACCGATGGCAAAAAAAAGTCATCAGGAATGAAAAAATGATCAACACAAGAGTGAATAAATAGCACACAAAGTTACATCTAACTTCACAACTTCACAGACACCTGAAAAAAAGTCTGTACTGTCTGGGAAAGAAGAGATCAACAGAACCTAGGGGAAAACTTAGACATAAAAACACAGTTAATATATAGTTCATCGTGACACATTACAACAGGAGACCTAGTAAGTCTGGCCTTACCACCCACGTGCACATCTGTTAATATCACAGGCATTATGTCCTGCACAGAATTAACCCCAGACGGATCCTACATCTGAATGTTCAGTGCCAAGTGCAGAACTTCTAGAAGACACTACAGTGACCAGGGCTCTGCGAGTTCAGAAATTTGCTTTCCAGGGCGCCAAGCAGCGCATGCGTGCACGGTGAAGTCGCAATAAGCAGGTAATCCACACACCGAGTACTCCCCCTACCCCATCCCCATGTCATGCGCAAGTGCAGACCAAAGGTGGAAGTTATTCAGAGGTCGTCAGGAAAAGGAGCAAGGGCAGCAGGGACCTCAGGGACCACACGGGCACCGCGTCAGGCCGCCGATTCTCACTGCCTCTGGAGGACCCCACACCAGCTCCCTTGGCTCCTCCCTGCGTAGGGACAGCGACCCCGTGCTTACCATGGCGGATTCCGAGCTCACCCGGCTCTCCTAAAAGCTCCCGGCAGCGGGTCACAGTCCAGCACACGGATCAGGAGAGTAGCCCGCACTCAGGGAGCCACTCAGGGAGTCTGCAGCATGGCGGAACAGAAGTTTCCGCTCCTATTCTGGCTGGCTGTCCATCTTCAGGTCCTGATTGGCTAGTGATGCCTGAGTGACAGGGACAGCTCCCTTAGAGAGTTTCCCAACGGCACAGCAGTTAACAATCCTGAAGTCCACTCCAAGCACAGAACTGCCCCCAGACTTGCAGAGAATGGCACTGCAGCAGAACTTGGGCCTGCACTGCAAAATCGTCCCTACATTTTTCCTACAGTCAGTAGGCACTCCACTTTCTTTCTCCTGGGCTCAGGGTGTTAGGTTTCAAACCCCAGACAACCAGCTAAGGAACCCATTTAATATATCAAAGCAATTTTATGAGAATGAACCTAAACTCGGATGTTTACCCAGTAGGACCAGAGTAAGTGTCTGGACTGGCAAGACCAACCCTGCCACCAAACCCATGGCAGCCTGCAGCGTGCAGTGAGGGGCTCCCACCATCCAGCTAGAAATCAAACGGGCAGCTTGAACCTTTGCATGGACCAGGCATGTGCTGAGTCAGACCTCAACTCTTACCAGGTTCCTGGGGGCTGAGGACACACTTCTGGGGCACCAGTTCCGTTTTGCTATGAAACTGAGAAAGGACAAAGGAAATCTGCCCATATCTCGGCTAGCCATTCCTCAGGCCAGGCTGTGAAAAACGTGTTGTGATTTAAAGAAAGAAACTTTGATTTAACAATATGCACCAAAAATCTGTGGTCTCTTAAACTATTATTCTGTAGAAAAAGTCCATCAATGTAAATACAGGATTTTATTCAACTAATCCCCATGAGATCAAAGTGAGTATTTATACGTAATCATTCCACATTTACTATAGAGCCTCAATATTCTGATGACTAAATTATGCATATTTTACTGCTCACTTGATATATGAGTCTACAGGTTTGCTTTTCTCTCAATTCTGCATCGTTAGTGGAAATTAAGTAAACCAAATAAGAAAAAAAGTTTTCACATCATGCTCCTATTGTTTCATTTTCTTTGTCAGGGTCTCACTCAGTACCCCTGTCTGGATGGGAACTCACTATGCAGACCAGGCTAGCCTCGAGAACATGAGGATCAGTTTGCCTCTGCTGCAGAGTGCTAAGATTAAAGGCCTGCAAAACCACGCCTGACTTGTATTAATTCTGCACATTTACTCATTAAATAACAAAAGCTAGGTGTTGTTGGTTATGCCACGGCACTGCCCCTCGTGGCTGGTCGCCACCTGCAGCGACCATGCCGTCGGAGCAGCGTGCTGATTAAAAGAATCATAGCCATGGTTACCTTTTTAGAGCTTTATTGGGGGGTGGGAGAGGGGAGAAAGAGAGAGAGAGACAGACAGAGACAGAGACAGAGACAGAGAGACACAAAAGGGGGAGGGAGAGAGGGGAGCCGACGGGAGGAAGGAGCGGAGAGGAGAGGGGACAGAGAGAGAGCCCACAGAGGGCTCACCCTCTTTTTAGGCTGGGAAGCCAGGGAAGGCTGATTACGTAATTAAGGATCAAATCCTTACAGGTGTGGCACACAACTGTCCTCTGTACTGAGCACACTGTGGCAGGAGGATCACTGTGAGATTTAGGCAGTCCTGGGTTAAAAGAAAGACCCTATTTCAAAAGAGCAAATAGCAAAGCATGTGCAGGCTCTGCCACCCCAGCTTTGGGGACCATTAGTGTCAGTCTTTGTCCTGGAGTCCACTTGGATCTATGGCACCCTGGCCTTTGCCCCCCCCCCCCCCCCGCCCCCAGTCCACGGTCCACTTTTTGACACCCTGTCTGGCATCTGTGACGGTGCTGAAGCAGCAGCCAGCAGCAGTGGCAATGGCCTGAAGAATCCCTGTCCAGCTGTTTTACTGCTGTGCTCCACTGCTCTGTAGAGGAATTTTATCCTGTGTCCTGCCTGCAGGCCTTCCACTGAGGGTTCTTTAATGCCACACGATCACTTGACTGGCATGTTCAGTCTGGCTCACCATATGATTTCTGGCTCACTTATCTAGTTTCTTGGGGCTACTCATTTCTACCTGAATTTGGAAACTAGCAGGAAACTAGTCAGATGCTAATGGTGATTAAGAAGTGCTGGACAGTCACTGACAGCCTCTGAATGGGCCTGAGGTGCACATGGGTCTATTGTCACAACTTGTAAACAATTGCTAAAAAGACCAGAAAGCAAAAGGTGATGGGTGGCTAAATCACCTTAGCTCCTGGGAGAGTCACTGGCCAGGTGCATGGTAAACTGCAGACTCTTAAGATCCCATATTCTCAGAGGTGAGAAATGCGCACAATAAACTATTCCTGTCACAAAGGAACTCAATAATGAGTGGATAACAGTAGAACAGATTCAGTCTTCAGTCCAGATGCTGTGTAAGTCCTGCCTGAGCAGGCCTGAGGCAAAGTCCATACCAAATAGATACTTCTTGGTACATCACACTAAGGAATTATTATTATGAATTTCTTTGCTTATGTCTTTGTTTTTTTTTTTTTTTCTTTCATTGCCAACTCGAAGTAGAGTTAGTTGTTTAATCCAAAAGAAAGTACCTAGGAGATAAGTATTTCTGTAGAAAACTCCTTTTGTTCCTGTTTTACCCTAAGAGAGCTATGACATCCTGACAATGTTCTGAAGGAATTCTATTTTGGTCAGTTGTTGAGTTACCACATAGCAAGCTATTTTGCTGGATTTTTTTTTTTTTTTTTAGTTTTAGTGCATTTTTGTTTTTCTTGTTTTTATTTTTCTTTTAAAAAATTCATATTTGAGCCATTGAGGCATGTGTGAACACACATGCCAGAACATATGTGTGAAGGTCAGAGGACAAGTTGGAGACATGGGTTCTCTCTTGGGTTGACCTCAGACCTTTACTAACTGGTTACAGTGCCTCTACTCACTCAGCCGACCAGCTGGTCCCTGCCAGAGCACTCCCTTCTAACCCACCCATTTCAGTGTATCAGTTGTAGTTGCTCTATTTTCATTTGGGGGTAGAGACTACGGGGTACTCATCTAGAGCCCCTCCAGTGTTTGGCTTGGGTATGTCCACAGTGTTCTGGTGGAAGAGCTACCTCAACTCCCCTCCCCGATCTCTTTCCCCAAACCTGCCCCTTCAAAGCCCTCCAAACACAGCTCCTCCCCCAGAGAGGCTCAAGACCACAGGGTATATAAGCTGCATCCCAGAAAACAGACAGGGGGTTCTTCCGGTCTCCTCTCAGAGGGGCTAGGGAATCACCAGGGAATGCTTTACTCGTTAAACCTGGCCATTTCTAATTCAGTCTGATTCGGTTTAATTTGAATTACTGCGTCAGCAGAGAGGCCTTCAGGGTGCAAAGACTTATCACATAGAATCTTAATAAAAAGTTATTTAGAGACAGGGACTGTTTAAGGTGCCCAAATATTTTGTCAACTCAGTGCATAGCCATGCTAGGCCTTAATCTCGTGATGCTCCTACCCCAGCCTCCCATGTGGTAGGATTCCAGGACTGCACTACCACTATCTCAGCTCTAAGTTCATGTAGGAAATTAGCAATCTGAATCTGTCTTCTTTGAAAAATAATGTACCTTAAGGTGTATCAGTTATGTTTCTTAAAATCACCTTTGGTGTCATTAATATTTTCTTATTCCCTATTATGTGGATTTCATCTGAAATCTCTAGAAGTCTTTCCGAGCCCTATGTGTCTCTCGGTCCTATCACAGACCGAGAGACCAGCTCCCAACCTGCTCAAGGGTAGCAAAAAGAAGACCTCATAGTAGCGAGGGTTTAGGAAATATTCTTGTCTGAGGGCTAGACCTTTTCTATCTGAGGGGAAAAATAAAGAAACACAGAGGCTTTCTGATGGTAACTTGCTCTTCATCTCGAAAAATCTCTCTGAAAAACCTCTCTTCACACTTCCTAATTAGCTCTTCATCCTTCTCCTTCTCTACTGAGCAGCTTCTCTAACTCACTTTCACTGCCTCCACATCTCTCTTTCTACACCTTTCCTCTTCTCTCTCTCTCTCTCTCTCTCTCTCTCTCTCTCTCTCTCTCTCTCTCTCTCTCTCCACCTCCGTTGCCCTGCTCTCCTTTGCTGCTCGTCCTCAGCCACTCTACATCGCTCCTGCTCTGTTCCACAACCAAAATCTGGACAATTATGTTACATTTTCAGGGCCTTACCCATTCTCAAAATACAGGATAAGTCAAGTATCTTAGGTTAGTAAAGTCACATTGACCCAAGCATGTAGCTCTAAGTTGGTGAGGGGTCCCAGACAGTAAACAATTGTCTGAACCTTGAGTCGTCAGAGTACTTGAAGAAAGGGAGCTACTGCAAGGACTGTGTCTTGATGTAAACAGCCTGGCCTTGACATAGCAATAAACAACACCTGGGAAATGGTCTCTGTGTATTCTCTGTAGGGGCAGCTTATTCTGTTTTGGACTAGTTCTAAGGTCTTTGCAAAATGTGTAAAAAGCTGTCTTTGAGACTGAGAATATTGTTGCTTCTCTGTATCAGTAAAAAAAAATATTCTGGTAATATTTCTGTACATCAGAATTAAACAGCTTAAACAGAAATCCACAACTAAATGTGTGCCCAAAGATATAAAACAATACCAAAGGGCTATAGAAATGTGTAAAAAGCTGTCTTTGAGACTGAGAATATTGTTACTTCTCTGTATCAGTAAAAAAGAATATTCTGGTAATATTTCTGTACATCAGAATTAAACAGCTTAAACAGAAATCCACAACTAAATGTGTGCCCAAAGATATAAAACAATACCAAAGGGCTATAGAAAGCACCCCACAGCTGTCTGTTCTTATAGGGACGTATAATGGTGGCACATGAAAGTTACAGACAGAAAACAACTGTTTCCACATCCAGTGACCCCACAGCTTTGCCAGGTGGGGCTCCCCATCAGGAAGTTATATGTCTGGTGGGTTGACTTGACAAACAATAGTTGTCACCTGCTGTATACTCCCACAGCCCTCGGCAATTCCCCCTTTTTTATTTTATAAAATGAAGTGTGTAAATCTCTGTGGGGCATCAAGGAATGTGGATAGTTAAAAGTCTGAAGATGATTGGAAGATTGACAAGCAATTATTGTAATGACTTTGAAATTAATAAGAATCAATAATTGATAGTCAATATTTGTAACCTATAATCTATAATCAATAAGCTATATGTACAATCAATAACCAATATTTATAATCAATAATCTGTATTGATGGCAAATTGAGGATTAGTTAATATGACATGATGTTGTTGAGTGTGTCTAAATATTTTGAATCTGAGTATCATAAAAGAATAGAACACTGACTTTATAAATCTTGGATCAATTTCTTTTTGAGTGGCCAATTGCAATGAGATATATATTTAGATAGAGTTTACCTGAATAATAGTGTGTATTTGCTGAATCAATGCTGTGGCTGAAAAATCTCTTTAAACTTGTAATCAAGGCAATTAATGAACCAATTTGGCTATGAGAAGGCAGTACCAATCTGTCTCAATACATACATAGCAAGATTTCTATAACAGAACAATTGTCAAAAATACATATCAAGACTGTGTGACAGCACATACATAACAGGACCATGGGTAGAATTTACACACTCAATAATAGAGCATTTTTTAAGGTCAGCCCAGCATCTGGGCTGGAGAGTTCAGTATAGAAAGAGGGGTAGGTGACAAAAGGGCTGTAGAAATCGTTCATGGTTGCTTCCTGCTGATATGGGTGTGAAGCTGGGGGTCCTGAAGGCTGGAATGCAGTGGAAATCAAGGAAGAACAGGCTGTTTCAGGCTCTGTGAGACATACAAGCAACTTAGGAGCAGTCTCTGCTGGAAGGGTACAGGCAGCGTTTGGGTCAGTCTGTAACCTTTAATTGATTAAAAAATTAATACATAACAAATATGTATTAATAGCAGAACATGAAGTTAAGGAATTTTAAAGAAGAAACTTCTCTTTGGTGTACATTGGGAATTTTTTAAGTGCAAGGTCCTGGTAGATGAGAAAGGTGAGTTCCAATATTCAGAGAGAGAGAGAAAAAGAGGTGCCCCTTTAAAGAAATAGGGTGGTAAGGAAACAAACCGTAGTTTGGTAATACTTTTCTCAAGTTTATCTCGGCCTGTGGGCATTGGTGGGTTAGATCTCTTGAAGTCTATAAAAACTTTCTTGCCAGGTGGTGGCGGCGCACATCTTTAATACCAGCAATCAGGGGCAGAGGCAGGAGGATCTCTGTGAGTTCGAGGCCAGCCTGGTCTACAAATTGAGTTCTAGGAGAGGCACCAAAACTACACAGAGAAACCGTGTCTTGGGAAGAAAAAAAAGCAACAAAACCTTCTTAAAGAGACAAAAATTCCAGATAAATTAGCATTATTATTATTGTTGTTGTTGTTGTTTGTGGTTATATAATAGTGATGATATTTTGTCAGAGCCAGATTAGTAGTTTATGAGGATTTTATTAATTAATGTTAAAACTATGAACCTTTGGGGCTGGAGAGATGGCTCAGAGGTTAAGAGCACTGGCTGTTCTTCCAGAAGTCCTGAGTTCAATTCCCAGCAACCACATGGTGGCTCACAACCATCTGTAATGAGATCTGGTGCCCTCTCCTGGTGTGCAGGCAGAACACTGTATACATAGTAAATAAATAAATCTTTTAAACAACAACAACAACAAAAACTATGAACCTTTGTAGTCTCAATATAAAAGCAGAACAGCAAGAGAAGGAAATCTCAGACATGTTTCATCCTTTTAATGAAAAGTTACTTTGAATCCTGTTTGGTGAGCTATCCTCTAGTTGGAATTCAATACAAGGCAAATTATTTTTAGAACTGGCAATTGGAAATATAATCTAAATGATCCAAAAGTGTAATTTGTGCAAGACCCTGGCTATAAGTAAGAGGCATGGCACAATTTTGTCTATAGTAAGACACTCAAACATTTAAATGCCTGGGGGCTAAGTAAGGAGTTGTTCATATTAATACTTATCATGATATAATATAGTTTTGAATACATAGAAAATTATAAGGTGATTAAGCATTAATTTGCATCCTTACAATCATCTTTAAATAGCTTATAATTTAAGTAAGGGTTATCTATAACTGTTTACGGTTTAGACTAAGTCGCTGGATGACTAGTATTAACTATTCCTTAACACAGAGGATACACAAACTCAGACATTCAAAACCAAACATACTGTGGCCACATTTTCATCCATACCTACAGAGCAGACAGACATTTTTACAAGAAGACAAATAGACTTTCAAATGAAACAGCCCACCACAGACAGGTAGAATTTTAGCTTGGTATGGGGGGAATCAGAGATCAGAGCAGGCTGGAACAGCTAGAGGGAGAGACACACAGAGAGAGAAGTAGGAGATTGATTACAGGCAGTTAGAAGCAGAGAGAGGGTAAATGCTTATTCAGTCAGATCTTTGAGCCTGGAAATGGTCTCTATAGGGTTAATCGGAACTTTCTGTAAATAGCCATGATTTTATAAACAAACAAAAAGCTCTGAACAAGTTACATTTATCCAGAAAGAGAAAGCGAAAGAGAGAAAGAGAAAGAGAAACATTTTTATAGTAAGGGGGAAGGCAATTGGAGAAACACCTCCAGAGTGTTGGTTAAAAGTGAAAGTGGGGGAATCTTCTTTAGAATTTCCAGATAGCCTAAGTCATACAGAGAAACTGCTCTGTTATCTCTTGCTATTGCAAGCTGAATTCCAAGCCACAAGCAGTTGGCAAGTTAACTCTTTCCTTTCCAGTGAATCATTCCAGCGAAAGCTCTGATTACAGAGCGATCCCAGTGGCCGGTGTTTGTGAAAGCGTGGCAAACTCCATTAATTTTTATTTATGATCTCAGGGAGTCTTGTATAATGATTTATAAGTAGGCATACCAGATGAAGCCAAATAATATTACAGTATCTTGCTGCCCTTTTTTAAGAACCCAAACGAAATAGCAGCGGAGTTCTTTTTTGTGTGTGTGAAAGGAGGAAATAAAGCCTCTGCTGCCTGTCACAGTAGGTCCCCTTTGTCTTTCTTTATGTTTCTTGGGGGTCATTTGGGATGCATGGTTAAGCGGTGCAGAGGAAGGCGTTCAGGGGTGTGATACTCTATTGTCTCCTCTCCCAAATCATCTTCCTCCTCTGATGTTGATTTTTTTCATGCCTGATTTATCAGAATCAGAATCTGAGTTGTTTGCTTTGGGATTTGTTACTGAAGGATAAACCATTTCCTGTATAACAGAGGTGTTCCCTCATGGGGGGGGGGGGAGAGTTGGTCCTAGATCTGGTTTGTGCATAGGTGCCAGATTATTAACCAGTGCTTTTCTAAGTGCATTCCAAATGGCAAATGCTGTACAAGGCATATCCATCCCTTTATTCTTTGCACAGTAATTTGTAATATTTTTACCTATAGCATCCTATGTCTTTAAATCTATGGTCCCCTGGTCAGAAAACCAGGAGCTGACATTTTGTATGAACGAGAGGAAGTCATTAAGTTAGCTAGAATTGATTTCAATCCCTCTCTTTTTAAGTACGTATTTTATAGATTTTGTAAGAGCTGTCTTTTCTCAGATCCTGTCTGGTCCATTCTGAGGGAAAGGAAGAAAAAGAAAAATACAAGGAAAGGACTCAAGGAAGGTTGGGGGAAACTACTCACCCATCTTTTCCCGGTGCTCCTTTCTTTGTGGTTTTGTTTTGTTTTGTTTTTTGAGACAGGGTTTCTCTGTAGCTTTGGAACCTGTCCTAGAATTTGCTTTGTAGACCAGGCTGGCCTCGAACTCACAGAAATCCTCTAGTCTCTGCCTCCCGAGTGCTGGAATTAAAGGTTTGCCACCACTGCCCAGCCTTTCCTTGTATTTTTATATATTTTTTTATTTTGCAAAGACCTTAGAACTAGTCCAAAACAGACTAAGCTACCCCTACAGAGAATACACAAAGACTAATTCCCAGGTGTTTGTGGTATATTATTCCCCCAAATATTGTGCATGCTAATAAACTTATCTGGGGTCAGAGACAGAGCAGCCACAAAGGATAGGCAGTGGTAGCACACGCCTTTAATCCTAGCATTTCAAAGGCAGAAATCCATGTGTTCAAGGATACAGCCAAGCATGGTAACTCACACCTTTAATCCCAGAAAGCAAGCCTTTAATCCCAGGGAGTGGTGGTAGAAAGCAGAAAGGTATATAAAGCATGAGGACCAAAAACTAGAAGCATTTGGCTGGTTAAACATTTGGCCTGGTTAAGCATTCAGGCTTTTGAGCAGCAATTCAGCTGAGACCCATTCTGGATGAGGACTCAGAGGCCTCCAGTCTGAGGAAGCAAGACCAGCTGAGGATCCGGCGAGGTGAGGTAGCTGTGGCTTGTTCTGTCTCTCTGATCTACCAGCATCGACCCCAATAACGGGTTTGATTTTATTAATAAGAACTTTTGAGATTCATGCTCCATCTGGCGCCCAACGTTCGTGGTACGAATTCTCGAAAAAGGTACTTGCCTGTGGGCCTTGTGGACCCCAGCTCAGGCCCAAGCTAAACTTGGCCGGTTGTTGCGGTGCATGCTGGTTGGATTTGCTGAAGGAGGCAGAGGCAGGAGGATCCCAAGTTTGAGGCCAACCTAGGAGAAGCTTTGGCCAGGACCGAACCACAAACAGTGGTGGGACCATGGAGGCAGTGGCTGCTACTCCGAGTTGCCGGCTCCTTCTCATCATGTTGGTGACTGTGGTGATGCTGCTACCTGGGACAAAGGGTTTACTGCTGTTTGTTCACAGAATAATTGCCTGGACCGTCGTGTTACAAGAAAGCATCGGCAAAGGTCAGTTTGAAAAGTTTGGCAAGACAAATGGTGGGGAGAAATTGCTGTGAAGATATTCTCTTCTAGGGAAGAACATTCGTGGTTCCAAGAGACAGATTTATCAGACTGTGATTGCTCCAAACCACAGAGGAGGCACACACACACACACACACACACACACACACACACACACACACAAAAGTCTTCAGGGAACCATGACCACGCCTAACAGTGACTTTGAAATCTTCAAAAGGATGACAGGATCCCACAATGATGATTCCACATGGACTATGGTAAAGCCATTAAGCTGATTAACACCATGGAAAGATTGCTCAGGACAATTTCGAGATGACTACCTGAGATGATCCAACCTGACAGACCACTTGAACAAGGACTTGTGACAAATGATACAGGACTTGACAATTAACCTAATTTTTTTTCTTTTCAAGATTCCCTAAAGATATCTTCACCCCTAAAAAGCAAAAAGGAAAAGAAAATATAGATATGAGATAGATCATTGAATCTACTCTGAGAAAAAAGATAAAGAAATAATAGGACAAATAGGTAGATCACTGAATCTACACTGAAGTAAAAGGGGAAGATATAAAAATGACAAAAGGTAGACTACTGAATCCATTATGAAAAGAAAAAAGAGAGAATATGGATATGGTAAGATAAAAAGGGAGATTATGGAATCTACTTTAAAAAAGGAGCTACTTGTTTTAAATAAGATAAGTAATGAAAAATTTTTGTCTGAGTTTATCAGATGTTACTGGACTGGACATTGTTAATATATATAATGGAGTTTTTATCTGAATCTGTCAAATGTTAATGGACTAGACATTGTTAATGTAATCTTGATTGTGTATATTGTATATATTTACTGGATATAATTTTTCTTGTATTAGTTATAAGCTTTTTTAAATTTTAGACAAGAAGAGAAGAAATGTGGTATTGTATTCCCTCAAATATTGTGCATGCTAATAAACTTATCTGGGGTCAGAGACAGAACAAGCCAGAGGTGTTGTTTATTGATAAGTCAAGGCCAGGCTGTTTACATCAAGACATAGTCCTTGCAGTAGCTCCCTTTCTACAAGTACTCTGACAACTCAAGGTTCAGCCAATTTTTTTTCTTTTCGGTTTTTCAAGACAGGGTTTCTCTATGTAGTTTTGATGCTTGTCCTGGATCTTGCTCTGTAGACCAGAATGGCCTCGAACTCACAGAGATCTGCCCAGTCAATTGTTTAATGTCTGAGACCCCTCACCAACTTAGAGCTAGTGCATGGGTCAGTGTGAATGGGTCAATGTGACATTACTAACCTAAGATACATGACTTATCCTGTGCTTTGAGAATGGATAGGGTCCTGAAAATGTAACATCATTGTCCAGATGTTGGCTGTGGAACAGAGCAGGAGAGATGTAGAGAGAAGAGCTAAGGAGGAGCAGCAAAAGAGGGCAGGGCAGTGGAGGTGGGGAGAGAGAGAGAGAGAGAGAGAGAGAGAGAGAGAGAGAGAGAGAGAGATGTGGAGGCAGTGAAGGTGAGTTAGAGAAGCTGCTCAGTAGAGAAGGAGAAGGATGAAGAGCTATTAGGAAGTGTGAAGAGAGGTTTTTCAGAGAGATTTTTCAAGATGAAGTAAAAAGAAAGTTACCATCAGAAAACAACCGTTTCCACAGCCGGTGACCCCACTACTTTGCCAGGTAGGGCTACCCATCAGTGAGTTATATGTCTGGTATGTGGACTTGTCAAACACTAGTTGTCACCTGCTGTATACTCTCACGGGGCCCTCGGCAATATTTCCCTGCATTAATCCCTTTGTTTCCATTTTCCTATGTGTTTTTGTTTGTTTAGGTTGGAGGAGAGCTTTTTTGTGGGCCTGGCCTATTCAAGGCTTTCTCAGAGGACTTGATGAAAGCACCAAGAACAGTAGTTTTGTGTCCTGCCCAAGGGCAGACTTGGCAAGATCTGGTCTAATGCTTGAGCATGCATCTTGAAGCAGGCTCTTCAGTCAGTGAATCTGTTGTTATCAGTCTTCTTGCCACTGTGAGCTCAGTCTGAGGTATCCTCTATTCCTCTTGCCAATATGGCTTAATTATTTCTTCTCCGACTGTCCCATTCTCCCCCTGCAAATAGTGTGTCAAAGCTGTAGTTCTTTTTTTCTTTTAAAGATTTATTTGTTTATTTTGTACAGTGTTCTGCCTGTATGTATGCCCGCAGGCCAGAAGACGGCACCAGGTCCCATTAAGATGGTTGTGAGCAACCATGTAGTTGCTGGGAACTGAACTCAAAACCTCCAGAAGAGCAGCCAGTGCTCTTAACCTCTGAGTTAAGCTGTAGTTCTTTTTTTTTTTTTAATACTTTATTTAAATTTATTTTATGTGCATTGGTGAGAAGGTGTCATCCCCTGGAACTAAAGTTACAGACAGTTGTGAGCTGCCATGTGGGTGCTGGGAATTGAACCTGGGTCCTCTGGAAGAGTAGCCAGTGCTCTTACCCGCTGAGCCATCTCTCCAGCCCCGAGAGCTGTAGTTCTTAATAAACTTGCTTAACATTAGCCATCAGTTGATGCAAGACCTACTGATACCTCCCTGGTCATCTCCCCTTTCAGGACCCTCATTGTTGTTTTGTGTCACAGACAGAGGAAGCTTCTTTGAACTTTTGATGTCCTGCTTCCACCTCCCAAGTGCTGGCATGATACAGCAATGCCACCACAGAAGGCTAAGAATGTGTGCACATGTGGCTGAGAGAGCTGTGAGCAATCCTAGGTATGCCTTATTGCTGGTGCCTAGTGAATGTCAATTAGGTGGTTTCAATTTCACCTGTATAAGCTGGGCATCATTATCCCTGTGAGGAAGGGGGATCAATCACTCCACTACACATTGAGTAATTGATCTGTATATGCTAGAGACCCTGTGAATGAAGAAGAGGAAAAAAAGGGTGGGGGGGGGCATGACTGGTCAAGAGATTAGGCACCAGATGAATGAATAAAATAAATAAAAAAGGAAAAGACATGACTGCTCCTAGGTATGGTGGAGGAGAAAATTTATTGTAGATATAAGGGAGGGTGTAGAGAGAGGCAGGGACATCTGGGAGGGTCCAGAGTGGACACAAGTCTGAGTCATGTGATAAGAGGAGGACGGAGAGAGGCGAGAGACTGACCAAGAGGTCAGAAAGCTAAAAAATAGATGGAAAAAAAAAAAGCAGATTACCAAAATGGTGGGATATGTAAGGAAGGGCAGCTGGGGGAAGGGCAGCCTAGTCTCTGGGCTGGAGAAGTTCAGGGTAGTGGGCAGGGTATGCCAGCCATACCCTGCAACAGGTTGGAACTGAGG
Organism: Peromyscus maniculatus bairdii; assembly: GCF_049852395.1. NCBI lineage: Eukaryota > Metazoa > Chordata > Mammalia > Rodentia > Cricetidae > Peromyscus > Peromyscus maniculatus. Next base: position 6,051,854 of record NC_134873.1, on the reverse strand, counting down.
AGATGGAGAATTGGGCAGAGAGTGTCTTGCTTTGATATGGTAATTAGGCGATTCAGCTGTTTGTCCCTGGTTTGAGACCTAACATCCTGTACCCAGGAGAAAGAAGAGGAAGTGCATACTGAGTGCAGGAATGGTTCAGGAACGACTTCGCAGTCCAGGTGCAAGTTCTGCTGCAATGCCAATCTCTGCAGGTCTGGAGCAGTTCTGTGCCTGGGGTGGAAGCCAGGGCTGAGAACTACTATGCTGAGTCCATTCACAGAACTCTGTCCTTAAGGGAGCTGCTCCTGTCACTCAGGTCTCATTAGCCATTCAGTTCCTCCAGGCAGACTGTCAATCGGAACAAGGGCGGGTACTTTCGGTTGCCATGCTGCTGAAAGTGATTCTCCTGTGCTGTGGAGAGCCGGGAGAGCTGGGAATCCCTGCCATGGTGAATGATCCTCTGGGAGGAGCCACGGAAGCCCGTGTGGAGTCCTCCCGTGGCTGTGGGAACCAGAGGCCGGACTCTGTGACCCGTGAAATCCATGAGTTCCCTGATGTCCCTGCAACTCTTGTGTTTAGATAGTCTCTAAATAACTTGCCTCTACAGTTACGGCAGGACACAACACGGGGATGGTGGTACTGTGCCTGCCTATTTTTTTTTTATTGTGACATCACTGTCCAGTGCCCAAGCATGCGCCGTTTTCATCTCCTCTTGGAAGGCAGGTTGTTAACTCGCAGAGCCCTAGTCTCTCTAGTGTCTTATTGAAGTTCTGCACTTGGCACTGAACATTCGGGTATAGGATCCGTCTGCAGTTAATTCTGTGCAGGGCATAAAATCAGTCATTAACACATTTGCATGTAAATACCGGGGTGGTCCGGTCACGTGTGTCAGTAAGTCCTGTCACATGTGTCAATAAGGCCAGACTTACTGGATTTCCTGACCTCATGTGTCAGAATTCACTCTATATGGTGTTTTTATTTCTAAGTTTTCTCTCATATTCTGTTCATCTCTTTATTCTTTCTCAGACAGTACAGTGTTTATTGCAGTTGAATTGAAAGCTCTGAACTCAGATGATGTCACTGTGTTTGCTATTTATTCTGTCTTTATTTGGATCATTTTTCATTCATGATGATTCTTTGTCTGTTGTTCATAGCACAAACCATTAGACATTTTATTATATTATTGACTATAGCTCAAATTCTTTCCTGAAATAATATTGAGGCTTTCTATCCAGAGTCATGGGATTATTCTCCTTTTATTGAGTTCCTTGATTCTTTTAATTACAGAGTTGTAGTTTTCGCTACAGATATTTGTCATATTTCTATGTATTTCTGTTTTATACATAGAGACATATAAGAGATATGAGGGTATGTGTTTTTAATTTTTCTGCATTTATTTATTGCATGCATATGAGTGTTTTGCTTGTGTGTATGTATGTTAACCACATGTGTGTTTGGTGTCCACAGAAGACAGAGGGGGCATCAGATCCCCTGCAACAGGATCTAGGGATGATTGTGTGTGGCATGTTAGTGCTGGGAATGAAACTCATATCTTGTACAATAAGTTGCCTCAACTGCTGAGCCATTTCTCCAGTCCTAAATGTGTTAGATTTTCAAAACTCTGTGTGTGTGTATGCACATGCACACACTTAAAAATAAGTGTTAAGAGAGTTGAGGTTTGCTTCAAAATCTGCTTTGGGGGCTGACAGATGACTCAGTAGGTATGCTGGTTAGATTTGGTCAGCTTAACACAAGCTTGAGTCCAACTAGCGTATAGGCAAACTTATGGGGTATTTTCTTTCTTAATGATTGGTGTAATGGGGCCCATCCCTCTGTGGGTAGCCCCACCCTGGGCAGGTGTTCTTGAGTTGTCTAAGGAAGCAAACTGAGCAAGCCATGATAGCAGGGGGGCAGTGAGCAGCATTTCCCCAGGTTGACAGCATATGTGGAGTGCATAGGCCTATGGTGCACATGTTAACGAATCTGTTCTCAGCCAGCTCCTCTTTGTGTGTTAGGTAGAGCTTGAGGTTTGTGATTACTGAAGAGATTTTTCTTTATTAAGCTCTAAGAATGTGTTCTAAGGTTGTCTTTTTCCCAGTGTGTAGCCCCACAGGGCATTGATGTTGCTGTTCCCCTGAATTCAATCTCAATTCTCAGATTAAAGGTTTGTAGCACCACACAGTCCAAAAACTACCCATTTGAGTTGTGGAGTGAACTCTCCGTTTCAGTAACAGGAAAAGCATTTGTGTGTAGAGGAGCATGGCATCTTCCTTGAGAGCAGAATAGAAGGAATAATTTATTGTATATACTGCAGGGAGAAACAGACTAGGCAATGGCTGGATTACAAGTTGTGTAAGAGTGAACTGCAGGGATCTCTTGTAAAGAAGGATGTGATGGGGCAGGATAAGTAACTTTCTGTTTTCTTTCCTCATATGGTTTAACTTATGCCATATAAATGTTGGAAAACTGAGTTGGTGAGTGTCCAATTTCTCAAGGATAGCTTGAACCCATGAAATTTCCAGTTGGGCCAATCACTTCTGCTGGTAATTGCAGACATAGTTGGCTCACTTTAGTCTGGTGACAGGATTGAGACACAGGGCATTTGGTATACTTTGTCAGCATACAACACTTGCCATATAACATTGTGCAGGAGACAAGCTCATACAGTCTTTTGTTAATAGCATTTTCTCCTCTAGGGAAGGGCCTATGCTATTTCAACATCAAAATAGCTAAGTGTCCTTTTAGTTATTTCTGTCTCTTTTAAAATACCAGGTATTGGTATCTGACTTAGTCAGTGTTCTGTTGCTGTGAAGATTCACCATGACCATATCAACCACCCCCCACCCCCCACCCCCACCACCTACCCCCCCACCCCCGTGCTTTTTTTTCCAACTTGGAAGGAAGGATTTTATTTCATTTTACAGTTGTAGTCCATTATGATAGGAAGTCAGGGTAGAGACCTAATTGCAGGAACTGATAAGAGGATATGGAGAAGTGTGCTTACTGGCTCACTCACTGTTCACTCTACTTTTTCTTCCAACATAATATTTTTATTGATTATTTAGGAATTTCATACCCAGCACTCTGATCACACTGGCTTCCTATTCCTCCCAGATCCACTCTACCATCTTTGTGCCCTCTCTCCCCGCCAAAATTTAAAAGATGTACACCAGGTACAATTTGTCTTGCCCATATACTTATTGGAGTATGGTCAAACTCCCAATGGCCAGCACCTTAGAGATAACTGAGTCCTTTCCCACCACACCCTGCCAGAAGCCATCAACTGTGAAGAGCTATAGTTCAGCATCTTTATCACAGATTTTAAGGACGCTCTTCAACGGCTTTCTGTCTATACTGTTTCTTTTCTTTTTCTTTTTTTTCTTTCATGAGGGTGAAGAGAGGTTGTTGCTTCATTGTCTCTCATTCTAAATTATGAGTCTAGGCACTTCTATGCCCCTGCAACAGAATCTTCCTACCAATAACAGCCAGCGGTGGCATAGATTATTGACTTCAACATGGCTTCCAGTGGCTGCACAGGATGGGCAAGATTAATGTCTAAGACCGATTGTCCTGTCAAGCTTCTATGCTTCTTTGACTATTAAAGGAACATAGAGAACCACTAAGAGGCTGAGGGAGTGCTTTGGTCTCTCAGGAACTAGAAGGTGCACAGTACCCCAGGAGCCGTGGACTCCAATCTGAAAAACCATGACTCATGCCTCTCAAGGCACTAGACCAGGCCAACCTCATGGCTCCCACAAATCCGGACTCTTCCAGATGCCTCTGCCACTGCTCCCCCCCCCCCCAATACATCTATAATAAAAACCTCATCCCCTTAAGAACAATCGTGTCATCCTTTTCTTTCTTTCTTTTTTTTTTTTTTTATTCATCTGGTGCTGAAACCCCAAGAGTGGCATAAATGACTTGACCACCTTGAACCAAGCTGCAGATTTGACACTCCTAAAATATGGGTGGATCTTTTTTTTTTTTTTCCTTTCCTTTCCTGCTTCTGGCATGCATCAAATTGATTATAAATTCTAGATTTTGATTCCTCATCCCCTAGTTTTCACCTACTTTACTACATGTGTCTCTCTCAACTCTATCCTCCGCCATCTTCACTCTCCTGGGAGATCCACCTGGGAATTCATCTCACATCTCTCTGGACTGCTACACCCATCTGAGTATCACTCTAAGCCAATGTGGACATCTACTAAAGACACTTAAACCATCTCCCTTTTCCTAAAATCCTCACCTGCTCTCTCCCCTCCTGCTCTACTGGTTAGGTGTCACTCTGGAGCAGCCTGCTCTGTCTGCTATTATTACAAAGGCCACAGCAGGGTGCCAGGAAGCTCTTTCCACCCGGCCGGGGCCCTGATCTCCTAGGAGGGGGATGCCTCTCCATGATTTGGGAACTTTTCTTTCATTCTGCTTGGGGAAACCTTATGTTGAAATCTTGTCTACAGGACATTGCCCGTTGTTCTCAGCTCACGCCTGTAATTCTGCAACTTCTTTAAACCCTAATGGGTCGGGTCACCGTGACCCTTTCCTTGTCGCCCCCTCCCAGGCGCTCCCCGCAGTCCTGCAGTTTCTCTAAGCCCATTTGGGCTGCTGGGGTTTCTCTCACCTCCTGACCGCAGTCCCACACCTCCTGCTCTCAGCTGCTTCCTGCAGCTTCTCTTTGCCCTCCTGGGCTTCTCTCTTTTTCTCTGTGACCTCCTTCTTGGAACTTAGAGAATCTCCCTCCTGCAGAGTTCCATTTTACAACTCTCCCTCTCTCCTGAGTTACCAAGCAGTTTGTCCTCAAGCTCTTTATGTCTAATCTTGATCCGTTCTACATTTCCAAAATCTGTTAATCTACGGTTTTATACTTTCCACTCTTAAAAATCTTTTCTCTCTATGGCTTTTCTGTGCTCTGCTCTTAAAAAATCTCCTAAGTGCTACAAACTCTGTCTCAGGATTTGTGAATTCATTAGGTATGGCTAAAAGTCTATAAAATCTGTAACAAAATTTAGCTTTAGCTTTACAACAAAAGGCATGTGGGTTTAAAAACTTTGATAATCTTAATTTATTACAATTTACTCTATTTGTGATTCAACTCTTGTTAAAAATAGATTTACTTATTGTATATGTAACTTAAATACAACTTTAGTTTAAACAATATTTTTAAACAACTGCTATGTGGCTCTCCTCCATTTTCTCACCAGGAAGGACCTTTTATTTTTTTTAAATTATTAAACCATTTTCATGAGTCTTTTGCGCGCGCACGTGTGTGTGTGTGTGTGTGTGTGTGTGTGTGTGTGTGTGTGTGTGTGTGTGCCACGTGTGTGCCTGGTATTTACTGAAGTCTGAATGGAGCTTTGGATTCTCTTCACCTGGAGTTACAAATGGTTGTGAGCCTCCTGGTGAGTACTGGGGATTGATCCAGGTCCTCAGCAAAAGCAACATGTGATATTAACTGAGGAAACTCATTTAGAAACTCATTTGACCCATCTTTATATTCTATGGATTTTTTTTTGGGGGGGAGGGGTTGGTCTTTCTGATCAGCAATTACTTTGCTAATATTTTTAAGAACTCTTTGATCTGTCAGGCAGTAACTTACTACAAATCATTGTGTTGTACAAATATATTAGCTTTATAGTTTGTTGTTTGTTTGCTTAGTCAGGGTCTCAATATGTAGCTTTGGCTCTTCTGGAAATCACTACATATGCCAGGATGGCATGGAAACCATAGATATTGACCTGCCTCTTCCAGCGGAGGTCTGGGATTAAAGGTGTGCACCACCTCGCCCATTTTGTCCAGTATGTTCTGAAGATAGTAATTTTGATTCAGATTTGCTGATAATGTACTCAATAGCGTTGATCTCTTTGAAAGTCTTTCTGTGTATCTTTAATAATCTTTCCCCTTGCAATACCATATTTAATGTACCCAGAAATGACAGCCATAAACCTCCTTTTCTGTTTGCTTTCTAAAATGACTTCGTGTTTACATTTTGAAGTTCTGTGACATGGACTAAATATGTTGAGCACATATTATGCAAATATATTTTCAGTAAAGGGTACAATGCAGTCAGTATCACCCTTTCTATTACATATATATTTGGGATATTTTAGGATGCAGTGGTCTATGAGGATGTTCATGTGAATTTAAGGAAGGAAGAGTGGGCTTTACTGAACCCTTCCAAGAACAGTCTATACAAAGATGGCATGCTGGAAACCTACAGAATCCTCATTGCTATAGATATAAATATGAGTCACTTCTTTTTAAAAGAAGGGGAGAAGAATTTCTTGGTTATTCATGCTCTTTGGTTTCAGTAGTGCAAGAGAAAGACTATGGATGTTTTTAAGGTTCACTAAAAATAGTAACTCAAATTTTGCATAACTTTCAATAATATGTCATACATTTTCAGGTACTATATTTTAGGCTACAAATGGAAAGACCACAACATTGAAGAGCATTGTCAAAGTTCTAGAAGACATGAAAGGTAATTTTCATATGAAAACTAATACAAATGTGCCTATGAAGAAAACTGAATGTGCCTTGAACTTTAAGGAAAAGCAACAGTGTAAATAAGCACAGCTTCATGTGTATTGATGACTCTTAAATTCTCTTAATACCATGTACCTCGTGTGAGATAGCTGATCCCTGTTTGCCAACCATATGTCTAAGAAAGAAGACAAGGAAACAATGCCTTAATATGTCATAGTTTTAATCATAGCCCTGAAATAACCATGTTGAAGAACTGTCAGTCATTTAGTTTCATACCTTTATAAGCTTCATTCAAGTTTAGCAAAAGGTACACACCTTGATTAGGGGATCAGTGTATGTCCAAGACTTTGATAAGCAAATCAAACATATTAAAGGAGTGTTACTCATATACTTGAAGTGACTTACCATAGTTTAATGAGAGGGACAGTTTTTGAGAGTCAAGAAGGTTGCTTTGGTGGAAAGACCTTAATCCCTATACCACATCTCTATGAGGAACAAAAAGTTAAATGTTTGAATGAAATATGAAAAGTTTTATTTGTTATTCTTCCTTTACTAGGTGTATCATTTGTCACTCTGGATACAAAGCATATGATCCTGAGCAGCATGAAAAGAAACAATGTACTGCTGTGTCTTCCAGAACAGTTAGAAAATATGTAGTAGTCCTCACTATGCATAGACTTGGTAAGTGTGATACAAGTTTACTATTAATTTGTTTTCCAACTTCAGTGGGAATACAACAAACTGACTTTGGAAAAGATCCTTGTGAGGACAAGGAATGTGGAAATTCTTTTGTCTGTCCTGGATCACATTACACATGGAGCATTACAGAAAACATTATGCATGCATGGTGGTAAAGATCTGAGTTTTTTCAGTTTTCATCAAAGATGTGAAAGAACTCATATGGGAAAAGGAAGTGATTAAGTGTGAGCCATGTACTAAATCTTTAACCATCACAAGTATCTTAAAACATACCTAAGACCCCCTAATGAAGAGGAACCGTATGAATGTAATAAACATAAAAAAATGTTTAGGTCTATTTACAGGAAGGAAACTCATTTAGAAGTAAAACCCTATGAGCATAAACACCATTGTAAATTTTTAACATTCCAAGCTTCTCTTTGGTTTTATGAAAGACTTCATACAATTGAAAACATTCATCATTGTGGTCAATGTGGTAATGCATTTATACGTTCTAGTCTTCTACACAGGTATGAAGGAAGTCAGTGTGTGTGTGTGCGTGTGTGTAAAACCCTATGAATGTAATCCATGTGTTATGACTTTTGCACATTTCAATAGTCTTCAAAAATATGAAAAAATCACACTACTGAGAAAATCTGTGAAGGTAATTAATATGATAAAGCCTTTTCATAGTGCAGTAATCTTCAAATACATGAAAAAATCATATTGGAGAGAAACATTATGGATGTAATCAAGGTGCTAAAGTCTTTGCAAAATAGAGTCAACTTGTAGAACTCCGGGAAGCATTACTGTGCAATGCAAGAATGACAGTTCCTCTTTATATCCTCCTTTAACTTCTCATTCTTTGATCCAAAGGTAGGTCATTTAAAAACATAATTCATCGGGGTATAGTGGTGAATGCCTGTAATTTCACCAAGTGGGAGACGGAAGAAGGTAGATCTTTCTCAGTTTGTCTAACCTGGTCCACATAGTTCCAGAACAACCATGGTGATATAGAAAGTTCCTGTCCTTAAAAAATCCAGGTAGAGGGGCTGGAGAGATGGCTCAGAGGTTAAGAGCACTGCTTGCTCTTCCAAAGGTCCTGAGTTCAATTCCCAGCAACCACATGGTGGCTCACAACCATCTGGTGTCCTCTTCTGCCCTGTGGGGTTATGTGCAGACAGAACACTGTATACATAATAAATAAAACTTTAAAAAAAAAATCCAAATAGAGAAAGAAAAAGCATTTATCATATTATGGAACTTTCCCTAATATAATCTGGATTCTAGTCAACTAATCCTCTTGTTGTCTTTATTCACATCAAGAGAACTGTGTTAACAATGACAATAAGAAGCATTTGCAGAGTCGATTCACAGAGGGATAGAAATCCATTCAATCCTGCCAGGCAGTAGTGGCACATGCCTTTAATCCTAGCACTCAGGAGGGAGAACCAGACGAATCTCTGTGAGTTCAAGTCCAGCCTGGTCTACAGAGTGAGATACAGGACAGGCATCAAAACTGTGCAGAAAAACCCTGTCTTGCAAAACCAAAAAGAAATCCATCAATCCTTCCATGACCATGTACTGGAGACTTTTATCACCTCCAAGGATAGAAGAGAGTAGTAATGGGGCAACTACATCTTCAGCATCATGATGACATTTGGGGCTGGAGAGTTGACTCAGTGGTACTGCTCCTGGTCTGTACCCAAGTTTGGGTTCATAGCCTGCCCATCAGATGGCTCAGAACCAACTGTAATTTGACAACCAGAGGATCTGATGCCGTCTTGTGGTTTCCTGGAGTGCCATGTATGCAAATGATAGAAAGATATATATACATATCTTTATATTTTATATAGTATATATATATATTATATATATATATAATATATATATATGACAGCCTTGTAAAAAGAGCTTTCTTCATGTATTCATCAGTATTTTACAAAATTAAAATGAAATTAATTTAATTCAATGTATTGTAAGAACACGTTTCTGGAATGGAGCCATGTGAGAAGAATTCTGGATACCTTGGGAACACTAAAAACAAGAAAAGAGTCTTATCACCTTACTTTCTTCAAAACAGGGATTTGTTCTTGGAATGTGTTTCCTTGTTCCTCCTAGGTGTAGCAGATAGGAGTGAGTAGACCTAAGATTACTCATTATTGCTTGCTTTCATTATTCAATTAAATGTTAAACTATCTTTATATGTTTCTACAGAAAGACGTATTTTTGTCATGCATGGCTAGTCCTGGTGATTGTCTACAGATTGAACTCATGAGAAATTTACTTATGTGACCTTTCTTAACCAACAGAGTATAAATAGTCTGCAATTCTGTATAAATTTGTTTCTTATACAAGACTTTAGTTTACTGCTTGTGTTGGTTCCATGCTACCAGTACCGCTCGCTACCTCCAGAGACTGGAACAGGGACCTGAAATCAGTCAAGAGATAAGAGATTGGGGACCCTCACAGAATTAAGTGAGTGAGTGAGTATAATAGGACAAAAACCAAGGAAGGATTTGTGTTATGTTGAGTTTATACATCATTTTTTAAGGAAAGGATGGACATAAATATTAAAATCACATCTTGGGGCTGGAAAGATGGCTCAGAGGTTAAGAGCACTGACTGTTCTTCCAGAGGACCTGAGTTCAATTCCTAGCAACCACATGGTGGCTCACAACCATCTGTAATGAGATCTGGTGCCCTCTTCTGGCCTGCAGGCAAAACATGCTGTATACATAATAAATAAATAAATAAATAAATAAATAAATAAATAAATAAATAAATAAATAAATAAATAAATAAAAAATAAATAAACAAATAAATAAATAGATAAAATCACATCTTGAAGCTGGAGAGATGGCTCAGAGGTTAAGAGCACTGACTGCTCTTTCAGAGATCCTGAGTTCAATTCCCAGCAACCACACGGTGGCTCACAACCATCTGTAAGGAGATCTGGTGGCCTCTTCTGGCCTGCAGTGAAACATGCTGTATACATAATAAATAAATAAATCTTTAAAAAAAATAAAATCACATCTACTAGATTGCTTATAAGTTGCTTTTGATTAAAAACCCTGTTTTCCTGAAGAAGGAACTTAAATAATGTTGAAAAGGCATATAAACAAGAGGGAAAGATTCCCTGGTAGTTTTGGGTCACTTGGCCATTAATTCAGGTTGTTATCGAAATCCTTAAGGAAGACAAGGATAATATTAATCAGGAGGAAGATATAATAAATTCCTTGAATGAATTAAAAAAATGAATGATCAAACCTTAAAATTTATAAATGAGGCAAAAAAAAAATCTTCCCTGTTCATGCAAAATCTAAAGTAAAAATTTCACCACAAAAGCTAAGATGATGATGATAATAACTGTCCCAGGTCCCTCACTGTAGCCTCTTTTAGATAGATATTCTCCATTACCTGAAAATGGCCCTGAAGCACAGGGTGAGGAATTTGATAAATAATGTAATCTTAAATTCCCTCCAGTTTCTGAGGAGAACTTTGGAGAGCCTATGAAAAAGCCAGTGGTATAACACAGGCAGGCTTGGGTATACAGAGAAAAGGAATTTGTTCACCAATTTCCTGTCTTTTGAAATGCACTTGGTATTTCAAGTCAATTGCTGCAAAATCAAAATATTCAACACTTAATTATGCACTAACCAACCTGTTTAAAACTCTAAAAGGAGAGACAGCATCAAACAGTTCTCACATCTTATCTCTAGAGGCAAGGGAAGAACTGCAGCTATTTGAATCCAGACTAAAAGAGACATTTGTGTATCCTGGGGGTCCTTCACTGCCTTTTAACTTAGTTAATTCCCCACTAAATTGTCTCCTATAGTTGTTATAGCACAAGAGGATAAACCTCTGGAATCGATTTATTTACATGATAAGGGCCATAAAATACCAAATGGTTACATTACTCTTCTTGTTCAATTATTAGATCAGTAGAGGAACTTATGTCAACAATTATATGGATTTGATACTTGGTGTATTATATTACAACTGACTCAGTTACAAATAGTGTCACCTAGGTAGTGGTGGCATATGCCTTTAATCCTAGCCCTTTGGAGGCAGAGTCAAGTGGGTCTCTGTGAGTTTGAGTCCAGTCTGGTTTACAGAAAGATTTCCAGGGTTGAAAAGAGAAATCCTGTTTCAATAACCACCCCCCAAATAAAATAAAATAGGAAAAATTTATTATGTAACCATATGGATTTTCAGATTTGATTTTTAGATTTCCATAGAAGAATACAAAAATGATCATCTGGCTGGCAAGCTATGAGATTTTTTCTCATGAGAGCTGAATTTGTGATTATAAAAATTGTCAAACCTCCCATTCCATAGGCAGATGCTTATTTTATTAATAATAGCTTATCTAATGCAGTAGGGGAGATTCATGGTCCAAATAGTGTAGATGTAACCAACAGTATTATTAAATAAGAAACACAGAACCAATGCAAAGAAGAAAGCCAAGAGGTCAGAGCTAAGAGCTAAAACTTTACCCTTCCTGCTGCAGTGGTCCTACCTCTCCGAACCAGAGCTAATTCCTGTGTGTCTGTCTTTTTTATAGTGTTTCTCTTCTGTCTTTTCATTGGTTGTAAACCCAACCACATGACCGCCTCGTCATGGCCTGTCTATATAGACCTCCAGGTTTTCTATTGATTGGTATTGAGATTAAAGGCAGGTTTATCCAATACTGGCTGTATCCCTGAACACACAGAGACTTACCTAGCTCTGCCTACCAAGTGCTGGGATTACAAGCGTATGCCACCACTGTCCTGCTTTCCTATGGCTTGCTAATAGCTCTGACCCCCGGGCAACTTTATTTATTAACATACAAATAACATTTGAATACAAATAAAATATCACTATATTTCCCCTTTTCTATTTTAATAAAAAGAAAAAAGGAAAAAGCTTATAACTAACATAAGAATATACAATATATACAAGTAATAAATACCTAAACAATGTCTAGTTCATTTCTCTGAATGAGAAAATAATTCCATTATCTATCCTACTGTATCTAATTTACTTTCTATCCTAATTAATCTTCAACTATAACTAACTAATCTTCAACTCCCTCAGAGACCCAAGAAGGAAATAATATTAGCTAACAAAAATAAAAACAGGAAGTACATGCAAGCCACTTCCAAAAAATTGTGAGTTAACAGAAACAGCCAGCTGCCTGGACAGTCATCTGAGGTTTCTCCACAGTGTTGGGGCATCATCTTCAGCCTATAGGCTTAGCATATCTGACAGACTCATTTGTGAAGTAGGATGTCAACACAAGGTCAACAGTTCAACTTCACATTGGGTGAGAGCAGTCTATATACCAGAATTCCACCTGAATTCCACTAGTGTCATGTCATGATTCAGGATTTTAAATTCTGAAAATTGTTGATGTCTTTTGAATTCAGCTGTCCATTCTTCTTGGCTATGTGTGTATGTGGCTTCATCTCAGCATCCCCTTCTTCTCCACATCCCTCTATTAAATGCCAGTCTACTATTGAGAGGTGTGAGCTTAGTTACTCTTCAAGAACAACTGTTTCAGCTGCTGTTCCACTGCACATCAGAAGCCATCGGCCCACTGCCTGTTAAGCTGCCTTAGAAGAAAAGGGCACTGTAACTTTTCCGGATTGCAAAGGCCACTTCAGGGATGGTGCCATATTGTCCTGGTCTCAGAAGATGCCTTTTGATAAAGCCATAACCACACTTGTTTTGGCAAGAATCAGTAGTCCTTTGTTTCGTGTCCTGTCTGTCCTGTTTGTCAGCAGTTGATTCGAGGATACTGTGTTGTCCAGTGGCTAACTTTTGCCACAATGAAAGTTAACTCCAATTGCAGTTTTTTCAATGCCCATATTTTCTCTGAAGTAGATTGGTACTGCCAGGAGCCGACATGCCTCATAGTCATGACAAAAAAGAAAAATTTTCTAAGTTATTAAAACATTTTATTTTATTTTATTTATTTATTTATTTATTTATTTATTTATTTATTTATTTATTTTGGTTGATTTTTTGAGACAGGGTTTCTCTGTGTAGCTTTGTGCCTTTCCTGGAGCTCACTTGGTAGCCCAGGCTGGCCTCGAACTCACAGAGATCCGCCTGCCTCTGCCTCCCGAGTGCTGGGATTAAAGGCGTGCGCCACCAACGCCCGGCTAAAACATTTTAAATGCCATATTCTATAGATCTCTGAAGGGTTTGAAGATAACCTGTCTATATCTATTCAATCTTGAAAACATACCTAATACAACTACAAGTTCTATTATAATGTCTAACTACTAACTTTCATTTCTTTATATCCTAATAGTTGGTAATAACAACATTCAAGGATCAGAAAATTGCATTACATTGTTAAATGAACAGTATAAGTACAATTAGAAATATACATATAGCATTTTCTAACAATACCAATTTCAATATATATAATTTGTATACAATATAAAACAATCCAATCCAAGGTAAGGTATTTACATTTTTCTTTTCTTTCTCTCTCTCCCTCTTTTTTTAAACAAGAACCTTAAATCTAATCTCATTTGCTTAGCCCTTTTCCTAACCCTTGATAACAACTTGTAACCAGCCTCCCTAATCAATGAAAATTATCCCAGACCCAAAACCCATTAAAAGACCAAAAAAACCACCCGCCCCACACCACCTCATTGGGAATGTGGGCGTCATATTCTTAAAATTACTTCCTGCTGGGTATGGGCAAAGGTATCTTTATCCTGAAAAGAAAAATTTTAGGTTAATTGTCAAATTCTAGGAAAGGTAACTATATCCTTCATTATCCAGTCTGTGTATAATGCCAAAGTTCAGGGTTTATCTCAAGTCTTTATTCAAGTAGTCTTTGAGACTGGATGGTCTCAGCTAGCTCTCTCAAAATTGCTCTGAGCACTTTGTAGTTCAAAGCTGACCTGTAGATGATGTTTGTCAGCTTAGTGATGTTATTATTGTCCATGTGGAATTGTGGTTGTTGTGGGGCCCCATCTTCTTCCTGGAGACTTCAGTTGATGTTAGGCCTGGGCGTGATTTCCTGCAAAAAACTGATAAGAGATTTGAACACAAAGACATATATATAATTGAAGCCTTTTTTCTTTTTCTTTTTCTTTATATATATATTTTATTTTACAATACCATTCAGTTCTACATATCAGCCATGGGTTCCCCTATTCTCCCCCCTCCCACCTCCTCCCCTTATCCCCAGCCTACCCCCCATTCCCACCTCCCCCAGGACAAGTCCTCCCCCGAGGACTGCGATCAACCTAGTAGACTCAGTCCAGGGAGGTCCAGTCCCTTCCTCCCAGACTGAGCCAAGTGTCCCTGCATAAGCTCCAGGTTTCAAACAGCCAACTCATGCAATGAGCACAGGACTTGGTCCCACTGCCTAGATGCCTCCCAAACTGATCAAGCCAATCAACTGTCTCACCTATTCAGAGGGCCTGATCCAGCTGGGGGCCCCTCAACCTTTGGTTTATAGTTCATGTGTTTTCATTCATTTGGCTATTTTTTTCAATAATTGAGTAAAACTGAAATTTATTATAAGCCACAGTCGTCCTAGGGACCTCCATGCTATATATATAGCCTCTATGGTTCAATGGGTTGTGGTCTAATTGTTCTTTATTTTATATCTAGAATCCACCTATGAGTGAGTACATACCATAACTGTCTTTTTGGGTTTGGGTTACCTCACTCAGGATGATTTTTTCTAGTTCCATCCATTTGCCTGCAAATTTCATGCTTTCATTGTTTTTCTCTGCTGCGTAGTACTCCATTGTGTATATGTACCACATTTTTTCCATCCATTCTTCTGTTGGTGGGCATCTAGGTTGTTTCAAGGTTCTGGCTATTACAAATAGTGCTGCTATGAACATAGGTGAGCATGTATCTTTATGGTATGAATCAGCATTCCTTGGGTATATGCCCAAGAGTGGGATGGCTGGGTCTTGAGGTAGTTCGATTCCTAATTTTCTGAGAAACCGCCATACTCATTTCCACAGTGGTTGTACAAGTTTACATTCCCACCAACAGTGGAGGAGTGTTCCCTTTGCTCCACATCCTCTCCAACATTGGCTGTCATTGGTGTTTTTGATCGTAGCCATTCTAACAGGTGTAAGGTGGTATCTCAGAGTCGTTTTGATTTGCATTTCTCTGATGATTAAGGATGTTGAGCATTTCTTTAAATGTCTTTCAGCCATTTGTAGTTCTTGTTTTGTGAATTCTCTGTTTAGCTCTTTAGCCCATTTTTTTAATGGGACTGTTCAGTACTTTGATGTCTAGTTTCTTGAGTTGTTTATATATTGTGGAGATCAATCCTCTGTCAGATGTGGGGTTGGTGAAGATCTTTTCCCATTCTCTTGACTGTCTTTTTTTCTTATTGACTGTGTCTTTTGCCCTGCAAAAGCTTCTCAGTTTTGAGAGGTCCCAATTATTAATTGTTGTGCTCAGGGTCTGTGCTGTTGGTGTTTTATTTAGGAAATGATCTCCGGTGCCAATGCGTTCAAGAGTGCTTCCTACTTTCTTTTCTATTAAGTTTAGTGTAACTGGATTTATGTTCAGGTCTTTGATCCACTTGGACTTGAGTTTTGTGCATGGTGACAGATATGGATCTATTTGTAATCTTTTACATATTGACATCCAGTTATGCCAGCACCATTTGTTGAAGATACTTTCTTTTTTCCATTGTATAGTTTTGTCTCCTTTGTCAAAAACCAGGTGTTCATATGTGCATGGATTAATGTCAGGGTCTTCAATTCGATTCCATTGGTCTGTATGTTGGTTTTTATACCAGTACCAAGCTGTTTTTATTACTATAGCTCTATAGTAGAGTTTGAGGTCAGGGATGGTGATGCCTCCAAGGGTTGCTTTATCGTATAGGATTCTTTTAGCTATCCTGGGTCTTTTGTTTTTCCATATGAAGTTGGGTATTTTTCTTTCCAAGTCTGTGAAGAATTGTGTTGGGATTTTGATGGGGATTGTATTGTATCTGTAGATTGCTTTTGGTAAGATTGCCATTTTTACTATGTTAATCCTACCTATCCATGAACATGGGAGATCCTTCCATTTTCTGATATCTTCTTCAATTTCTTTCTTTAGAGATTTAAAGTTCTTATCATTCAGGTCCTTCACTTGTTTAGTTAGTGTTATCCCAAGGTATTTTATATTATTTGTGGCTATTGTAAAGGGTGATGTTTCTCTGACTTCTTTCTCAGCCCTTTTATCATTTGTGTATAGGAGGGCTACTGATTTTTTTGAGTTGATCTTCTATCCTGCCACTTTACTGAAGGAGTTTATCAGCTGTAGAAGTTCCCTGGTAGAGTTTTTGGGGTCACTTATGTATACTATCATATCATCTGCAAATAGTGAAAGTTTGACTTCTTCCTTGCCAATTTGTATCCCTTTGATCTTCTTTTGTTGTCTTATTGCTCTAGCTAGAACTTCTAGTACTATATTGAATAAATATGGGGAGAGTGGACAGCCTTGTCTTGTTCCTGAATTTAGTGGTATCACTTTGAGTTTCTCTCCATTTAATTTGATGTTTGCTGTTGGCTTGCTATAAATTGCTTTTATTATGTTTAGAAATGTTCCTTGTATTCCTGATCTTTCTACGACCTTTATCATGAAGGGGTGTTGGATTTTGTCAAAGGTTTTTTCAGCATCTAATGAGATGATCATGTGGTTTTTTCTTTGAGTTTGTTTATATGGTGTATTACATTGACTGATTTTTGTATGTTGAACCATCCTTGCATCTCTGGGATGAATCCTACTTGGTCGTGATGGATGATTGTTTTGATGTATTCTTGGATTCGGTTTGCCAGTCTTTTGTTGAGTATTTTTGCATCAATGTTCATGAGGGAGATTGGTCTGTAGTTCTCTTTCTTTGTTGCATCTTTGTGTGGTTTGGGTATCAAGGTAATTGTAGCCTCATAAAAAGAGTTTGGTAGTGTTCCTTTTGTTTCTATTGTGTGGAACACTTTGAAGAGTATTGGTATTAGTTCTTCTTTGAAAGTCTGGTAGAATTCTGCACTGAAACCATCTGGTCCTGGGCTTTTTTTGGTTGGGAGACTTTTGATGACTGTTTCTATTTCTTTAGGGGTTATTGGTCTATTTAAATGGTTTATCTGGTCTTGATTTAATTTTGGTATGTGGTATTTACCCAGAAAATTGTCCATTTCTTCCTGGTTTTTCATTTTTGTGGAGTACAGGTTTTTGAAGTATGATCTGATGATTCTCTGGATTTCTTTGTTGTCTGTTTTTATGTCTCCCTTTTCATTTCTGATTTTGTGAATTTGGGTGCTCTCTCTTTGCCTTTTGGTTAATTTGGCTAGGGGTTTGTCTATCTTGTTGATTTTTTCAAAGAACCAACTCTTTGTTTCATTGATTTTTTGTATTGTTCTCTTGTTATCTATTTCGTTGATTTCAGCCCTCAATTTGATTATTTCCTGGCGTCTATTTCTCCTGGGTGAGTTTGTTTCTTTTTGTTCTAGAGCTTTCAGTTGTGCTATTAATTCATTGGTATGGGATTGCTCCATCTTCTTTATGTGTGCATTTAGAGCTATGAATTTTCCTCTTAGCACTACTTTCATAGTGTCCCATAAGTTTGGGTATGTTGTACTTTCATTTTCATTGAAATCTAGGAAATCTTTAATTTCTTTCTTTATTTCTTCCTTGCCCCATTGATGTTTCAGGTGGGCATTATTCAGTTTCTATGAGTTTGTGGGTTTTCTATAATTTTTGTTGTTGTTGAGGTCTAACTTTAAGGCATGGTGGTCTGATAAGATACAGGAGTTTATTCCAATTTTTTTGTATCTGTTGAGATTTGTTTTGTGTCCAAGCATGTGACCAATTTTTGAGAAGGTTCCATGGGGTGCTGAGAAGAAGGTATATTCTTTTATGTTAGGATGGAATATTCTGTAGATATGTTTTAGGTCCATTTGACTCATAACATCTGTTAGATCCTTTATTTCTTTGTTAAGTTTCAGTCTGGTAGATCTTTCAGATCTGGTAGAGTGGTGTGTTAAAATCTCCCACCCCTAATGTGTGGGGTTTGATGTGCATTTTAAACTTTAGTAGTGTTTCTTTTATGAATGTGGGTCCTTTTGTATTTGGAGCATAAATGTTTAGAATCGAGACTTCATCTTGGTGGATTTTTCCCATGATAAGTATGTAATGTCCATCCTGATCTCTTTTGATTGATTTTAGTTTGAAGTCTATTTTATTAGATATTAGGATAGCTACACCAGCTTGTTTCTTAGGTCCATTTGCTTGGAAAGCCTTTTCCCAGCCCTTTACTCGGAGGTAGTGTCTGTCTTTGAAGTTAAGGTGTGTTTCTTGTATGCAGCAGATGGATGGGTCCTGTTTTCTTATCCATTCTGTTAGCCTGTGTCTTTTTATAGGTGAGTTGAGACCATTGATATTGATGGATATTAATGATCAGTGATTGTTAATTCCTGTTATTTTTTGTGGTTGTGTTGTTTTGTCCTTCTGTGGTGTATGTTGGTGTAGGATTATCTATTGCTTGATTTTTCATGGATGTCTTCAGCTTCTTTGGGTTGGATTTTCTCTTCTAGTGCTTTCTGTAGGGCTGGGTTTGTGGACAGGTATTGATTAAATCTGGTTTTATCCTGGAATATTTTGTTTACTCTGCCTACGGTGATTGAGAGTTTTGCTGGGTATAATAGTCTGGGTTGGCATCCGTGGTCTCTTAGTGTCTGCATGAGATTTGTCCATGATCTTCTAGCTTTCATTGTCTCTATTGAGTAGTCTGGTGTTATTCTGATGGGTTTGCCTTTATATGTTACTTGGTCTTTTTCCTTTGCGGCTCTTAATATTTTTTCTTTGTTCTGTGTGTTTAGTGTTTTGATTATTATGTGGCGAGGGGACTTTTTTTTTTTTGGATCCAGCCTATTCGGTGTTCTGTAAGCTTCTCGTATCTTCATAGGTATTTCTTTCTTTAGGTTAGGAAAGTTTTCTTCTATGATTTTGTTGAATATATTTTCTGTGCCTTTGAGTTGCTATTCTTCTCCTTCTTCTATCCCTATTATTCTTAGGTTTGGTCTTTTCATGGTGTCCCAAATTTCCTGGACGTTTTTTGTTATGATTTTTTTGTCCTTAATGTTTTCTTTGACTGACGAATCTATTTTCTCTATCGTGTCTTCAGTGTCAGAGATTCTCTGTTCCATCTCTTGCAATCGGTTGGTTATGCTTGTTTCTGTAGTTCCTGTTCATTTCGTCAGGATTTCTATTTCCAGCATTTCCTCAGCATGTGTTTTCTTTATTGTCTCAAATTCATTTTTCAGATCTTGGAATGTTTCTTTCATCTGTTTAATTGCTTTTTCTTGGCTTTCTTTGATTTCTTCCCATTTTTTGTTCGTTTTTTCTTCCATTTCTTTAAGGGAGTTTTTTATTTCCTCTTTAATGGAGTTTTCATTTCCTCTTTAAGGAAAGTTTTTATTTCCTCTTTGAGGGAATGTTTTATTTCTTCTTTAAGGGCCTCTATCATCTTCTTAAAGTCATTTTTAGGGTTGATTTCTTCTGTTTCTCTTGTCTTGGTATGTTCAGGTCTTGCAGGTGTAGAATCACTAAGTTCTGATGTTGCCATATAGGTCTTTATGTTGTTGCCTGTGTTTTTGCACTGGCGTCTACTCATCTCTTCCTCTGTGCGGTGCAAGTGGTGTCTGTGTCTGAGAGTGCCTCTCTTGTTCTAATTTTTAGTCTTGGTTTAGTAGGGGTTCTTGGTTAAATTGGTGCTATTGGACTATTTCTTCAGGGGCAGTTGATTTCAGTCGGTGAAGTATATGCTTATGATTCTGGTGATCTGGTTTGGTGGCTGGGTAGTGCCTTCTTCTGTGTTCCCAGGTCACGTTTTGTTCATTTGTCAATTCCTCGGCTGATCTTGTTTCTTCAGACTTCAAACTGTAGGCATCTGAATCCTCTCCCAGATGGGTTTCAGCTGAGCAGGGTAGTCTCACCAACACCTCCAAGTTGTTGGGTTTCACAGGATCAGCAGCTGGGCCCTGGGTTGTCCTCAGACGGAGTGTTCAGATTCGTTCTGGTTCCGTCCCACAGATAGCTTCTTCCCCAGGTGTTGGGGTTAGTGGCGTCCCTGTTCCAAGCTGTGTCTGCGTGTCTCCGTCCCTGGGCCTGTGTACCTCTGCGGTCCGCTGCCGGGCCTGTATGTCCCTGTCAGCTGCCGCTGGGTCTGTCTGCCTCTGCGGGCCACTGCTGGGACTGTATGTCTCTGCCAGCTGCCACCGGGCCTGAATGTCCCTGTTGGCCGCCGCTGGGCCCGTCTACCTCTGTGGGCCGCTGCCACAGGCCTACCTGCATCTGCTTATCTCCACCGCCGGGCCTGTCTACCTTTGTGGGCCGCCGCTGGGCCTGAATGTCTCTGCCAGCTGCCACTGAGCCTGAATGTCCCTGTCGGCTGCCGTCGCCAGGCCCGTCTACCTCTGCAGGCCACCTCCACAGGCCTACCTGCGTCTGCTTATCTCTGCCACTGGGCCTGTCTTGCCTTTTTTCTTTTTAGAATTAGTTAGTACTCTATATGGCCATTCATATCTTAACAAAGTTTAAAATGTATATATATATATATATATATATATATATATATATATATATATCTTGTACATTTTGATATAAAATTCATACTTTAAGAAAAGTTTAAAGAATCAGAATAGAATCAAAGAGTTGAGATTAGTAATAGAATAGTCCCTTAATTAATTTGGCTTTTGTCCTGTCCCATAGCAGAAGATGGCTCTTTTATTCTGGCATGATACAGGGAGTTTGCATTTTCATTTTAACAACATGCTTGAGTTTAAAGAAGGAGAGAGCCATTCTCCAAATCCAAAGTCAGCTTTAAATTTTAATTGAACTGGGACTACTAGAAGAACAATAGTGTTAAATCTTTAAAGAAAAGCAGAAACAAACACTTAGGAAGACATAAAATTTTTTAGATAATATATACCCATACGCCATTTCACTCTGTTTCTTGGGACAGACGATTTTTCCCTTTTCTTCAGTTGTCTCATTTGTCCAGTGTTCTTCAAATTCCTTAACCTTCATTCTCCTAAAAGACAAAAACAAAAACCTTTCCCAAAAATTTTTTGGGGAGGTTCCTTTTTGGCAAGTTATTATGTGATTAAATGAAAAGGCATGTGTTACTGGTATAAGTTAGTTTATATTGGATGTTCATGCTAGTTGATGAACTATCACCTCTTCTAATTAAGAAGTCTTTCTTGTTCAAATTGAACCTTTATCATTTTTGATGGTACCCACAGCTTATCTTCTCCTGTAGAAATAAAAGCAAAACCTTGTCCCCAATGTAACACATATCCTGGTTTCCATTCTGAGGTTAGCACATCCTTAAAGTATATAGGATGATTTAATTCTGTAGTCTTTTCTATTATCCAATTTCTCAATGTAGCTGTTGTTCCTTTCTCATTGGCATTGAGGACATTCAAAGTTAATAGACCATTATGTAGTCTATTTCTGGGAGTTTTCGTTACCCCTTTCTGTTTATTTAGCATATACTTTAGAGTTCTGTTTGATATTTCTATAACTGCTTGACCTGTAGGATTATGTGGTATACCTGTAATATGCTTTATATTATAATAAGCAAAAAACTGTTTCATTTTAACAGACACATATGATGGAGCATTGTCAGTTTTAATTTGTGCAGGTATACCCATGATGGCCATAACTTCTAGCAAATGAGTGATTACAGAATCAGCTTTTTGAGAACTCAAAGCAGTTACCCATTGAAATCCTGAATAAGTATCGATGGTGTGGTGTACATATTTCAATTTTCCAAATTCTGCAAAGTAAAACATGTCCATCTGCCAGATTTCATTCCTCTGAGTACCCTTTGGGTTACATCCTGCTGGTAATGGCGTTTGATTGTAGAAGGAACAAGTAGGACATTTCTTTACTATTTCTTTGGCTTGTTGCCAGGTTATGGAAAAATCCTTTTTTAAACCTTTACTGTTGACATGATTTTTTTTTTTTTAACGAAAATCTGAGGCCTCCAATACATTTCCTATCAATAATTTATCAATCTCATCATTGCCTTGTGCTAGAGGGCCTGGCAGACCAGTATGGGATCAGATGTGAGTTATATATAAAGGATGACGCCTTTTCCTCATTGTATCTTGTAATTGAATAAATAGTGAAGTTAATTCTGAAGCATCAGGGATAAATTCTGCAGTCTCAATATGTAATACTACACTTTCAACATACCGAGAATCATTTACTGTGTTGAGAGGTTCTGAAAAATCTATTAATACCAACATAATAGCATACAATTCTGATTTTTGAACTGAATTATAAGGACTTTGAACCAATTTACTTAAATTTTCTGATTTGTAACCTGCCTTTCCTTGTTTGTTGGCATCTTTATAAAATGTATGAACTCCAGATATGGGTTTTTTTCCCAGAACAATTCGAAGCAAGATCCAATCTGCTCTCTTTATAAGATCAATTCTGGGCTGGAAAGATGGCTCAGTAGTTAAGAGTACTGACTGCTCTTCCAAAGGTCCTGAGTTCAATACCCAGCAACCACATGGTGGCTTACAACCATCCGTAATGAGATCTGGTGCCCTCTTGTGACCTGCAGCCATATATGCAGGCAGAATACTGTATACATAATAAATAAATAAATCTTTAAAAAAAAAAAAAAAAAAGATCAATTCTATCGCTTTTGGGATATTTGCTGTTAATTTCTCCCAAAAAATTACTACAAGCTTTTTGCCAAGGTTCACTTTCTATCCATAATTTTTCAATGTCCTCCTTAGTTAAAGGTACGACAATTTCTGCTGGGTCTATTCCTGCTAATTGACAAAGTCTCAATTTTCCTTTCCAAATCAAGTCAGATTTTTTCCACATAAGTTTTTAATTTTTTGTTTGGTTTATTTGGGAAAAATATCCATTCCAATATAATATCTTCCATCTGCCTTAATATTCCTGTTGGGGAATGCCTAGAAGGTAAAATAACCAAAATGAAATCTAGCTTTGGATCAATACGATCTGCATGCCTTTCTTGTACTTTCTTTTCTATCAAGGCCAATTCTTTCTCAGCTTCATGTGGTAATTCTCTTGAACTATTTAAGTCCTTGTCACCTTCTAAGGTTTTGAACAAATTATTGAGTTCATCATTTTTTTTTACCCCAACAATAGTTCTTAGATGAGAAATGTCTCCAAATAATCTTTGAAAGTCATTAAGAGCTAATTCCTGTGTGTCTGTCTTTTTTATAGTGTTTCTGTTCTGCCTTCTCATTGGTTGTAAACCCAACCACATGACCGCCTGGTCACGGCCTGTCTGTATAGACCTCCAGGTTTCCTTTCTTTCTTTCTTTCTTTCTTTCTTTCTTTCTTTCTTTCTTTCTTTCTTTCTTTCTTTCTTTCTTTTTTTTTTTTTAAAGATTTATTTATTTATTATGTATACAGTGTTCTGTCTGCACATATGCCTGCAGGCCAGAAGAGGGCACCAGATCTAATTACAGATGGTTGTGAGCCACCATGTGGTTGCTGGGAATTGAATTCAGGACCTTTGGAAGAACAAGCAGTGCTCTTAACCTCTGAGCCATCTCTCCAGCTCCTTCTGAGCCATCTCTCCAGCCCCGACCTCCAGGTTTTCTATTGATTGGTATTGAGATTAAAGGCAGGTGTATCCAATATTGACTGTATCCCTGTATCCCTGAACACACAGAGACTTACCTAGCTCTGCCTACCAAGTGCTGGGATTACAACCATATGCCACCACTGTCCTGCTTTCCTATGACTTGCTAATAGCTCTGACCCCCGGGCAACTTTATTTATTAACATACAAATAACATTTGAATACAAATAAAATATCACCATAAAATATTCTTTAGTCTCGGGCTGGAGAGATGGCTCAGAGGTTAAGAGCACTGACTGCTCTTCCAGAGGTCCTGAGTTCAATTCCCAGCAACCACATGGTGGCTCACAACCATCCATGATCAGATCTGGTGCCCTCTTCTGGCCTGCAGTCATACATGCTGTATACATAATAAATAAATAAATCTTTAAAAAAAAAAAAAAAAAATATTCTTTAGTCTCTTAGTTCTTTTTTTTTTCCCTCAGTCCAATGGGTGAACTGTTTTGATTAATCTAGTATGGTTAATTCATAAACTCTTTAATGTCACTTTTCCATCTCCTTATGTTGTAGGACCACTCCAGTAGTACAGACTGCTTCAGTTTCATCTTCCCTTTCTGTTACACTCCTCCTGCTACCTCTGGTTAAAGCCTGCACACATCCTTTGTTCATTACTCATTCTCATGAACACTGTGACCTCCCTGGTTTTGTTACAGAAAGAAATCAGCAGGGTGATGCATTAACCTGCCCTATTTTTACTTCTCCACAATTTCTTCATGTACAGTGCCACATCCCATTCAGAGAAGTGAGACAAATAGTGCAGGGATGTCCTGTTTGTGCTCCCTGACACTGTCATAGTCACATAGCTGGAATTAATCCCAGAGGTAAAAGTGCTAATGAAATATGGCAAAGGGATGTCTCTCACTTTGCTCTTGTGCCTTGGATGTTATACCTCTATGTATGTATTAATACACATTCTAAATTTCTTTGGGCTCTACCTCAATCCTCAAAAAATGGTACTGCAGCATGCTCCTCTCTTCTCCAACTCTTTCTGTTATAGGAATTCCTACTAGTATAAAAACTGGAACTGGACTAGCCTGTAGCAGTAAAAAATTATGGCAACTTGATATGCCATGCTTTGCTGATCCTCAATGGGAGACTTGCTATTTCCTGACGGGAGCCATAAGCCTAAGCAACCCTCGACACACATGCTGCCATATTTAGGTTTCTCTCCCCTTTTCTTAGATCTAGGCCTTGCTTAAGTCTCCATAGCACCAGAACCTCTTCTCACAGATACCAGAACCTCTTCTCAGATATCAGGTGAATTAAGCAATTAGGCAGTTAGACAAGGGTAGATAGATAACCTTCAGAGCAACATTTCCTGCTGTCCGAACAGCCCATAATTAAGTCCCTTCCTGCTTGCACCCCCCATTACTAAGTCCCTTCCTGCTTGCACCCCCATTACTAAGTCCCTTCCTGCTTGCAACCCCCATTACTAAGTCCCTTCCTGCTTGCAACCCCCATAATTAAGTCCCTTTCTGCTCGTAACCCCCTTTGCCTACCTATATATGCCTTGAGAGAAAAATAAAATTTTGGAGCTTGATCAGACAGATGTCCTGTCTTGCTCTCATTCTTTGTGTCTCTTGTCCCTCTCATTCTCCAGCTTTCCCTTTAGGTCCCCATTGAAGACCCCACTGGCCAGGGCAATTTCCTGAATAGAAACAGAGGAGGAGTGAATTGGGGTTTGGAAAAGAGGGTGAATGATAGACAGGGACTGGGAGGACAGAAGGGAGGGCGAACTGCAGCCACAGTGAAAAATAAATAAATAAATAAATAAATAAATAAATAAATAAATAAATAATTTTTTTTGAAAAAAATGAAAGATAAAAATATCAATGATAGTATAGAAATTCTATATAATCCTCAAAGCCAGAGAAAAATTGAAAGAGCTCATAGATCATTAAAACAATTATTAAAAAAATAAAAAGGGGAGCTGGGCATGGTGGTGTACACCTTTAATCTGAGCACTTGGGAGGCAGAGGCAGGCGGATCTCTGTGAATTCAGCACCAGCACTGTCCACAAAGTAAAAAAAAAAAGCTTTTTTTTTTCATTTAAAAAAAATTTTTTATGTATTTATTCATTTATTTATTTTTGGTTTTTCAAGACAGGGTTTCTCTGTGTAGCTTTGGAACCTATCCTGGAACTCACTCTGTAGCCCAGGCTGGCCTCGAATTTACAGAGATCCACCTGCCTCTGCCTCTCATGTACTTGGATTAAATATATGTGCCACCAACACCCAGCAAAAGAAAAAATTTAAATAGATGAAAAGGGGAGCACTAAGGGGTATGCTTACACTTTCCTAATTTACTCTTAAATTCATTATTTTCAAATGTGATGTATATTCGAGAGCTCAAAACATTTGTCTACAGCGCATTCTCTGAATGGCTTTTAAATGTGCCTATGTCATTTAAATAGTTTGAGACTTGGAAGCCTGTTTTTCTGAAGATATTTGGGAAGGGGTATTTGTCTATTGTTGCAGATAGATCTACTGAAACATTATAAATTCCTCTTCAGCTCCGTGCAATTAAGGACAGTGGTGGAGTGCAAGGAGTCAGTAGAAATCACCAGAATGATAGCAAACCTCCAGCTGTAGAGCTAAAGGACCATATCATCGGAATTCATGTCTGCCCACCTGGGTCTGTTTTGTGGCCCTGTACTGTGGTGATATTTTATTTGTGCTCTAATAAATAAAGTTTGCATGGCGATCAGAGGAAAATACCAGTCACTATATTAAACATAGAAGTCAGGCAATGGCAGCGCACACCTTTAATCCTAGCATTCAGGAGGCAGAGATTCTTTTGGATATCTGTGAATTCAAGGTCACACTGGGAACAGAGCCAGGTGTGGTTGTTACAGCACCAATGTTAGTTATTTGTGGCGCTGTGCTCTTACCCTGCAAGGAAATGTGACGAAACATGACAGAATCCGCTAATAAGAGTTTTATTAAAGATAAAAGGGACAGAGAGTGCTCAGTCCTGTAGGAAACACGTGTGTGGAGAAGAAGAACCGGGAACATGGTGCTGGCTTTTAAAGGCTGGGAGTGCACAGGTCAATGTCACTACTCCACGCATGCATGTAGATCACATGGCTACGTTGCGCGCTCACATAAACAGGCAAAGTCACAGATCCTGGTCATGCGAGACTCCCTGACCCAGAAATGACTATCCTGACCTGTTACTGGCTAGGCCAACGTGTCCAGGTCCACCGGGCATATGTAAACACGCCCAATTGTGGGGGCATGTTGTGAACCCTTCAGTGGTGGCACACACCTTTAATTCCCAGCACTAGTATAATTCCAACCATAGAGGTATGAAAGTGTGTACAGATAGACAGGAAGTTATAGAGCTGGGCAGAAAGAGGAAGTGATGTAGCTGGTCAGAGAGAAGTGAGATGGCAGGGACAGAAAGGATATAGGCCTGAGTACACAGCAAGTGGAGCTGGTAAGATTGGCTGTGGCTTGTCCTATTCCTCTCATCTTTCAGTTTTCACCCCAATATCTGGCTCCATTTTTTTTTTTATTAACAGGACCGTTTAGCAGTTCATCTTACACTGTACACCAAGGGAGAAGTTATTCTATGAAACACACAGAGCCCCATGTCACCCCAGAATGTCTTTCTGGTGATGCTATCTTCTTTACCTGTGTGTGTGTGGTGACTGCCTCTGAACTTGTCTTTCCAGCTCCTGTTATCTTTACTAATGACTGTTTATGACTGGAACTTGAGACCATAATGGACTCATTTATCCATCTGAGAAAGGGACTGCATTTAAATTTTCCTTGGTATTTGGATCACTTCTCATTTGCATAGGACATCATAACATTCTTTTTCTTATTGAAAGCAAATATGAGCTTAAGTTTTATGAGATATTTGAACTACTTATACTATGGTTGTCTTTTCAAGCTATTCTCTATATTTTTCTGATCAATATAGTAATGTAACAAAGTAGTACTGGACATATATTGATTCCCTGTTCTTTGTGGCATATTATTACACATAATGCTTTCACTGCTCTAATAGTATTCATTATGGTTTTAATTTGCTTGCTTTCAGGATGCTCATGCATGAAATGGCAATTACATTTTATTTACAACACCTCAAATCAAAACCACTCTGGATATCCTGCATTTAAAAAATACAAAAGGAGGAGATGACTGAACATCCCTGGAATGCAGTAGTACTTACTGTAGAGAGATTTCTGAGTGTTTTTGAGTATCCCCCAAGAAATCAAGACAAGAGTCTAGTTACCTCAGTTTCTTTATCACACAGAATTGGTCTTGGAATGTGTTTTTGTATTCCTCCCATATGTAGCAGATAAAAGGGAGTTTACTTGAGATTATCTGTTATTTCTTGCTTTTGTATTAAACATTTGTACCTCTATGAAAATTCTTGTTTTGCCATATGCAGCTTCTTCTCATTGTAAACAGCTTGAACTCATGATAACTTTACTTATGTGACCCTTTTTAATCCTCAGAGTGTAAATTGTTTGGGGCTCTGAATCAACTTGGCTGTTGCGTCAGACTTTACTCTGCCTCATTTATCAATTCCCTTTTTTCAGGTCACATTGCCCCTACAGCAGAGAAAAGGCTCCCCCATTGAGCGACACCCCCATTCCCTCCCTGAGAGATTGTAGGTCAGGGCTCCACACCTGAGGATGCCACCATCCCCTGAATGTCTACTTGTACCCCAACCCTAGAGTAAGAGAACACCAGCTGTAACTATGTGCTAGTAAAGATAACTTATCACATTTATGTATATCAGCATGGATTGCACACATGCCACAGTGCACAGGTGCCAGTCAGAGGACAACTTGAGAATTGGTTCTCATCATGTGGAAGCAAAGAGTCAGTAGTATTGGCAGCAAACCACTTTCTCAGCTGAAGTACTTCCTGACTCTAATTATACATTTTAAGAAATATGTGAGTGTATATTTGTGGGGAAGTCCTGTGTAGGTAGATTGGTAGAATTATATGTGTGTGGTCTGTGTGATACATGTATTAGCATGTCTACAATCTTTGCATGTGTGTGTCTTTGTGTCACAGGCCACAAGAATATGAAATATGGAGTCCAGCTGTACATAATAAACTATACCTTGATCGACCAAGGTATACTTCAAGAGAGAGCCATTTATCAAGGAATATTTGGTGTTATTCAGCTTTAATATTCAGCCGCTGCTTGCTATGAATTTCTTGTGCTCATACTTCCCCTAGAATGGTGTGTGTGAGCCTCCTCCTTGGGATAGTCCTTGGATAAGGTCACATAGGCAGAGCCTTCTGCCCCTGAGCTCCCTGCTCCCTTTTTAGAATTTGAATTGTGTATCTGCCTTTGCAAATATCCCCTTTAGCTACATCCAAAGACAGGGATGTAGCTAAAGGGGATCCAAACAAAGCATTGAAGGACAAGGGAGGAATAGAATAGCTATCAGACCACCCTCTAGGCACCTGAATCCCCTGAACTAAGGTAAAACACCCTTTTCTAGACAACCTGGCTCCTAGGTGCAAGGTTTGCTTCTTGGGCAAATAAAATTCAGATCTTCCGTCTTCACAATGCCCCAGAGCAACTTCTTAGAACAAAGGGTTTTCTTCTCACCAGGTGCTTCAAGCTGTGATGCAGATTGGCTGGCTGTCAGTATTCCTCCCCTGCCCTCTCAGAAAACCAGCAGCAGAGAATAATAGTGGCAGTTTTATCTTAGTGACTTATAGATTTCCTTACCCTAGCAACTGTGAGTTTGTAGTTTGAACACATTCATGATAGACTTGTAATGTTTTCACTTAGCCACTGTAAGGATAGGTCCTAGCACATAAATTCCCTTTCTGATTTATTCCAGCTCCTATCTAACTCCACCCTTGTTCTCTTCTGCTTTGTGTTGCAAATGAGGTTAACCTGTAAATTTCTGGTGGAGAACTTGTAATTCTTGTGTTATATTGTAAACATGAAGGTTGTTGCTGGTTTTGGAGAGATATAGACCAGTCCAAAGAGAACCAGACAGAATTATGGTGGTAGATGAATAAACTAAATAATAAAATAACTAAATAAATAAACTAAATAAACTAAATAAATTAAATAATAAACTAAAATAAAATAAAGTTGAACAAAAGAGTTCGGTGTATCTAGATTTATTCTGCTACCGTTGGTAGCATCTCTTCTGGGCCCTTGGGAAGGAAATGAAGAGGCTGGACCTCAAAATTTCCGTTATGTTTGGAGAAGTCTTCATGAGTATGTGAGTTTATCAGAGACTGGTGTGGCAGAGGTGCTGTGGATGTACCATGGTACCTGTGTGAAATTCTTGCATGTCAAAGTCTGTCTGGCACTGATGGAGACTCTGCCTCACTTATCAGGCCATGCCCAATCATCTTGGCTCCACCCACCTTACTTTCCTATTTGCCATTGCTTTCTCTGACCCAGTCCATACCTTGTCTGCTGCTGCCACATTGTGGCCCTGCCCATCCTTACCTGCCCCCACCCCATCCAGTACTGGCTCCATCTTTCTTTTTTTTTTTTTTTTAAAGATTTATTTGTTATGCATACAGTGTTCTGTTTGCATGTACCCCTGCAGGCCAGAAGAGGGCACCAGATCTCATTACAGATGGTTGTGAGCCACCATGTAGTTGCTGGGAATTGAACTCAGGACCTCTGGAGGAGCAGTCTGTGCTCTTAACCTCTGAGCCATCTCTCCAGCCTGGCTCCATCTTTCTTGATAACAGTCCCTCCCTCTCACTGTGCCTACCCTCCACAGGTACACTTACACTTCTATCCCCTTCCAAGGCTTCAACCACACCAAGCCTCTGGTCCTGCCCCAAGCTCGGTCTGCATGCCCCAGGCCCTGCCTACCTCCATGAATCTATTGGTACATACTTGGCAGCAGATGGCATTTTATTACTATTATCATAGCACTCACTAGCTCTATGGTAGATATTAATCATTTCATAGATTCTTTAATCAATGCATATCAATTATATTCTTGTACCTTTTCATCTGAAACTATTAAGTTTCATACAGATGCACATGCTAAATGCAGAGCTTTAAAAATAAAATTTGCTTTAACTCAAAAATCACAAAACTAATAACGTTACTTTGTGAAACTTTTCTTACTTTTCATAGGCCTCGATTGCCTTCTGGTAACTACCCGAGAGGCAATATATCAAATGAGATATGGCAAATGGATGTAATGCACATTAAAATTTTTGGTAGTTAGGTGGTGTAGTACACCTTTAATTCCACCGCTTGGGAGGCAGAGGCAGTGGATTTCTAAGTTCAAGGCCATCCTGGTATATAGAATGAGTTTTAGTACAGCCAGAGGCAAATGGAAAAGCCCTGTCTAGAAAACAAAAAACCTGTTTTTGATAGGTTGCAATATATACATCATTGTATTGATACATTTTTAACAAACATATCAGTGGACCACTGCATTAAGTTATAAAAGGCTTCATCAGTTATATTGTGTTTATAATGTTTCAGTTATGTGTCAGAAAATTTTAAAGAACTTTACATTTGGGTGGTGGTGGCACATGCCTTTAATCCTAGCACTCGGGAGGCAGAGGCAGGTGGATCTCTGTGAGTTTGAGGCCAACCTGGTCTACAAAGGGAGTTTCAGAACAGCCAAGGCTACACAGAGATACCCTGTCTCACGAAAAAACAAAAACAAACAAAACAAAACTTTACAATATTGAAATATTAAACATATCATTGATATCCCTTATACTCCTTAAGGTCAGGCCATCACTGAAAGATCTAACAGAACATTGAAAGCATGTTAATTAAACCAAAAGAGGAAATACAGCCCTTACCTATGGACATCATATTCAACTCACTATTTAACTTTTTTGAATTGTGATGATAATGATCTTATGCCTGCTGAAGTTCATTGTGTACTACATTCTATTTGGTATAAAGGAGACGAATGCCTACAATGGAAAAAAGGAAGTGTTATAAACAAGGAAAAGGGTATGATTTTGTTTCCACGGATACGGTGATTGTTGGTTTCTACTGAAATTGAGAGATGGGCAAGTGGCCATGCTTGACTCTGACTTGCCTCCTAAAGAAATGGCTCATCTGACTTTGGGTTAGGCTTTCAAAACAATTGCCTTACCATCACTTTCCACAATGAATTGTATCTTTCCTACCTGGAGGTAGGTGAAAAAATTAGCCAATGAAGAAGAAAAAAATGGTTCATTATATGAGGCAAAATAAAACACCTGAATCCTTGTTCTTGGCCTAGTTATGATCACCACTGTTCAAGTAAGTGAGGCAAGATTTTTTTCTTCCTGGGCTTTTATTTCTAACCCTCCCTTAAGCCCAGTGGTGCATTGGCAGGGGCGCTGGTGTGTGTATGTGTGTATGTGTGTGTGTGTATTCCAGTCTTCCAATTCATACCAATGACTCTAATTGGATTCAAGGATCCTATGACAGTGGAGGTTCTTTGCTGTCCAATGAAGAGTTTAAATTTAATTTTATCTTATGATATAGAAATAGAAGGACTTCCTATTTCTTTTGGGCATGAAGTTCATTGTTTAGAATTTTATATAGTGGAAAGTTATCTA
Source organism: Peromyscus maniculatus bairdii (assembly GCF_049852395.1). Lineage (NCBI taxonomy): Eukaryota > Metazoa > Chordata > Mammalia > Rodentia > Cricetidae > Peromyscus > Peromyscus maniculatus. Next base: position 6,019,514 of record NC_134873.1, on the reverse strand, counting down.
TTATTCATAATGTAACAAAAAATGAAGGGAAGAAGACCATGTTCATTTTAGTAGCTAAAGGGTTTAAAGGAAATATTACTAGAGATCTTTTGATCCCACCTCATTTTCTCCCTTGCCTGACTCCTGTTGTCTCAGAGGTAAGTGAATAGGTACATCGGGAACAATGTTGGGGACCAGTGGTGCAAGTTCTTGTTATACTTCTGATGGTAGTGTCATTGGTTGGAGCCTTGTAGTTTCTGCTCACACCAAATTGCAAGGCAAAGAATTAAGATGGTTCTGTAAAAATAATACCATCACCACCCATAGTAATGGTTCTGAGGTGTTAGTATGGCAAGAGCCAGGATGTTCCCCACCTTTCCTCATTTAGAAGGAGGAGCGATGCAAAAATATCTATGGAAACTAATATCAGCATTGGGTAAGATTTTGGCTTGGAAGGAGAATCTATGGGGAAATACTTCTAACAATGAAACTGTTCCCTTGCACAAAAAAATGTAGCTCATAATACTATGGCATGTGTTCATCTTCCTTATTTATTTATGATTGGGAAAACTACTTGAAATCAATCTTAAGGATATATATCTTGTTCCAATTTTTCTTTATATATATGTTTAAATGTTAGTACTCCTACCATTTTGAGCTTCCAGAGCATTTTTATACTTTGAGCCCAAATTGGTGTTTGAATGGCTGTATAGATGGACCAAGCCTGAGAAGAATCTTTCTCCATGTTTATGCTTCATCATGTATTGGATTAAATGAAGAAAACGTAGTCCTTTATCAAAGCATGCAAAATGTACATTAAATTCAAAGATGGCATTCTAATTTAGAAAAAGAAATTATGGATCACTCAAAGACATATAGATAGTATATTGCATACTGAACTCACTGATACAGAATCTGCTGTGGTTATGTTAGGTGATGAAATTGTTAGCTTACAAAGACAATTATCATTAAGATGTGATTGGATTGTGACTCAGTTCTGTTAATCATGTGTACTGTCATGGGACAAGGATAGAAAACATTTATTAAATCTTGGTAATATGACTCAAGAAATGAAATAATCCCATTTTGGCAGAACATTGCATGGACTACCTGGCTATGGATATTAGAGAGTATTGCTAATGGTTTGGGGAAGTTAAATCCATTTCATCAACTTAAGTTTCAAGCCCTTCCTATCTATAATGTTTATATTGATTGTTTGCTTGCCTTTGTTATTTTTAACAGTCTGCAACAAAACCTCCCAACATCAAGAAATGACTCCACATCGAGCAGCTCTATTCAACATAACTTTGTAAAATTTGGCTATTCAAAAAGGGGGAAATGAAGGAGATTTGCTGAACTGACACCAGGCCAGGACAATGCACTGGCCAGAAGTTCCTTGAAAACAAGAGGATGTATTTAGAGTTATGGCAGAATACTGCCTTTACACTCTAACAAATATTTTCTTGGCCAGAATTCAGGTTCTTCACAATATCTGGGAGAAAGTGCAATCAGTAACATACAAAAATCTGTTCTTTGTCCAGCAAGAAAGAAGTGAACAATAGAGATTAGTGAGGGTGTCACTGCAGGTGTCAGGAAAGCCAACCACAGGAAGAGATGAGAGTGAAAACCTGGCTCAGATTGACTTTGTCAACCTGCATCAGACTCTGGGGAGTCTAATACCAGGTGTGGTAATTTAAATGCAATTGGTCCCCAATAAGCTCAAAGGGAGGTGAACTATTAGGAGGTGTGGCTCTGCTGGAGTAGGTATGGCCTTGTTGGAGGAAGTATTTCACCATAGAGTCAGGCTTTGAGGTCTCAATATGCTCAAGCCACACCTGGTGTCTCAGACCACCTCCTGCTGCCTGGGAGTCTAGATGTAAGGACTCATCTCCTACTCTAGCACCATGTGCCCGCATACTGCTTTGCCTCCTGCCATGATCATAATGGACTAACCTCTGCAGTGTCAGGGGGCTACCGCAGTTAAATGTTTCTCTTTATAAGACTCGCTATCATCTTGGTGTCCCTTCACAGCAATGAAACCCTAACTAAGACACCAGGCATTTTATTTTAGCCTTATTTAAATATAATAGAACTTGGAAAAGTGTCTCCAGGCAATAATGATTCCACAATCATTCCAATTCCAGTGTACAATGAACCTTAAGGTGTGACTACATAGAAACCCTTTTCTAAGTCCATGTGACCATGAGGGTGGGTTCTATAGCTAAAAGTCCCAGAATCTATTGTGGTCTCTGACTGATAGTATAGAGGGTCAGCAGGCCATAAAGTACCCTAAGGATGGGTAATGGTCTAGGAAGGGAAGAGTCTGGAATAATCATTCTGGGAAATTAGGGTAAGATCTGTCTCTATGAAAAGCAAAAGGGTCACCAGGTCATTAACAAAATCCACTCTCAGCTTTCTGGACTGAATGCAGGTCTTTGATTTCCTCTCCTCCATTGAGGGGACACCCCTGAATGATTAACATTGCTGGTTCTATTAGTGCCTTTCTGTGAATACAAGGCCCTAGTGCATTCTACATCTCCCCATTTCTAAGATTTTAAAGAAAAAAGTAGTGGCCACAATAGGAGCAGAGATTTGCTGAGTGAAATGGGTGTCATATGACTTATTGCACATAAACATTTATAACCCACAGGAAGGGAGTGTAAGTAATGCCCCTCCCACGCCCCCCCTAAAGGGTCGATCCAAAATATGTTGCTTACCATAGAGAAGGTTGTAAACAGAAGTGAAATTGCAATAAGGAAAGATATAACGACATTTGAGGTATAACAATGTGATAGAAAAACACTATTAACAGGAGTATCAGGGAAGCCCTATACATATACATAGGGGAGGATTGTATATTGTCCCGTGTTATTTGTGCACAGTACTTATGGGTGACTCTTATGCCAAATAAATTTCTTTTAGGAGTCCTTGTCAGGTGCATCCTAACTGGAGCCATTTGGGACTTTGTTCATTTTCTAGAAAGACACAAGCATTACCTTGCCCTGATGTTAATTCCTTTGTTTTATCTCTAGGTCTTTCCATCTAACATATTCTTTAGACTCTATCTCCTTTAGGGCAAAATGGTTTTGTGCAGCAGCAGAAGGGTGCTGTTTTTTGCATTATGCAGCATAGTGTGGGAGATTTTGATGGGTATCTATACACCCTTTTCATTTTAAGTTTTTGTCATTTAAGTATTTGATGGTATAGTTCCTCAATAGTTTGACCTTCTGGATTGTAAGTGATTTGAGTAACATGATTAATATTTCATAAGCTGCAAAATTCTCTAAAGTATTTGCTGCTGTAAGCAGAGCTATTGTCAGTTTTTATTTGTTGTGGTAATCCTAAAAAGGGGAAGGTGTATAATAAATGACTAATGGCATCTGAGGTTGTTTCACATCTGTGAGCAGAAGCAATGATCATATTTGGAAAGGTATCAGTTGTTATGTGAACATAACCAAATTCTAAGATATGAGTAATATCTGTTTGCCAAATGTTGTATTTTCACCCCTGAGGATTAATTCTGCCAGCAGATGACAGCAGAGTAAAAGAACAGAAGGATGGGGCATGATAATTTGCTGAACTTGCTCACAAGCCAAGGAAAATTTTACCAGTAAAGGTTTTGTTTTTTGATGAGGAAGTTCATTAGATTCTTGAGTGGCCTGGAAGAAAAAGGCTAGGGTTGAGGAAAAGGGCAGTCCATTGGATTGAGCATTGATGGATGTTAATGAACCTGGCAAATTAGAATGAGCATGAATATTAGTTATGCAAAAATGCTTAGTTCATTTTTGTATCAATATCTAAAGGGACAGAAATAATTGTGAAGTCACACTATTAGTATGGTAGATCTTGCAGTTTCTAATAGAGGAACTGATTGAGTGCAATATGCATAGTCCATTAAAATATTCAATGGTTGGGGGATAGCTTGTTGATTACAGCAAGTTCAGACAGTTGAACTGTACAACCAGGGGTGTACTTTTTTTTTTTTTTGTGAAGCATGTGGAATTTCCTTTTTTTAAACAAAAGGTGTAGACTTTTTTCTTTTTCTTTCTTTTTTCCTTTTTTCCTTTCTTTTTTTTTTAAGATTTATTTATTTATTATGTATACAGCATATATGACTGCAGACCAGAAGAGGGCACCAGATCTCATTGCAGATGGTTGTGAGCCACCATGGTTGCTCAGGTCCTCTGGAAGAGCAGTCAGTGCTCTTAACCTCTGAGCCAACTCTCCAGCCCGTGGAATTTCCATGTAACATGTATGCTCCATGTATTCTTAAAGAGCCATCTATAAAAACATTAACAGCACTCTATGTAAGATTTTTAGGGGCTGGAGAGAAGGCCCAGAGGTTAAGAGCACAGGCTTGTCTTCCAGAGGTCTTGAGTTCAATTCCCAGCAACCACATGGTAGCTCACAACCATCCATAATGAGATCTGGTGCCCGGCCTGCAGGTGTATATGCAGACAGAACACTATACATAATAAATAATGTTTTTTTTTAAAAAGATTTTTAGATGTAACTTTAGGCAATACCCATGGATTATCTTTAAAAATGTCTTAAAAGGGATCTTTTAGCTAATGATTAGCTTTAGATCCCAAATAGCATGCTAATAAAGCCTGCCAATTATTATTTGCATGAAACAAATAATCAACCTGCATTTTATTTCATAGTACAAGAATTTCTGCAGGCTCTTTACCCATAAGTTCTTTAAGACATATCCTTCTCATCATTATTAAGTCTATAATCTCTTATAAATAAGGAGCTGCAAATCACCATGGAGAATCAAGATAATCAAATGAATTTCTTTCCTTAAGTTTGTAATATCATTCACATAATGGGGTTTCGATATTCTTAGGTTCCAGGAGAGGCTTCAGTAACTGGAGAGGCTTTGATAATTATAGGCTCTGGCAGGTTGAATAAGCCTATTCAAGATACTTGAAAGATTCATCCTTATAGTTCTGATGTTCTAGAACTACTTCTAGTATCAAAATCTGCATTAGCCTCGATTGAGTAATAAAACTTATAGAATGAATACACACATACACACACACACACAGAGAGAGAGAGAGAGAGAGAGAGAGAGAGAGAGACAGAGACAGAGACAGAGACAGAGACAGAGACAGAGAGAGAGAGTCAGAGAGACAGAGAAAAGGGGGGCAGTATTTGAATGACTAGGCAAAAGTACAACTAATCCAAAAATGGCTGGCTGTGAGTGGAAAGTCCAAAAAGAATCCAGAAGTTGCTCAGTCCATGATTGTCTATGTCTTTTATGGTCTTCAGTAAACTCTTCAATCTGGAAGAAGTACTCTAATGCTAGTATACAAGTATACATGCCAGTGAAGGAATTGAATTGCTACCAAGGTGAGGGAAAGCAGGTGAAGAGCGAAAGCTTCCTTCCTCCTTGTCCTTATATAGGCTTCCCATAGAAGGTGTGGCCCATAATAAGGTGTGTCTTCTGAGTTCAGGAAGCAGATTAAAGACTTGTGTTTTCCTACCTCAAAGATTCAGATTAGGAGTGGATCTACATACTTCAAATCAAGCAAAAAACCCTCACAGGTGAGCCCTCCATTTTTGTATTTTAGTTCATTCCAAATGTATTCACTTGAACAACCAATAATAGCCCACACAGGGAGGGAAGACACAGGGACTGGATCAGGATTCACTCAGTGGAAACAATGTTGAACTTGGGGTCATGCTTTGAACAATAAGGGTGTTTTTCTCTGTGAGCATCTCCCAGCTCCTGATCTTTTATAGCTTATTTACACAATACCCACCATTTCTGTTTTCTCCTAGGCCTTTCTTATACATGCCATTTGTTGCATGGTGTCCAGGTGGAAATGGTCTCCAGTCATTCTCTGGCAACTGGCATTTCTTGGTTGTTTTTTTTTTCTTTGTTGTTTGTTTTTGTTCTAAGATGGGTTCTGATGTAACCCAGGGTGTATTCAGCTCTTCTTTGTAGCTGAGGATGACATCAAATTCCACAGCCTCCCACTGCTGCCTTCTGAGTGCTGGGATGAAGGCATCAGCCATCATGCCTGGTTTATGCCATACTGAGAATGGAACCCATGGCCTTGCACATCCTAGCCAAGCAGTCTACCAACTAAGCCTCCACCCCAGCCCCTGGATTCTTTATATGTTAATATTGATGCCTCTCTCTGCATATCCCTCTGTTCCTCACTCAATGTTAATGTACCACACTTGGCCAGGAAGAGGATTATGAAAAAATTGTCATTGACATTCTAAGTTCTTTTTAGGAATACATAATTTCAAATACATAATTGAAAATATCTAGAAGTAGTCCTACCTCGGGCTATTAGTCCATTTATTTTTATTTTTTATTTATTTATTTTGGTTTTTCGAGACAGGGTTTTTCTGTGTAGCTTTGCACCTTTCCTGGAACCCACTCTGTAGCCCAGGCTGGCCTCAAACTCACAGAGATCTGCCTCGCTCTGCCTCCTGAGTGCTGGGATTAAAGGCGTGCTCCACCACCGCCTGGCCCATTTTTTTTTTAAAGGAGATCAAAACTTGGCATCAGGACTCCTGCCTGTAATCTCACTATGTAGAACAATAAGGCAAGACAATTCCATGAAGTACAGCCCAGTCAGCGGTACATTGCAATTCAGGTTTATTATTTATTTATTTATTTATTTATTTATTTATTTATTTATTTATTTTTACTACAGTGTGATTACCTTCGTACAAATAAATGAACGAGTGGGTAAAATGAAGAGTCCAGCCTTTCTGAATGATGAGCTCAGAATTTGTATCATTCTGGTGCATTGGGGTAGGTGTGTCAAGACTATTGGTACTAACTGGAGTAAGAGCATTGTCATGACTGACACAGGGCTAGAAACTTGACAGTTTGACATTCATGTATGTATATGTGTTTTTATTCTGGGTGGGCACATGTGTGCACACATGCAGCAGGTTGGGAAATGGCTCTGTATACAACAGTGCACATGTGGAGTTCAGAGGAGAGTGTGCTTGAGTTGGTACTGTATTCAGGTGCCTTTAAGCAATAACTCTTCCTGGCACAGGTGTTAAGACTTCAAAATTCGTCTTTTCCTCCTGTGCAGCTCGGGCACTGTAGCCATCGTGACAGACACAGTAACGATCCGGACCAGGAAGTTCATGACTAACCACCTGCTTCAGAGGAAACAGATGGTTATTGATGTCCTTCACCCTGGGAAGGCAACAGTACCAAAGACTGAAATCCGGGAGAAGCTAGCCAAAATGTACAAAACCACACCAGATGTCATCTTTGTGTTCGCATTCAGGACTCTCTTCGGTGGCGACAAAACAACTGGCTTCGGCATGATCTACGATTCTCTAGATTATGCTAAGAAGAAGGAGCCCAAACACAGACTTGCAAGACATGGCCTCTATGAGAAGAAGAAGACCTCCCGGAAACAGCGGAAGAAGCCCAAGAACAGAATGAAGAATGTCAGGCACACGGCAAAAGCCAACGCTGGTGCTGGCAAAAAGCCAAAGGAGTAGATCTGCGGTGATTTGATCTGCAGTGGTGTACAGACAATTTCGGAGAGAACAAATAAACTAAAAGCTTATGTGTCTGGAAAAAAAAAAGACTTCAAAATTCATGAGCAATGAGTTCGTGTGAAAAAAATATTAAGGTCAGCAATTCACAAATCATGGTATTTTTTTTTTGCCTTATTAAAATATAATTCACACAAGTGAAAGTCCCCGTCTTAAACTGTTTTGTTCACCACTGACACTACTTTATATAGCCACCAGTGCTCTAATTCCAAAAGCATTGGATTCTGTGAGACTCTATCTTTTAAAACAAAAGTTTGGAGGTTGTGTTGACACACTCCTGTGACCCCACTAGAGGCAATGGAACGGGGGTGGGCGTGGGGTGGGGGAAACAAGGAGCAGGTGAATGAGGTGGACTAAAGTCTCATTCAATAGCCAACTCTATTCGTATCCCCAGACAACTTAATCGGAGAGTTAAGAAAGGTCACATGAGTAAAGTCCTCATGAGTTCAAGATGTATACAATCAACAGTACAGTCCAGATACGGAAAACATGTTTTTCCATAGTGGCTTATACATTTAATTAAATAAAAGAAACAAGCACTAGTGAGTAATCGAAAGTAAAAGCACTCCAGTCCTTATACAGGTTGGGAAAGTGTTCCTGTTTTGGAAAGCAATGTGCAGCTGAGAGAGGTGTGAGCAATCCTAGTCCTGCCTTATTGAAATTGCTAATACCTCGTGAATATAAATCAGGTGGTTTAAATTTGATCTGGGTGGTCTGGGGGACCTTTCAACTTTGAGGCAGGAGGATCACTCCACTGCACATTGAGTAATGATCTGTGTATGTGCTAGATCTGTATATGCCCAGAAGGAAGAAGGGGAAGTGCCCAGTATGAGCAAGAATACCGTGGGGACGACTTTGCAGTCCAGATGCAAGTTTTGCTGCAACGCCAATCTCGGCAGGTCTGGGATAGTTCTGTGCCTGGGCTGGGAACCACTGTGCTGTGTCTTTTGACTGCACTCTGTCCCAAAGGGAGCTGGTCCTGTCACTCAGGCCTCACTAGCAAATCAGCACCCATAGAGCCACCCTCCAGTCGGTGTGAGGAGGGCATTTCCGGCCCGCCATGCTGCAGGCTCGGGAGGTTCTTGTGATTCCGTGTGCTGAGCTGTCACCCACTACCGAGAGCTGTGAAGAGAACCGACAAGCTCGGAATCTACGCCATGGTGAGTGAGGGGCTGCTGCCTCCACGAGTGGAGGATCGGTGGGATCCCAGGTCTGTGGAAACCGGCGCCCCGTGAGGTCCCATGAGTTCCGCGAGGTCCCTGCTGTCCCTACAACTCCCAGGTCCTGGTGCCTCTGAATAACTTCCATCTGAGGTCTGCAGCTGCATAGGGCATGATGGGGAGTGGGGCTCGGAGGAGGAAGGATGACTGTGGCTAGAAACATCCTTGTTGAAATCACCAGGAAATAGCACGCATGTGCTGTGTTTACTCTTTTCATGGAAGTGAATTTTGCTGAACTTGGAGAGCCCTGGTTTCTGCAGTGTGATGTAGAAGTTCTGCACTTGACACGGAACATTCAGGTGTAGGATCTGTCTGCAGTTAATTCTATGCAGGGAGTAAAATCTGTCATTAACACATTTGCATGTGGACGTCAGGATGGTCTGGTCACGTGTTCCAGTAAGGCCAGACTTACTCGGTTTCCTGGCCTCATGTGTCAAAATTGACTCTATATTGTGTTTTTATTTCCAAATTTTCTATTAGATTTTGTCGCTCTCTTTATTCTTTCCCAGACAGTACAGTGTTTATCGCAGGTGTATGAGAAAATTTGAAGTCCGATGATGTCACTGTGTGTGCTATTTATTCAGTCTTGTGTTGATCTTTTTTTTTTTTTAATTCATGATGACCTTTTGTTATCAATTTTATGTTCTTTTTAGCATAAATCGTTAGACTTTGTGTTAGACTTTTATTGAATCTTTAACTCAAATTCTGTACTGGTAAGATATTGAGTCCACAATCCTGGAATTTCTCTCCTTTTATTGAGTTTCCTGATTCTTTTAATTACAAAAAGGCATTTGCCAGATCAATAGCTCCATACCATGAAACAGGAGAGGTGTTCATCTGCTCAAATAAGGACAGCACAAGTGGTACAGCAGCTGCTATCAAAATCACTACCTGGTTGATAGTCAGCTATCATTCTCCATGATCTATCTGTCTTCTGCACTGGTAGATAGGAGAGTTAAAGGAAATTGTGCTGGGAACCACACTCCTGCATCTTTTCCTTGATGTTGCCACTAATTTCTGCAATTCCTCCAGGGATGCAATACTGATTTTGATTCATTCATTTTCTTGTCAGAAGCAACTCTAAAGGCTTCCACTTAGCTTATGCCATCATAGTAACCCTCCACAACAGGTCAGGGAACCAGTGTGAGAATTCTGCCAACTTCTAAGTGTGTCTATCTTAAGTATACATTTTAGGACTGGGGAAGTACCAACAGGATGAGTGTGGGGACCCACTGGTCCAGTGTTTCTCAGCCTTGCTAATGCTGTGACCCTCATGTTATAGTGACCCCATATCAGAAAATAATTTTTGTTGTGACTTCAAAGTGTAAATTTTGCTGATGTTATAAATCACAATGTAAATAGCTGATATCCAGGATGGTCTTAGGTGACCCCTGTGAAATGATCATCTGACCCCCAAAGGGTTGCAACTCACAGATTGAGAACCACTGCATCAGACCTTCTATGAGTCAGACTTCAGCCAAAATGCCATTGATTACCTGACCATAAGCCTCTCCTGTAACTGGAGAGCAGCAATGTTTCTTGGGGTCTCCTAGAATCAATATTAATTCAATGGATCCCAGAAGGTCTGATTGTTTCCTTTGCCTCAGTGTAAAGTTGTCCTCTTGAAGGGTCATAGGTCCCTCTGCAAAAAATTGGAGTAGGCTAATAACAGTAAAATTTTAAGTATTTTTATCAAGGTCCTTCCTCAGGGAAGCTGGCCATCCCTTCATACAAAGGGTTTAGGGTCTCCAAACTGGCTCAACCTGGAAGCTGATTCATGGGCCAAGATTCCATTTTGCCCCAATCAAATGTTGCCTTTCTTTCATTTGTTTGAGAATTTTACTGCCTATATAGATCAAACAAAAGCTCAGTAGGCTTGTTGTCTATTTCATGCCTGGAAACATCACGATTGATTAGCCAGCACCAAAGGTCCATATTAGTTATGTCACCATGAAATTTACTTTGCCTGTGCTGACCATTAGGGGCTAGACCATTATGGACATTACTTTGTCTGTCCTGCCCATTATAGTAACTATGATCACTTTGCCTTTGGAGATTCAGTGCTACCACCTGGGCCTTGCTCCCTTGGTGCCCAGTTAAACCCATTGCATTTAACTCATGAGCTGAGCAATAACATCTACAACCTAAGCTCTGGCACAAGAAAAAGGGTGACGACAAAACTCTTCAAATGTGCAGGTGCTCTGCTCAACAATTGGCATCTTAGAGGATCAGTGAAGGGCTTGTCTTCTGGGCCTTCCCATTGTGGAGGGTTAGGTTTCACACAGTACACCACTCTAGCATTGCAGTTTGCCTGAGCTCTACAATCCCTTCATCAGCACCAAGCCCCAGGATATCAGTAGTCTCTAACTCCTTTTCAGTAGGCCATCTTTTGACAAATGTTTCAGCCAACCATTTAATCAAACTTTTGACACCTTTTAAAGAAAACTGCACAAGCTTCCATATTAAACCTAGAATCTCTTCTTAGCCCATATTAATAAACTCTACCTGATAAGTTTCATGTCCCTTCCACCATTATCCAACACCTTTAAAATCCATTTCCACACATATTCTCCAAACTTCTGCTTGAATGAATCAGCGAACTCATTAAACTCTTTAGTGGTATAATACATTTCCTATGGAATACTCCTCACTCCCCTCTAGAAATCTGCTTTGCCTTAAGTCTGGTTAGAGGTCCTGAGGCAACTATTGGTGGGCCCTGAGAGACATGAATATTGCCTTGCCTAACATTTTCTTCAGAGAAAGTCATTGCTGCTTTAGCAGACAGTGAAAAATTAATCTCAGTCAAAGGACAAAAGGGCAATACTTCATGGGATGGGGCTGAGGGTACTACTTCCTCAGTTAAGAATTTTCCCTTGAGAATCTGAGGGTTCAAGGTTCTCAGCTTCAATAAGGTCCTCCTATACATCCTTATCCCAAGTTACAGGATTCCATTCTTTAACAATTAATGCCTTGGCTTTATCTGCTTACACCTCTGAGGCTGAGACTTGAATATTTGCTGTAATTCAGCCAACCCTTACAATGAAAACTCAGTTTGAGTTTCCAGAACTTGAGCTCTGTGGCTGTTGGAAGGTCATTTCTCTTCCTGGGCACACTTAGAAACCTTAAACTGTCTGTCCACATCTGGAACAGGATAATTTTATTACTAAGTCCATTGTTGTTCTTCACTGTATGGTGAGATGCTAGAAGCTGGTTAATGTTATTACAGAATTGATCCCTATCCTTTATCCAGAGATGCTAAGACCTCTGCATCATCACTTTCCTTATGTTTCCCCAAACTGTCAAAAGTTTCATACAGAGTGTCACCAAATACTCTGCTATTAAGATGAATCCACGTGAGTCTATTAAATGGGTAAGAGAATTTATTAAGATATAAATTGAGGAAATACACTCACGAATACAGAACGGAGCAGACAGCTGAAGTCATCCTCTGATCTGACCAGGAGCGAATCCACCTTGCAGGTAGGAGCAGGGAGAAGGAACATGTGACCTTTCTCCCTTCCCTGATAAGAGGTCTTGTACAGTGGCAGGAAGAACCGCCTCCTTCGAGCCCTATATCCCAAGGTCATGGGTGGAGCAAATACCACTACATTTTGCCACTCAGAATTGGTAAATCGGGGTAATCAAATGTGTTTATCTCCTTAAGTTTGTAATATAGTTCACACCAAGAGCTTTCAGTACTCTCTAGGCTCCAAGGAGAGGTTTCAGTAACTGGGGAGGCTTCAGTAATAGTAGATGTTGGCAAACTGAAAAGCTTATTCCAGATACTTAAACTATTCATCCCTACACTTTTGTTGTTCTAGAACAGTGGTTCTCATCCGGTGGGTTGTGACCACTTTTACATACTTCTGTCTCCAAATATATTTATTTTATAATAGTCAAAATTATAGTTATGAAGTAACAACAAAAGTAACTTTATAGATGGATGGTAACTACAACATGAAGTATTAAAGGGTTGTAGCATTATGGTTGAGAACTACCATTCTAGAACTAGTTCTGGTGCCAAAATATGTATTAGTCAGAGCTCTTTAGAGGAACAGAATATATAATGAATATATATATATATGCTTATATATAACATATACATATATAATAATACTTAAAAATATATTTCTTATATACAAATACACACACACACACACACATAACTTATTAGAAATTCTTACAGGTTACACTTCCAGCTAATCCAACAATGGCTGTCTGTAAACAGAAAGTCTCCAAGAATACAATATTTGCTTTCATAAAGCTCTATATATCAGTTGGTTTTCAGTATAGACTGGAGTTCTAAAGAAGTAGGCTTTAATTCATGTGAAGAAATTGACTTGCTAGCAAGGCAAACATAAGCAGGCAGATAGCAAAAACTTCCTTTATTTTTATATCGGCTTCCAGCAGAAGATGTGGCCAAAATTCAAAATTTGTCTTCCTACCTCAGAGATAAAGATGAGTGCATCTACATATTTCAAATTAGGCAAAACCCCTCACAGGTGTGCCCTCCATTTTTGGATTTTATTAATTCCAGATGTAGTCAAGTTGATAACCAAGAATAGTCGTCACAGGGAGGTAGGTCATGGGGGCCAGGACAGGATCTACTCAGCCTACTCAGTGTTGGACTCAGGGCCTCATGCTTTGCACAGGAAGGTTTTCCCTGTGAGCCTGCTTTTCCTCCAGCTCTGGTCCTTTATAGGTTATTTACATAATGCCTGTCATCTCCCATTTATCGTGGGGATTTTTTTACATGTGTGGTTTGTTACATGGTGTAACATGTCCTGGTGGGGAAAGATTACCAGTCTTTCTCTTCCAACTGGTTTTTCTTCTTTGTTCTGAGACAGGTCTGAGGTAACCCAGGGTGGCCTCAAACTCAGGATAAACTCAAATTTCAAAGCCTCCCACTGCTGTTTCCTCTTGTTGGGATGGCAGGCATGCGCTGCCATACCTAGTTTATGTCATTCTGGAGATGGAACTGTTAATCCCATCTAAAGACAGGGAAGACCATTACCCAGGTTATTTGGTCTAATTAAGTAAGCTGTATTTTCTGTTAGACAGGGCTATCTCCCCAAAGCTGGGTTTGAGAAAATAACATCAAACACAGGAGGAGGAGTTCAGAAAACTGCAAGACCAGGGGGTGGGGGGTTCAAGGGCTGGGGAATTTCCAGGGGCATTTGGTTACTTAGGAACTTGGCTGAACATTCCAAAATTATTTGATAGAACATTTTATCAGGATACAATCAAGGTGTCAGCCAAAGTCCATAGAGTGGGGAGCATGTCAAGTTCCAGAAACAGGTTAAAGCTTGGTCAACTGGAAAGTTGCTGCTAACACATTAACTTATGCTGACCATATAACAAAGGTACTTCCGTTCTTAAGATGGAGTCAGGCTGGTCTCTCAGAACTGAGGATGCTGTGCATCCTAGGCCAGCAGTCTACCGCAGAGCCTCAGCCCCCACCCATGGCTTATATTAAATGTTAGCCATGATGCCTGTCTCTGCACATCCATCTGTTGCTGAAACAATGTTAATGTACATCACTTGGCCGTCAAGGGGTTCATGCCAAAATTGATATTGACTACCTGGGGTCTTTTAGGAAATACTTAATGATAAAATCTAGAAGTGATGCTTCCTCAGGCTATTAGTTTGTTTCAAGAGATGGAAACTGCACATTTTGGTTCAAGCCTGGAATCTTACCACTTAGAACACCGAGGCAGGCTGATTCTATGAGATTCAACCAGTCAGGAGTATATTGGAAATTCAGGACACTTTAGATTACACTGTGATGTCCTTTGTAAAAATAAATGAACAAATGGATAAAAGGAAAAGAATCCAGACTTTCTGAACATTGAATTCAGAATTCATCTTGGTGCATTGGGGTTGATGTTTCAGGAATGTTAGTATTAATGACAGTAATTAGTACAGGGGTAAGAATTTTATATATTTATATTTATTAATTTATTCTAGGTGGGCATATATGTGTACACACATGTTGTAGGGTGGGAAATAGCTGTACTTGCAACAGTGCACATATAGAGGTCAGAGGAGAGTGTCCATGAGTTGGTACCCTATGAATTACAAGAGTTGAACTCAGTTCATTAGGCTTGGCTGCAAGTACCTTTAAGGAATCTTCTTGGCACAGGAATTGTACTTTTAAGTTTCTTCTTTTCTTGGGATTTATAAGCAAAGAGTTTCGGTGAAATGAAATAGTAACATCAGAAATTCATTATGGAATTTTTGCCTTATTAGATACAATTCACACAAGTTAAAATCACCAGTTTAAACTGTTTGCTTCACCATTGACACCTCCTTATTATAGTGTCAATGTAGCCACCACTGCCCTAATTTCTATGAGACCCTATGTTAAAAAAAATTTGTTGCAGGTAGTGGTGGCATATACTTAAGTCCCAGCATTTAGGAGGTAGAGGTAGATGAATGTCTATAATTTCAAGGACATCTTGTCCTACATAGTATTTTCCAGGCCAGCCCACATGGAATAGTGGGGCTTTATCTAAAAAAAAAATAAGTTAAATTAATCAATTAATTGAGGGAAAAAGTTAAACCTAAAGGTGTATAATATATATTTTGTTTTTCAAACTTCTCGCATCAGGGTCTCACAGTATTTATTGGCTTTGAACGTAACAAGTTGCTTAGACTTGAATGTATGTGCTTAGACACGAATGTATATGGGTCCTTTGGAAGATTTGTTTTTCACCTATAATATCTAAAACATTTAATCATGTAAGGGTATTAGGAAATATGGTGTCTTTAATTTCTACTCATTGTTATCATTCACTCGAAGAAAAATAGAATGTAATTGCACTGTAACTTTATTACTTGAAATATTTTGTTGAAGGACATAAGCTGTGGGGAAAAAATAAAGTCAGACAGTGATGTGCTAAAGGTGTGTGTGTGTGTGTGTGTGTGTGTGTGTGTGTGTGTGTGTGTGTGTGTGTTCTCTTTTTTGCCAGTGTCAGAGAATTCAGTTTTGCTCTCTTAGAGAAGTCTATTGTGTGATTAGCCACCAACTCCACACTTCCTCTTTGGTACCGGACCTGCTAAGAGCTGGTCTCTCGGCAGAAAAAATATCACAGAAAACTCACATCTCAGAACTGTGGATTCCATTCTGACACAAACACCTCTGCTGTGCTATTCTAACCTCAGAACAAGGCTGATTCACCTCTGAGCAGACTGGCTCAGAGGAAGGCGATAGCGGCTTCAATGTAGTACCAGAAAGAGGTCATTCTAAACAGCCCCGTTAACTGTCTGTCTCTTTAATAACCAACACCAGTCTGACCCCTAGTGACATAGGCTGCATTGGACAGGAAACATAGTCAAGAATGGACAACATGGGGCTGCAGAAATAGGTCAGTAGTTTACAGCACAGGATGCTCTTCTAGAGCACACAGCTTCTATGCCCAGGACCCACATGGTAGGTATCAACTGTTGTGTAACTCTAGTTCCGGGTATTTGACTCCCATTCAGGCCTCCCTGGCCAATGAGCATGGACACAGTACCCAGACCTGTATACAGGCAACAACAAAAAAAATCAATGCATATGAAATTTTTTAAAACTAAAAAAGAATATAGAGACAATTCACACCATAAAACTTCTTTTTCAATCTGGGTGTGTTAGTCCATGCCTTTAATCCCAGCACTCCAGAGGCAGAAGGGCCAGAAGATTCTCTGCAAGTTCAAGGCTGCTCTGATCTATATAATGAGTTCCAGGAAAGCCAGGGCTATGTAGAGAGTCCATGTCTCAAAAAAACAAAAATTATTATTATTATTATTATTATTATTAATTATTATTATTTAGCAAAATGATATGATGTCCCCCTAGCAATTTGGAAAGGAGCTTCTCACAGGTTTCCTGCTGGATAAAATATGAACAACCAGCACACTGTGACACTGAAACACTGCCTGGAGGCCTGCACAGAAATCTCCTGTAAAACCAGGCACCAGGATCACAGACTCCCCTGAAAGTTTTTCTCTACTGTCTGACCTCACTGTGGGTGCACTGTAGCTTATATAATAGTGCTTCCTTGTCTGTTTACCTTCTTGTTTTAAAATTATGTTAATTTATTGTGTATGCAGGTGCACACATGCCTCTCATATGCTTCAATGTCAGGGGATAACTTGCAGGAGTTATTCTCTTTGTGTACTTATGAATTTGCTTGTGTGGGGATATGCACACCTGCACACACCACAGTGCACATGGAGTGATCGGGGGACAGCTCACAGGAACGGATTCTCTTCTTCAGCAAATGAGGCCAGGACATAAAACTCATGTCATCAGGCTTGGTGGCAAGTGTCTTCACCTGGTGAGCCATCCTGTGGGTCCAGTGTCTGCTTTTACCTGACTCTGGTGGATACATTCACTGCCCATGTCACCACACTGTTACTGCCATTACACATAGAGCTTAACTACTGTTTCCATTATTACATTCTTTATTCGTTTATATACTTATGTCAAATGCATGAACTTGAGAAAATTCACAAAGAATATAATGCTATTCAATAACAACCATTGGGGAGGGTTAGCAAGATGGTTCAGAGTAAAAATGCCTAAGCCAAACCTGAGGACCTAGGTTCCATGCCCATTATCCACAAGGTAGAAGGAAAGAGTGGGTTCCTGGAAGTGTCCTCTGACCTCCATGCTTGCAGAGTAGCATGTGCATGTAGACATACACACACACAGAGAGAGAGAGAGAGAGAGAGAGAGAGAGAGAGAGAGAGAGAGAGAGAGAGAGAGAGAGAGAGAGAGAGAAAACTACATCCTTCCACCATCCTACCATGAGAGGAAGTTTCCTGTCCACCTTCTGTGTCTGATGACCTTCCCTTCAGAGGTGATGCTGTTCCCATGACTCTCCTTACTGTCTGTCATGTGAACACCTATGGATACAACTTGATAGCCTAGTGAGAGGTTTGGAAGTATTTGATGGCTTTACAAAAAGGAAGAACATGACATTCAAGAGCATAGCACAGTTTATTCCAGTGAAAAAGCATTACATAGGTCCACATAGTCAACAACAGCAGCCTTCTGTGACTTAGTTTCTACAGCAAAGAATGTTATGCACAGTCTTGTCTAAGCAACTGGCAATCACACTGCTGTAAGCATTAATTTAGATTTCCAAAATATATTGAGACAAAAGAGGCCAGCCTGAAACCATACAACATGAGCACAAATTTACTACATTTAAGATGGTGTGCATAGATATATAATTCTAAAATTGAGGACAATCTGGCCCCTGAACGTTCAAAGCCAATAAATACTGTGAGACCCTGATGTGAGAAGTTTGAAAAACAAACCTTCTGCTTTCTGGTCTTTTTAGCAGTAGTTTACAACTTGTGACAATAGTATCACATGCAACTTAGGCCCATTCATGAGCTATCAGCTGAGCTATATGAGCTATAACTGTCCAGCCATTATATAATCACCATTAGCATGTGACTCCACCTTCTGTTTTCCAAGTTCTGATAGAAATGAGTAGCCATTTTTAGCCTGTATTCAAATAGATGTGGGTTTTTTTTTCCTCTCAAGATATTATACAAGGACTCTTCATTCCCATTTTGCCTTCTAGAATCTTAAATAGATAGGTTAGTGTGTAATTAGGTATTAGACATTTTGGTTTTGCTGATATAGCACTGGAAATACCAAGTGCAGCTCATGAATTTGAGAAAGAATTGAGTCCTAGCTTGCCTAGTTTGTAAAGTAGCATTTTCATAGCTTCTCATGAGTCCTTATCAGGAAATTAAATCAGACCTTAATTATCAGTTCTTAAATCAGGGAATTTAAGATTAGATACATTATCAAATTCCTCACCTCATGCTTCAGGGTTATTTTCAATAAATGGGGGATATATATGTAAAGGGGGTTCCAGTAAGGGTGCTGAGGGAACTGTCGCCAGGTTAGTTGCCAGTGGCACTAGTTTTATTTGACCTATGCTAGTTTCTCTTTAGTTGTAATATTTGTTGGTATATTCTGCTCATTGATCATGTGGCTCTGCTCTCAGGAAAGCAAAATGATATAGAGGGGGTAACTATAGGTGCAAATACAGGCATATCCTGGTGGTCGGCCTACCCGGCACAGTGCAATTCTAAGTAACAAGCATGGCCCACCATGCTCCTGAATATTCTCTAAAGTCAGAACATTAAATTATAAAGTAGCATAGGTAGCCAGTAGCTTGCCTACTGATGTGTCTGCACATTCCGTGTGTCCTTTTATATGCTAATTCTACATAGAGACCTTGGTGGGTTATGTGAGCCTACACTTTTTTTTTCTTTTATTAAATTTTCTATTCATTTTACATACCTACCACAGACCCCCCCCCTTCTCCCTCCTCCCACTGCCCAGCCTTCCCCTTCCCACCTCCTCCAAAGAAAGGTTTCCCATGGGGAGTCAGCAGAGCCTGGTACATTCAGTTGAGGCAGGTCTAAGACCCTCCTCCCTGCATCAAGGCTATGAAAGGTGTCCCACCATAGGCACTGGGCTTGAAAAAGCCAGCTAATGCACCAGGGATGGATCCTGATCCCACTGCCCCCCCCCCCCCACAGACAGTTCAAGCTAAACAACTGTCTCTCCTATCCAGAGGGCCTACCTAGTCCAGTACCATGGGGGCTCCACAGCTATTGGTCCACAGTTCATGAGTACATTTTCCCATCATGATCTCCATGTCCCTTGCTTATAGAATCCCTCTTTCTCACCGATTGGACTCCTGGAGCTTAGTCTGGCTCTTGGCCATGGATCTCTGCATCTGCTTCCATCAGTCACAGATATGGGCTTTATGATGACAGTTAGGGTATTCAGCCATCTGGTCACCAGAATAGGCCAGTTCAGGTACTCTCTCGACTATTGCCAGTAGTCTAAGGAGGGATCATCCTTGTGGATTCCTAGGAACTTCTCTAGCACTTTGTTTATCCCTATTCCCAAGGTGTCTTAATTTATCATGGTATATCTTTCCTTCCTTTCCCACTCTGTCCTCGTTCCAGCTCGAACTTCCCATTCCCCTATGTACTCATTTCCCATCCCTTGCCCTCCATTACCACCTCCATCCCCAGTTTGCTCATGTAGAACTCATTTATTTCTCCTTCGTTGGGCAATCTGTGCATCCTTCCAAGGATTATCCCTGCTAGCTAGCATCCCTGAAGCTGTGGTTTGCAGTCTGGTTATTCTTTGATTTACATCTAGTATCCATTTATGAGTAAGTACATACCACATTTGTCTTTCTGAGTCTGGGTTACCACACTCAGGATGATATTTTTTCTAGTTCCATCCATTTGCCTGCAAATTTCATGATGTCATTGTTTTTCTCTGCTGAGTAGTACTCCATTGTGTATATGTACCACATTTTTTAAATCCATTCTTCAGTTGAGGAGCATCTAGGTTTTTTCCAGGTTCTGGCTATTACAAATTATGCTGCTATGAACATAGCTGAGCATGTGTCCTTGTGGTATGATTGAGCATTCCTTGAGTATATGCTCAAGAGCAGTATAGCTGGGTCTTGAGGAAGATAGATTCCCAATTTTCTGAGAAACCACCATACTGGTTTCCAAAGAGGCTGTACAAGTTTTCATTCCCACCAATAGTGGAGGAGTGTTCCCCTTGCACCATATCCTCTCCAACATAAGCTATCTTCAGTGTTTTTTTATCGTAGCCATTCTGGCAGGTGTAAGATGGTATCTCAGAGTCATTTTGATTTGCATTTCCCTGATGACTAGGGATGTTGAGCAATTCCTTAGATGTCTTTGGGCCACTTGAGATTTTTTTTGTTGAGAATTACCTTTTTAGCTCTGTAGCCCATTTATTCATTGGATTGTTAGGTATTTTGATATCAGGTTTCTTGAGTTCTTTATATATTTTGGAGATCAGCTCTCTGTCAGATATGGTGTAGGTGAAGATCTTTTCCCATTCTGTAGGCTGTCATTGTCTTATTGACTGTGTCCTTTGCTCTACAAAAGCTTCTCAGTTTCAAGAGGTTCCATTTTTTTTAATTTTTGCTCTCAATGTCTGTGCTATTGGTGTTATAGTTAGGAAGTGATCTCGTGTGCCAATGCATTCAAGACTACTTCCTACTTTCTTTTCTATCAGGTTCAGTGTAACTGGATTTATGTTGGAGTCTTTGATCCACTTGGACTTGAGTTTTGTGCATGGTGACAGATATGGATCTATTTGCAATCTTTTACATGTTGACATCCAGTCATGCCAGCACCACTTATTTAAGATACTTTCTTTTTTCCATTGTACAGTTTTGGCTTCTTTGTCAAAAATCAGGTGTGCACATTAATGTCAGGTTCTTCAATTTGATTCCATTGGTCCACATGTCAGTTTTTATGCCAGTACCAAGCTGTTTTTATTACTATAGCTCTAAAGTAGAGCTTGAAGTCAGGGGTGGTGATGCCCCCAGAGGTAGCTTTATTGTACAAGATTGTTTTAGCTATCCTGGATTTTTTGTTTTTCCATATGAAATTGAGTATTGTTCTTTTCAAGTCTGTGAAGAATTATGTTGGGATTTTGATGGTGATTGCATTGAATCTGTAGATTGCTTTTAGTAAGATTGCCATTTTTACTACGTTAATCCTACTTCTCTATGAGCATGGGAGATCTTTCTATTATCTGATATCTTCTTTGACTTCTTTCTTGAGATTTAAAGTTCTTATCATGCAGGTCCTTCACTTGTTTGGTTAGTGTTATCCCAAGGTATTTTATTTTATTTCTGGCTATTGTAAAGGGCGATGTTTCTCTGATTTCTTTCTCAGTCCTTTTATCATTTGTATATAGGAGGGTTATTGATTTTTTTGAGTTAATCTTGTATCCTGCCACATTACTGAAGGAGTTTACCAGCTGTAGGAGTTCTCTGGTAGAATTTTTGGGGTCACTTATGTGCACTATCATATCATCTGCAAATAGTGAAAGTTTGACTTCTTCCTGTCCAATTTCTATTCTTTTGATCTCCTTTTGTTGTCTTGTTGCTTATCTAGAACTTCAAGTACTATATTGAATAAATAAGGAGAGAGTAGACAGCCTTGTATTGTTGCTGATTTTAGTGGAATTGCCTTGAGTTTCTCTCCATTTAATTTGATATTGGCTGTTGGCTTGCTGTAAATTACCTTTATTATGTTTAGGTATGTTCCTTGTATTCCTGCTTTCTCTAGGATCTTTATCATGAAGGACTATTAGATTTTGTCAAAGACTTTTTCAGCATCTAATGAGATGATCATGGTTTATTTTTTTTTCTTTCAGTTTGTTTATATGGTGTATTACATTGACAGATTTTCATATGTTGAACCATCCTTGCATCCCTGGGATGAAGCCTACTTGGTCATAGTGGATAATTTTTTTGATGTGTTCTTCGATCAGGTTTGCCAAAATTTTATTGGGTATTTTTCCATCAATGTTCATGAGGGAGATTGGTCTGTAATTCTCTTTCTTTGTTGCATCTTTATGTGGTTTGGCTATCAGGGTAAGTGTAGCCTCATAAAAAGAGTTTTGTAATGTTCCTTCTGTTTCTATTGTGTGGAACAATTTGAAGAGTATTAGAATTAGCTCTTGTTTGAAAATCTGGTAGAATTCTGCATTGAAACTATCTGGTCCTTGGCTGTTTCAGGTTGGGAGATTTTAATGACTGTTTCTATTTCCATAGGGGTTATTGGTCTATTTAAATAGTTTATCATGTCTTGATTTAACTTTGGTATGTGGTATCTATCCAGAAAATTGTCCATTTCTTTCAGATCTTCCAATTTTGTGGTGTACAGGGTTTTGAAGTATGACCTGATGATTCTCTGGAATTCCTCATTGTCTGTTGTTACATCTCCCTGTTCATTTCTGATTTTGTTAATTAGGATGCTCTCTCTCTCTGCCTTTTGGTTAACTTTGTTAAGGGCTTGTCTATCTTGTTGATTTCTTTCAAAGAACCAACTCTTGGTTTCATTGATTCTTTGTATTGTTCTCTTTGTTTCTATTTTATTGATTTGAGCCCTCAATTTGATTATTTCCTGGTGCCTATTCCTCCTGTGTGAGTTTGCTTCTTTTTGTTCTAGAGCTTTCAAGTGGGCTGTTAAGTCACTAGTGTGAGATTTCTCCATTTTCTTTATGTGGGCATTTAGAGATATGAATTTTCTTCTTAGCACTGCTTTCATAGTGTCCCATAAATTTAGGTATATTGTACTTTCATTTTCACTGAATTCTAGGAAATATTTAATTTCTTTGTTTATTTCTTCCTTGACTCATTGGTGATTCATTAGGGCATTATTCAGTTTCCATGAGATTGTAGGCTTTCTGTAATTTTTGTAGTTTTTGAAATCTAACTTTAAGCCATGGTGGTCCACTAAAATATAGGAGCTTATTACAAATTTTTTTGTATCTGTTGAGATTTGCTTTGTGATCCAGCATGTGGTCAGTTTTAGAGAAGGTTCCATGGAATGCTGGAAGAAGATATATTCTTTTGTGTTAGGGTAGAATGTTCTGTAGTATCTATTAAGTCCATTTCAGTCATAACTTCTGTTAGGCCCCTTATTTCTCTGTTAAGTTTCAGTCTAGCAGATCTATCCAGTGGTGAGAGTGGGCTGTTGGAATCTCCCACTACTAGTGTGTGGGGTTTGATGTGCGATTTAAGCTTTAGTAATTTTTCTTTTACAAATGTGGGTGCCCTTCTATTTGAGGCATAAATGTTCAGAATTGAAACATCATCTTATCGGATTTTCCCTGTGATAAATATGTAATGTCCTTCCCAATCTCTTTCAAATGATTTTGGTTTAAAGTCTATTTTATTAGATATTAGGATAGCTACGACAGCTTGCTTCTTAAGTCCATTTGATTGGAAAGTCTTTTCCTAGCCTTTTCCTCTGAGGTAGTGTCTATCTTTGAAGTTGAGGTATGTTTCTTGTATTCAGCAGAAGGATGGATCTTGGTTTTGTATCCATTCTGTTAGCCTGTGTCTTTTTATAGGCAAATTGAGTCCATTGATATTAAGGGGTATTAATGACCAGTGATTGGGAGAAGGGGCCCACGAATTATTTCTTATTTAGAAGTAATCTGGAAATGATTTCTATGAGTTTCCCTTCTCCCCTCCACCCCTTTCCCTTCTTTATGTTTTTTTTTTTCTTATGCTGGGGTTAAACTGAGAGCTCTGACTTATCATTAATGTTAAGGGGGAAGGTATCAAATTAGACCAGAGACTAAAAACACTGAATTCTTAGCTTTTAAAATCCAGTGTCTTGATCAGGAAATACAGAAGGGAGTTTCAGAAAGAACTGAGGCAGAAGGTAAGGTTTCTGCATGGTTTCATTAGGTATTAAGCACCCAGACCTTCTGTAGCTGGAGAAGAGCTATTTTTTGGGACTATGATCTCTTTCCACCAAGCTGAACTCCCAAGGTCTAGCAAGCCTTCACTTTTCAACCCAAGCTAATGTGCTAATCAATCATAGTTGATAGGCTTCCTCTGAATCAGTAGTTGCACACATGCCATAAAGTAGATGCTCCTCTCTGAGTTCTTCTATTGAATAGTTCTTCTCCCAGCCTTTACTGACTCACGAGCATTATCTTCTTGTTGGGAGATGCCCAGGTAATGACTATAACAGCAACTTGTTACCCAAAATATGTGACAAACTCACTTACATCATGATCCATGTGCACAAGGGCACACATTCACATCCACAATAAATAAATGTAATTAAATATTTAAGAAACAATCAAGCCTAAAAATGTTCTAATTTTTTTCTTTCAGGAAGGGTCTTACTAACTCTTGCTCACTTGCCTGGAACTTACTGTGTAGAACAGGTTCACCTCTGCCTCCCCAGTGCTAATTTTAAAAGTATATGGCACTGTGCCCTGCCTCAGCATTTATTTAAATATCACTACCTGTAAAATGAAGCTTGGTAGGGGAAAAAATGCAAGGTTAACCTCAGTGATTTACTGAACTTGAGGCCAACCTGGGCTACTTCAGACAGTATCCTCCCAAAACAAAATCAGCTGTGTGTGGTGGTGCATAAATCTAATGCCAGGACTTAGAAGGCAGATGTAGAAGGATGGAAGCAAGTTCAACCTGGTGTTTACATAGTGTTCCAGACCAGTTAGGTCTATATGAGGAAACCTTGTCTGTAGCTGAAGTTTTCTCTAGTACCACCCAGGCCACTCAGACCCAAATAAACACACAGAGGCTTATATTAATTAAAACTGTATGGCCTAATGGCTCTGGCTTCTTGCTAGCTAGATCTTACATCTTAAATCAACCTATTTCTATAAATCTATACCTTGCCACATGGCTCAGTATCTATATCTTGCTTTTCATGGTGGCAGCTGGCAGCGTCTCCTGACTCAGCCTTCTGTTTCCTAGCATTCTCTTCTCTGCTTGTCCTACCTATACTTCCTGCCTGGCTATTGGCCAATCAGCATTTTATTTATGAACCAACCAGAGCAACACATTCACAGTATACAGAGCGATATTCACAGCACTTGTCTCTGACACCAAAACAACAAATGATGTCACAATCAATGGAAAAAAAAATACCTGCAAGTAGGTAAGGTGCTTGCTTCTGAGCCTCATGACTTGAATTCAATCTCCAGGACTGAAAAACTGATGATGTAAAAACTGACTCTTACAAGCTGTTCTCTGACTTCCTCATGTGTACAACACTTAACTCACCATGCATGAAATACAGAGTGCAGGGGATGTAGGTCAGGGGTTGTCATGATATTTTGTTTGTTCTCTCACAAATAAAGCTTGTCTGGACATAAGTGTGTGGTGACACACACCTTTAATTCTAGCACTTGGGATGAGGACACAGGAAGTGATATGGCTGGGCTGAGAGAGGAAGTGATAAGGTGGGGTAGAGACAGGAACTCAGCCCTTTCAGGCTGAGGATTTGGGGGAAGTAAGAGGTCTCTCAAGTGACTGGCTCCAGTACTGATCTCTTAGCATTCTTGTAATATCTGGCTCTGAGTTTTTAATTATTAAGACCAATCTGGTGCCCAACATGAATTCACAAAAGAAACTGCTTGCCTGTGGCTTTGTAGCCACTGGCACAGGCTGGAGCTGCACAAGGATGGAGTCACTACTCTGCCTGCTAAATTTCTGTTGTGGCTTTCTGCAGCAAACTCCATAGCTTTTGGACTCCAAAAACCACAGGACTTAGCCACTTTCCCACATCCCCCTGTGCAGATGGTTGGCTCTTTGACTTCTTCTCTCCCAATGGGTTGTGTGGGCTCTCCCAGGACCCCCTCCTGGGGATGCTACCACACTAGATAGCTGCCTTGAAATTCTACTCTTCTACACAGAAGCAGTAAGCTTCACATCTGAATTGTTATCATTGGCAGATTTGGTGAGACAATTGGGAATTCTAAAAGGGAGGAATTAGCTAAAAGAGAGGGTTTTTTCCCCACATTAAAAAATGGAAACACTATTACAATGGAGAGTGTTAGGTCTCTGTATGATTACATGATGTATGGTTTGACAATGGAAAAATTAAATGAGGATAATTAATTTAGATGGATTTATGTAATGTCAATTACAAATATTATCTGTTTGATCATTTTTGTTTTGTCATTAAAAATGTTGGTTAATATGAGTGCCAGGGTAAAAGTTTTAGAAAAACTTATTAAAACAGATCATAGAGATATTTAGAGCCAGACAGAGGAATTTAAAGGAGAACCAATCTCACTATTTCATTATAAGGTTACAGAGGAACAGCCAACCTTAGTTTATCCAGTAACCCCACAGGAACTGCCAAATGATAGACATCCTCAAGGTTGTATAAGAGCTGAATGGACTCCTATGTAAATGTTAGATTTGAGGAGATTCAAGGAAGCAATAGTCTCATATGGCATGCATTCACCTTTTGTAAAGCAGTCTTAGAGACTAGTCTTCAGTTATAAAGGGGGACCTGGTGGAAAGATGAGGCTAAGGGCATTGAACAACAAAGTAGGGCTAGAGGTATGGAAATCTCCTAAGAGCAACTTCTTGGAGAGAAAGATTATGCTAATGTAGAAAAGTAATCTCTATGTGATGACCACACCCTGGCTTTATGCTATGCAGCAGCCTTGAAAGCTTGGGACAGAATTGAAGAAGTAGGAAAGAAATTGATTGATTCATTTACTAAAGTTTTACAGGGCTGATAAAAAAAAACCTTCACTGATTTCTTACAAAGATAGACTTTAGCAGTAAATAGAATGATACCAAATTCAGAAGATAGAAAAATAATAATTTGAATCTCTGGCTTTTGAAAATGCTAGTGCACAATGCCAAAGTGTAGTTAGGCCATTAAAGGCAAGATCAGCACCCTTAGAGAAATAGATCCAAGTTACAGTCAATATTGAATCTCATAACTATGATGATGCTTGGATAGGAGAGGTAATTTCCAGAGGTGTGAAGAAAAATCAAAATGTCAAGTGTTTCAATTGTGGTAAACAAGGTTACCTAAAAAGGGATTGTAAACAGGGGATTCCTAGAAACAATGTTTTTTTCTAAAAATAATCTCAACAGAACACCCCTCCCTTCTGGAGTATGTAGAAGATGTAGCAAAGGCAGGTATTAAACTAATGAATGTAGATCAACAAGGGACTGTCAAGATTACCTTTTGCCATTGGGAAACTCCTCTAGGGGACCTCTTGCAGGCCCCATGTCAAATTCAGTTCAGTCATTTCCAGTCATCATGGAGAAAACTCCTTCCTAGAGCAATTAAAGTACCTAATGCCTATTGTAAGAAGTCATACTCTGAATGATAGAACAGCTATAGAAGAGAGAACAAAGATTTCAGGAGAAACCATAAAGCAAATATTTTGGCAAACTTCTATAAATTAACAAAGACCAAAATTGAAAATATAAATAAATGACATTGTCATTGAAGGTCTTGTAGACATAGGTATGGATGTAACAAAATTGCACCAGAAGCTTGGCATCCAAATTGGCCTTTTCAGAAGGTAAATGTTCAGCTTTTAGGGTTTAGAATGTTATCTCAGGTAAAACAGAGACCAAGATGGGTTGAATGTATAGGCCCAGAAGGACAGAGAGGAAAAGTAAAGCCATATGTGGCCAATATAGCAATGAATTTATGGAGACGTGATTTGTTACAGGAATGGAATACTCAGATTAACATTTCTCCAATCTGAGAAACAAATCATCAATTATTGTATGTTTCTGGGGAAAATAATAGAAGGTATTATAAAGAACAATCACTGACCATTCATGTTGTACAAGAACAGGACACAACAGCTGCTGATCTTTCAAAGGCACCAACAGCCATACCTTTAAAATGGTTAACAGACAAACCTGTACAGGTTGAGCAATGACCTTTAATATCAGAGAAACTGCAGGCCTTAGAATAGCTAATACACTAGTAACAAAGTGGTCAGCATGTTGAAGAATCAACCAGCCCTTGGAATTCTTCTGTATTTGTTGTGAAAATGAAATCTGGAGCCGGGTGGTGGCGGTGCACGCCTTTAATCCCAGCACTTGGTAGGCAGAGGCAGGTGGATCTCTGTAAGTTCGAGGCCCACCTGGGCTACAGAGTTCCAGGAAAGGTGCAAAGCTATACAGAGAAACCCTGTCTCAAAAGACCAAAAGAAAAAAATTGGAAAAAATTTTAATAAAAGTTTTTAATAAGGTGATTCAGCCAATGGTCTCTCTACAGTCTGTAATTCCTTTGCTTTCTCTGTTACATAAAGAATGGCCTCTTATAGTTATCAATTTAAAAGATTGTTTCTTCACTATACCTTTACAAGAAAAATTTGCCTTCATGGTGCCTACTTATAACAATTCTCAGCCTGTTAAGAGATATCAATGGAATGTTCTCCCACAGAGAATGTTAAATAGCCCTCTCCTGTGCCAATATTTTGTGTGGGCCATTGGAAATGACTCATAAGCAATTTCCTCAATCTATAGTTTACCATTACATGGACAACATCTTACTAGCTGATTCAAATGTAGATACTTTGGAAAGAATGTTTGAAAAGGTAAAGAAAACTTTATCATCTTGGGGATTATAAATTGCTCCTGCAAAAATACAAAGAGTAAATTCTATTAATTATTTAGGATATAAAGTAAGTCTACAAAAAATTAGACCCAAAAAGATGCAAATTAGGAGAGATCAACTGCGGACTCTTAATGACTTTCAAAGATTGCTAGGAAACATTTCCCATCTTCAGCCCACAATTGGAGTAGAATATCAAGAAATAACTAATGTATTCAAAACCTTAAATGTTGGCAAGGACTTAAATAGTTTAAGAGAATTATCAACTGAAGCTGAGAGAGAATTGGCTTTGGTGGAAAGAAATTACAGGATGTGCACATGGATTGTTTGGATCCAGAGCTTGATTGCATTCTGGTTATTTTACCCGCTAAGCATTCTCCTACTGGAATATTAATACTGAGGGAAGATATTATCTTAGAATGGATCTTTTTACCACATAAACAGTGCAAAATTAAAAACTTATATCTTGTATAATATTAGAGAGACCAGCCTTAATATTATACATCCCAGGGGCTCAGGAAAGAGAACTACTAACGGCGAGGACTATTTTTTGGGAAATGGAATCTCAGTACACCAAGCTCTATAGTCCACTTGCTTTAATTCCTCTGGCATAACATCCTTTATACACAGCTTCAGTTCTGTTCTCATGTCTAGCTCCTTTCTTGCCTGATTTCTCTCTATATTTATCTACTGCTCCCTCTTAAGTTCTATCTTAATTCTCTCATCTTAACTCTGCCTTATCTATGTCCTTTTCATCCTGTTCTTACCCAGCTAGTATTTCCCTATCTGACTCTTCCTCATCTTCCATCTTATTCCTCTAGTACTCTCTTCTAGCCCTTCAATCTAGTTCTTCCCCATCTCAGTTTGTTCGTTTCAAGTTCTTACCTGTCTAGTTCTTCCATTCTCCTTTCTCTTCTCCATCCCTTGTGCCCTGGAAGTCCTGGTATATAAAGCCAGGCTTCCAGGGTCAAACGGAGGGGTGATAAGAATCACATTGAGAGGCAATAACTGTCAATTGTCATTTGCAACCCCAAAGGGAAGTGACCAATGGGGAAATGAATTAACTAAAGGCTAAATTCGGGTAGTATCTAAGAAAAGGGAATCTTATGTGCTCAACTATTGTCTTAAATGTGATTAGTAGAAAATGTTAAGAATCTATAAGTTGCTAGGTCAATGGGAGAAAATAAAACTGTCTTTTTTCCTGTGGCTCCTATCTCTCCAAGCTATCTGCCATTTTTCTGCAGGGTGGGGGAAAATATGCTCAGTCACTAGGAAACCTGTGTACAGACAGATGCCTCTGGTGATAGTTAAAGGGAGATCTGGAACTAGAGGTAAGATTTGGAAAAGGAGGAAGTTAGACTTAATTGGCACATCTGCCAGGCCTTCTCAAACAGGTAGTCTGGATGCTTAAGTCTGTTCTTAGAAAGTATGGAGGTATCTCTGATAAGGTACTTTCCTTCATCTGGGGATGGACCTGGCCGAATGCTGCCAATGATGATCATTACAGGGAGGCTTGAAGTGGAGTTCTGGCTGAGCATAGCTGTCAGCACAGAAAGTTATCTAAATATTCCTAGAAGTGGTTAGGTAAGGAGTTAAAGGTCTATAAAGTTAGTAAGGCTGTAAGAAAAGAGGGTCCGAGCTAAATTGTGTGAAGCTATTACTTAACGTCCACCTGACCTAGGTGGTTTCTCCTTGTGGAATTTGCCTTAAATCAGGAGACTTTCATGTGGACTGTTATTACTGCTCGTCCTTGAAAGTGGCTAAGGAAGATATCTGATTCCAGAAAAAGCCTTTCTTAAGGTGGTTCTCCAAATACCTTGAATGTATATGTCCAAAGAGTGATCATTCCACACTGTTAGCCCTTCTTAGGGAAAAGTCAATTGGGAAAAATATGAAGGCACACATGATTTTCATAACAGAAGACAGCTGATATATAACAAGCCAAATAACACCAAAAACTCCTTGGAATTTGGCTTCCTCTGGAGGAATTCCCTGATCCCTCCAGGTAGTAACTTTGCCATAACCAGCTGAGTTCTTATGATATATTCCTGCAGCCTGCAGCACTTATATGGAATAGTCTTTCAGTTGATTCTAAAAGGAAAATTGAGACTTCATGAATCCCAGTCACTGAGTGTTGAGTTAGTTTTACTGTTGGAGTGAGTTTTTGCTTTTTTTCAGATTGTGACTACCCGGCTTCTTCTCTCTTGTAGGGAGAAGGTATTTAATTTCAATTTTTTTTTAAAATACCCATAGTTGAAATACTTTTTAATTTGTAAAAGTTATGGAGTGTTTATCAAAGTTATTTATGTTTTTAATGTGAGTTCTTATAAACAAATAAAGGAATTGGCCAGGCAGTGGTGGCATGCACTTTTAATCTCAGCACTTGGGAGGCAGAGTCAGGTGGATCTCTGTGAGTTCAAGGCCAGTGTGGTCTACAGGACAGGCACCAAAACTACACAGAGAAACCCTATCTTGAAAAAACAAGAAGAAAGAAAGAAAAAGAAAGAAAGAAAGAAAGAAAGAAAGAAAGAAAGAAAGAAAGAAAGAAAGAAAGAAAGAAAGGAAGAAAAAAGAAAGAAGAAAGGAAGGAAGGAAGGAAGGAAGGAAGGAAGGAAGGAAGGAAGGAAGGAAGGGTGTGACTTAATAGTTTGTGTGCCAAGTTGATAAGTAGTCAATTGTACTGGCTAATCTTATGTCAACTTCACACACAAACTAGAGTTATCTGAAAGAAGGGAAACTCAATTGAGAAAATGCCTCCATAAGAACCAGCTGCAAGGCATTTTTTCAGTGATTGATTGGGAAGGGTCCTAGGTTCTATAAGAAAGCAGGCTGAGCAAGTCAGTAATTAGCACCCCTCCATGGTGCACTTTGTGCACTTTGGCTATGTGCCCACTGCCTATGGGCAGCTATTCATGGCAAGTGTCTCAAAGCTTGGGTAACTCAACATCTAGTGGTCTTAAAATGCAACCCACTCTTCATTTTCACACATACAATGAACTATCACAGTTTCCTCACTGGGTCCCTGACTCTGCCAAACAAATGGTGCAAGAAAGCTGAACTGAGACAGAGGAAGAACCCATGACCTTTAAGTTTTCTATCTTTCTTCTTTCAAGAAAATGTGACACATAGGCAGTGGAAGTAGCAAAAGTGCACAATGTGTGAAAAGTTGCAGAGAGAAAGAGCCATTTAAGCCCTTTGAAAGTGAAGCCCCAGGTGCCTGACACAGACCTGCAGAGTTTGGTGTTTGCCCTGCAGGTTTTCAGTCTTGCTGTGGTCCAATCTGTCCTTACCTCTTTGAAAAGAAAATGTTTATTCTGTAGATATGATTTGCTTTTTGATTTTCACAGGATGTCACAATCAAGAGACTGCCTTGAGTGTCAGAGGAAATTTTCTACATTCTAATTTTGTTGGGACTGGTACAGAATATGGGGGTCTTTGAGGTTAGAATAAATGCACTTTGCATTATGGGTTAAGTATGAGGCTGTCTTGTCCTATGTCAAAATGTGGTGGGTTGAATGAAAAATCTCCCAAGCACAAAGATGTATTGGAGACTTTGTCTCTGGTTTGTGGTTTTCATCGAGGTGCATATGGTACCTTTAGGATGAGGGTCCTTTCTAGAGTAGGTTAGTCTCTGGGGATGGGTGTTGAGCATTTATACTCCAACCACACTTGTCTTGTTTCTGTGGTTGAAAGTTAGCAGCCCTCTTCCTTCTCATGCATGGACACTGTTGCCATTATAACAGGACCCATCCCTAATAACCTAAAGTAAATAGAAGCAATTGCATTTCCTTTCTAAACCACTATTCTGGCGTGATATTTTTATTTCTATATTTTTGGCTGATGGAATTAGGTTTTATACATGTGAAGCATTTGCTTTTGTGCTGAGCTTTACCCACTTCTTTACTTTTTAACTTTGGCAGAAAGTATCATTTTTTCCCACCAAGATGGCATACATTCATGACATTAATACTGATCTTCTGAATGATTGCATTGCAGGTGTGTAACATTCTCTATATCTTTATACATGCTTTAATTTGGTTTCTTTTTTGAAATGTATGCATGAATCTTTTGCCTATTTATATATGCATGTGTACTGTGTGTGTGCCTAGTGTTCACTGAAGTCTAAAGAGAGCACTGAATTCTCTTGAACTGGAGTTACAAATTGTTAGGATGTCCAAGTGAGTGCTGGGGATTGATGCAGGTCCTCTGCAAACGCAATAAGTGATCTTAACTGTTGATCCATCTTTATACTCAACTGGGTTTGTTTGTTTGTTTTTATTTTTTAGCATCAGCTTTACTTCACTGTTTTTGAGAACCCTTTTAATCTGTCAGTCAGTAACTTATTAAAAATTCCTTCAGGGCTGGAGAGATGGCTCAGGGGTTAAGAACACTGGCTGTTCTTCCAGAGGTCCTAAGTTCAATTCCCAGCAACCACATGGTGGCTCACAACCATCTACAATGAGATCTGGTGCCCTCTTCTGGCCTGCAGGCCGAACACTCACTGTATACATGATAAATAAATAAAAAAAAGAAAGAAAAATGCATTCCTTCATATGAACATTATGAAGCCTTAGAGTTTAAATGAGGTACTCCAATTTTCTGAAAGGAAAGTACGTTTCTGGAGGGAATGTACAAATCATTGGTGGAGTTTAGAGTGAGCCCCTGTGTGCCCTCAATTTTTTTTTTTTGTTTGAAGCAGTGTCTTAGTATGTGACTTGGCTGTCCTTTAAAACTCTACATAGACTCAGCCAGCTTAAAATCAGAGATTTGCCTGTCTTATTCTCCTGAGTTTGGGGATTAAAGATGTGCATCACCATGTCTATATTGTCTATCCTTCTTTGATGGCAGTAATTTTGATGCAATTTTTCTGATGTTTACTCAATACTTTGGCTCTGTTTGCATGTTTCTTTCTATTTGTAATTCAACATTTCTCTTGCAATGCCATATACTATTGAGAGGGTCCAGAAATGAGACTCATATACTTCTAAAATGACTTGGTGATTGCACTTGAAATTCTATGATATGAAATAAATTTGTTGAGTGTGCAGAATTATGTAAACATATGCTCAATGAAGTGTACATTTACAATGCATTCAGTCTCACCATCTTTATCACATATTTGTATGGTAAATTTTAGGATGCAGTGACCTATGGGGATGTGCAAGTGAACTTCAATGAGGAAGAGTGGGCTTTGCTGGATCCTTCCCAGAAGAGTCTTTACAAAGATGTGATGTTGGAAACCTATGAGAACCTCACTGCTATAGGTATGAATGTAAGTTTTCCTTCACTTTATAGCTTAAGGGGATAAGTCTTTCTTGGAGATTAGTGTTCTGTTGTGATTTTGACTATGAAAGAGGAATAATGTTGTGAATCAGGCATGGTTCTATGTTCACTGAAGATAATTCAAATCTTGCATAATTCTCAATAATATATAATATATTTCTGATGCTATATTTTAGGCTACAAATGGGAAGACCAGAATATTGAAGATCATTGTCAAAGTTCTAGAAGACATGAAAGGTAATTTTCTTGTGCAAGGTGATGTTTGTGCCTCTGAACAAATTTCAATATGTCCTGCTATTTAATGAAAACTAACAGTGTAAATTACACAGCCTTGTGATGAATATTAAATTCTTACAACATCAAATACCTCAATTTCAGGTAGCTGAAATGTGTTTGCATGCTGTTCCTCTAAGAAACAAGACAAGGAAACAATGCCTTAACAGATGTCACCATATTAATCATAGCTCCCTGAGATCCATGTTGTTGAGTAGCACTATCCATCCATTTAGTTGTATTCCATTCAAGTATTGTAAAGACATTCACATTGATTATGGGATTAGGGTATGTTCAAGTCTTTCTATAAGCAAATTGTCCCTTAATTAAGCTAATGTTACTCATATACTTGAATAGACTTACCATAATTTAGTGATAGGAGCAGTTTATGAGACTTAAGAATGTTGTTGTGATGGAGAAATCTTAATGCCTATACCACATCTTTATGAGGAACAAAAAGTTAAACTATGTGAATGCAACAGGAAAACATTTTTTTGTTATTCTTCCTTTAATAGGTACATCATTTGTCACCCTGGACACAAGCCATGTGAGCATAATGGATATGGAAAGAAGCACTGTACCTCTGTCTCTCCTGGAAAAAACTATGCAGTAGTTCCCACAATGGGAAGACATGGTGATGATGATACAAGTGTAGAATTACTTGGATTTCACACTTCAGTGGAAATACATCAACACACTTACACTGGAGAAAAGCCTTATGAATTTAAGAAATATGAAAATTCTTCTGTCTGTCCTGGTTCACATTGCACATATAATGTGACTCATGTTATAGGAAAATGTTATGAATGCTACCAGTGTGGCAAGGTTCTGAGTTCTTCCAGTTCTCTTCAAAGAGATAAAAAAACTCATGTGGAAAAAGGATTCTATAAATGTGAGCCATGTCCTAAAGGTTTTAACCATCATAGGTATCTTCAAACACACAAAAGAACCCATAATGAAGAGGAATCCTATGAATGTGAACAAGATAATAAAACATTTAGAGCTGATTCCTCTTTGCAATTATACCAAAGAACTCCTTTAAAAATAAAACCTTATGAATATAATCCAGGTGGTAAAGATTTTGCATGTCACAGTTATCTTCAAGTATCTAGAACTCATACTAGAAAGAAACAGTATAAATGTCAGCAATGTGGAAAAGCCTTTGCATGTCCCAGTTATATTCAAATACATGAAAGAATTCACACTGGAGATAAACCCTATGAATGTAAACAATGTGGAAAAACCTTTGCATGTCCCAGTTATCTTCAAATACATGAAAGAAGACATACTGGAGAGAAACCCTATGAATGTAATCAATGTGGTAAAAGCTTTGCAAGTACTGGTGATCTTCAAAGACATGGAAGAAGTCATACTGGGGAGAGACCCTATGTATGTAATCAATGTGGTAAAGCCTTTTCAGATCCCAGTAATTTTAAACAACATGAAAGAATTCATACTGGAGAGAAACCCTATGAATGTAATCAATGTGGTAAAGCCTTTGCAAGTAATGGTGATCTTCAAAGGCATGAAAGAAGTCATACTGGAGAGAAACCCTATGTATGTAGTCAGTGTGGTAAAGCTTTTGCACGTAACAGTCATCTTCAAAGGCATGAAAGAAGTCATACAGGAGAGAAACCCTATGAATGTAGTCAATGTGGTAAAGCCTTTTCATATCGCATTAATCTTCAAAGACATGAACGAAGTCATACTGGAGAAAAACCCTATTTATGTAACCATTGTGGCAAATCCTTTTCATCTGGTAGTGCTCTTCAAATGCATAAAAGAACACATACTGGAGAGAAACCCTATGTATGTAATCAGTGTGGTAAAGCCTTTTCATGTTGCAGTTATCTTCAAATGCATGAAAGAAATCATACTGGAGAGAAACCCTATGAATGTAATCAATGCGGTATAGCTTTTTCATCTCGCAGTAATCTTCAAAGGCATGAAAGAAGTCATACTGGAGAGAAACCTTATGAGTGTAGTCAATGTGGTAAAGCATTTGCACATAAATATCATCTTCACAGTCACGAACGAGGTCATACTGGAGAGAAACCTTATGAATGTAATCAGTGTGGTAAAGCTTTTGCACGTAACAGTCATTTACAAAATCATGAAAGAATACATATTAGAGACAAATCCAGCCAATGTAATAAATGAGGCAAAGCTTTGAACACCAGGCAAAGACTCCATTTTGGAGATGCCAGTACCATGAGATGCCCACCAAGACCATCAGCAGTGTTGAACTGGAACCATTCAGAGCCTAGAAGAGAACTTGTGTGTGCTGCAGATGGCATAGCCAGAGCAGTGACCCAAGCAAGCCCTTTGTAGTAGCTCTGAAGACTGTGAGTGAATCACAGTCACTGGGTGTTGAGTTAGTTTTACTGTTGGAGTGAGGTTTTGCTTTTTTTCAGATTGTGACTGCCCTGCTTCTCTCTTGCAGAAAGAAGGTATTTGATTTCAATTTTTTTTACAACAGCCATAATTGAAAGACTTTTTAATGTGTTTGAATTTGTAAAAATTGTAGAGTGTTTATTAAAGTTATTTATGTTTTTTTTTTTTCACTTATAAACTGTATGGCCGTGGCAGGCTTCTTGCTAACTGTTCTTTTATCTTAAATTAACCCATTTTTATAAATCTATACCTTGCCACGTGGCTGGTGGCTTAATGTGAGTTCTTATAAACAAATAAGAAAGGAGTGGTTGTGACTTAATAGTTTGTATGCCAAGTTGGTAAGTAGTCAATTGTACTGGCTAATCTTATGTCAACTTACACACAAACTAGAGTTATCTGAAAGAAGGGAAACTCAATTGAGAAAATGCTTCCATAAAATCCAACTGCAAGACATTTTTTTAAGTGATTGATTGGGAAGGGTCCTAGGTTCTATAAGAAAGCAGGCTGAGCAAGCCAATAATTAGCACCCCTTCATGGCATCTGCATCAGCTCCTGCCTCACAGTTCCTGCCCCATTAGGTTTCTGTCCTTACTTCCTTTAATGATGAACAGAAATAAAGGTTTTCCTCCCCAGCTTGCTTTTTGGTCATGATGTTTCACTGCTGAAATGCTATGACATTCTGTCTCAAAACATTCAATAAAAGGGAATGTGGACAGATGGCTCAGAAATTAAAAACACTGGCTATTCTTCCAGTAGACACTGTTTCAATTCCCAGAACCAACATGGAAATTCACAACTGTCTGTAAGTCCTGTTCCATGATATCCAACACCCTCACACAAACATATATACAAACAAAGCATATATGCATGTAAAATAAAAATGAATTAATTATAAAAAAGAATATATCACATTATGGAACTT
Source organism: Peromyscus maniculatus bairdii (assembly GCF_049852395.1). Taxonomy (NCBI): domain Eukaryota; kingdom Metazoa; phylum Chordata; class Mammalia; order Rodentia; family Cricetidae; genus Peromyscus; species Peromyscus maniculatus. Next base: position 5,981,933 of record NC_134873.1, on the reverse strand, counting down.
TCCCTAACAATCTGAATTCATCTCTACTCAACTAAATCTTTTGTTATCTTTATTTACATCAAGAGAACTTGTGGGGCATTTACCCACGACCCCCACAGCTTCCCAGAGTTTTCTTGAGTGCAGTCAGCAGGAAATATTAGATAGAAGGATTTATAGCGGAGAATGTTGCGGAGATAAACAGATAGAAAATAAAGGATAGCCTCGAGAGGGCCTGGAACCTATTCCAACGGGCCCAGACTGTCTCTGGTCCAGGGTTTTTATAGAGACGCCAAGGGGTGGAGCAAAAGACCTCCTCCCCCAGCACAGCCAAGTGCAGGCCATCTCAGACACCTGCACTCAGGCCCGTGGTCCTGATCATCCTCTATTCGGACTGCTGGGTAAAGCCACGAGGAACCCCAGAACGGGCTCCCACAAGAACTGTGTTAACAATTGCAATAAGAAGCAATGTTCAGAGTCCATTCAAAGAGGAATAGAAATCCATTCAGTCCTTCAATGACCAAATATCATGGAATTTCATCACCGCCAAGTGACAGAAGACAGAAAGAGTAATGGCACATCTTCATTGGGGATTTGACTCAATTGTACTGCTACTGTTGGGTACCCAAGTTTTGTTCCTAGCATCCACATCAGACAGCTCAAAACTACTTACAAAGCCTTGTCCTGGATATCTGTTACACTTTTGGTTTCTCTGGGCACCAGGTATGCAAAAGGTGTGTGTGTGTGTGTGTGTGTGTGTGTGTGTGTGTGTGTGTGTGTGTGTGTGACTCCATATTTTTAAAATAGCTTTCTTTGTATATGTTACATTTTTGTTTTCTAAAATCAAAATAAATTTAATTTAGGTGTATTGTCAGAACATGGTCCTCGAAAGGAGTCATTTGAGGGGAATTCTGAATGTTTTTCTTAACACTGCAATAAAGCAGGACAATAATCTTGTAACCTCAGATTCTTCAAACCATGGGATTGTTCTTGGAATATGGGTTTATGTTCCTCCCAGGTATAGCAGAGAAGTGAGTTGACTTCAGATTACTTCGTATTGATGCTGCTGTTATTCAATTAAATGTGTAAACTATCCTTTAGATGACTGTATGGGAAAACATGTTTTTGTCCCATACAATGTATACAGCTTGAACTCATGAGAACTCCACTCATGTGTCCTTTCTTAACCCACAAAGTATAAATTGTCTGAGGCACTGAATAAAGTTGGCTATTGTATGATACTTTAGTCCTCTTCATTTATTGACTCTATTCTGCCAGCGGCCATTACCCCCAGAGTGGTGAAAAGTAGCACTTGAACAGAAACCGGAAGTCAGCTACAAGTTAAGAGATTGATGACCCTCAGAGAAGGAGGTGAGTGAGAATGATGGTACAGAAACAAGGGAAGGCTTTGGCTTGTGTTGAGCTACTTCGTTTTGTTTTGTTTTTTTAAAGTAAGGAGGAGTACTGTATTAAAATTACAAATATTATATTCCTTGTAAATTGATTATTAGATGAAGTATGGAACAGAGCCCAAAACTATTGAAAGGGCATATAAACAAGGAAACATTCCCTGTTCAATTTTAAGTCCTTTGGTTATTAACAAAGTTGTTATCACACTAACTAAGGAAGATAATGAGGATATTAATCATGAAGGAGTGATAGCAAATTCCTTGAATGAATATAAACTTTATGATCCAACTTTAAAATTGGTAAAAGAGGCAAAAAGGTGATTTGCCTTGTTAAGGCAAAATCAAAAGTTAAAATAGCATCACCTATATGTATACTGAGAACAGCTCATTCAGCTCTCTCACCATATCCTCCTTTACATACATATCCTCCATTTTCCAAAAATGACCCTGAGGCATTGGGTAAGTAATTTACTAATAAATCTAATCTTGAATTGTCTCCACTTTTATGAAGACTTAGGAGAGCCTATGAAAACGTTGACTTCATTTATAAATTCCTTCTGGGCCTCATGAGGTATGATTGACATTTCTAGTGCAACTTTAGTGAAATCAAAATGTTTCACAGCTAATTATGCACTAATCAATCCACTTAAAACACTAGAAGGAGAGATGGCATTGGACTGACCTCACATATTATCTTGAGAGACAAAAAATAACTACAACAATTTGAATCCAGATCAAAAAGGCATTTGTATATCCTGTGGATCCTTTGTTTCCTTCAAAAGTACTTATTTACTACACTAAATTGTCACCTACAGATATTTTACACAAGTATAAATCTTTGGAATGGATTTATTTACAACGTAAGAAGTAGAAAATGCTACCAGCTTTCCCTACTCTTCTTGCACAATTAGTAAATCAGGGCAGTACCTGTTACCCACAAGTATTTGGATTTGATTGTTGCTGTATTACACTATCCTTAGCTACCAATCAGTATTTAAGTGTGTTAAAGAACTGTATGAACTTTTATATCATTTACAGATTACTATGGCAAGATAGGGGGTTTCTCATATGACCTGAATTTGTGATTACAAAAATTGTCCAATCTTTTCCCATTCTACAGGCAGAAACTTTTTCTATTGATGGCTCATTCAATGATTGGGAAGGATTCATAGTCCAGATAACCCCCAAGAAGCCCCCTCTCCCTTGGGTTCCATATACTGCACCACTAACTCTGGCAGAAGAGTTCTGCTTTACTGGAGGCCATGCTAGTAACCCCTTCCCAGGGCTTCATAGTCCAGCCAACAATTTTGGCAGAAAACTTATGCTCTATCGGAGTTCATACGTTACTAGGAACCCCAGAGGCAACATAGGCACCCAAAACCCCAGATGTCATGCAAGATAGAAAAACCTCAATGGAGACACCCCACTGGACCTGAAGACTTGCTGGTCACCAGAACCACAGTCTACTCAGGCCAGGAGACCAGAGAGGAAACAGAAACTGAAGGGAAAACATCCAAAAAAAAAATACCCATCTAATCAAATCAGAAATCAACACCTAAACTGATAATAACTACAAACCCATATGACTAGAGGCAGCTTAACAAAATTAAAAATAGCCTGGGTAATATGGTACCACCAAAGTCCAGCTATCCTACCACAGCAAGCTCTGGATATTCCAATACAACTGAAGCACAAGAAAATGACCTTAAATACAATCTTAAGATGACAGAGACTCTTAAAGAAGATATTAATACATCCCTTGAAGAAATCCAGGAAAATGCAAACAGGTGATGAAAATGAATAAAACTGTTCAAGACTTGAAAATGGAAATAGAATTAAAGAAAACACAAGCTGAGGGAATCCTGGAGATGGAGAATTTAGGTAAGTAGATGTAACTACTGACATAATCATCACCAACAGAATACAAGAGGTAGAAGAGAGAATCTCAGACATAGAAGATATTGATATATCAGCCAAAGAAAGTGTTAAATCTAAAACATTCTTAACACAAAACATCCAGGAAATCTAGAATACTATGAAAAGACCAAACCTAAAAAAATAGGAATAGACATAGGAGAAGAATCCCAGCTCAAAGGTCCAGAAAATATTTTAACAAAATCATAGAAGAAAATTTCCCTTACCCAAAGGAAAAGATGCTATAGATGTACAGGAAGCTTACAGAACACCAAAGAGATTGAACGAGAAAAGGAAGTCCCCTGCCATGTCATAATCAAAACACTAAATGTACAGAACAAGGAAAAAATATTAAAGGCTTTGAGAGAAAAAGGCCAACTAACACATGAAGTCAGACCTATTAGAATTGCACCTGATTTCTCAATAGAGACCCTAAGAGCCAAAAGGGCCTGGACAGATGTTTGCAGGCCATAAGAGATCATAGATGCCAGCCCAGATTACTATGCCCAGCAAAACTTTCAATCACCATAGATGGAGAACACAAGATATTCCATGAAAAAAAAAAAAAACAAATTTAAACAATATCCATCCACAAATCCAGCCCTATAGAAGATACTAGAATTGAAACTCCAACACAAGGTTAACTACATCAGAGAAAACACAGGACATAAATGATTTCACACTATTAAAACCAAAATAAGGGAAACACACACCACCACCACCAGCAGCAGCAGCAACATCAGAATAACAGGAATTAACAATTACTGGTCATTCATATTTCTCAGTATCAATGGACTCAATTCCCCAATAAAAAGACACAAGGTAACAGAATGGATGTGAAAAGAGGATCCATCATTTTGCTGCATACAAGAAACACACATTACCATGAAAGATAGACATTACCTCAGAGTAAGGGGTTGGAGAACATTTTCCAAACAAATGCACCCAAATAGCAAGCTAGTGTAGCCATAATAATATCTAATAATAAAGACTTTCAGCCAAAATTAATCAAAATAGATTGGGAACACTTAATATTCATCAAATGAAAAAATCCACTAAGAAGGCATCTCAATTCTCAACATCTATGTCCCAAATGCAAGGGCATCCACATTTGTAAAAGAAACATTACTAAAGAGTAAATCATTTATTGAACACCACACATTAACAGTAGAAGACTTCACTAACCCACTCTCACCAGTAGACAGGTGGTCTAGACAGATACTAAACAGAAAAATTACAGAACAAACAGACATTATGACCCAAATGGACCTAACAAATATCCACAGAACATTTCACCAAAACACAAAAGAATGTACCTTCTTAATACCTCATGGAACATTCTCCAAAACTGACTATATATGTAACCAATAGTACTCAACATAGTTTAAATCCCTGTTTTTTGGTTACAGAGTATTACATACAATGCTTTAACTCTTCTCATACTGTTTATTATGTTTACTCATGTATCAAATGACAAATAGCTTTATCTACAACATCTCAAATGAAAGCCACTGTGAATATCCTGATTTCAAAAAATAAAAAAGGAGGAGCTGGTGGAACAGAGTCTAATCATGGAGTCATTTAAGGAGAATTCTGAGTGCTTGTGCAAACATTCCAAGAAAACAAAACAAGATTGTTGTGACCTCAGTTTCTTCAAAACATGAAATTGTTCTTGGAATGGGTTTTTGTGCTGCTCTAAAGTGTAGCATACAGAAGTGAGTTTACTTCAGATTACTTATAATTGCTTGCTGATATTCAATTAAATGTTTAAACTATCCTTTTTATGGAGAAATGTGTTTTTTTTTAAAGATTTATTTATTTATTTATGTATACAGCATATGTGACTGCAGGCCAGAAGAGGGCACCAGATTTCATTACAGGTGGTTGTGAGCCTCCATGTGGTTGCTGGGAATTGAACTCAGGACCTCTGGAAGAACAGTCAGTGCTCTTAACCTCTGAGCCATCTCTCCAGCCCAAGAAATGTGTTTTTTATGTCTGGTGTATCCTTGTGATTGTATGTGGCTTGAACACATGAGAACTTTACTCATGTGACCTTTCTTGACCTTCAGGGTATATATATATTTTTCCCCTCTCATTGGTAGTGAGCTTGACATTCTGTGAGGGGCATGTAGGGCTCTCTAAAAGTGAGAACAGTTCCCTCATTTCCTGTTCTGGAATAGGTAGGAAGGGTTTAGGCCAATTTATTGTCCCACATAATTGTTGTAGTTCCAAAAGGGAGTATCTATCTTTTATATCTAATTTGAAGGACAACAGGTGGACATCCTTAGCAATAACAAAGGCCAAGAATGAAAATGGAGGTACTATTTGGATCTTATCTGTTGTCACAATTAACTTTAAGGAAGCCAAGTCTTGTATTATTGATTTAACAATTTGTTGTAAATAAGCTGAATCAGGGGATGCCAATAGCAAATTATCCATAATAATGTATTAACATAATATCCTTAGGAACATTATCTAGAGCTTGAGCAACATATAACTGACATATTGAGGGGCTGTTTTTCATTCCCTGTGGGAGGACTGTCCTTTGATATCTTTTTGCTGGTTTGTGCATGTTTGGCTCCCAGAGTGTAAAGGCAAAGTGACCATTGTCTTCCTGCGGTAGGGGAATCTGGAAAAAGCAGTCCTTGATATCTAATATTGTGATATAATGGGAAAGAGGAATTGTGCTGGGGTGTGGCAGGCCTGGTTGCACCAAGCCCACTTTTTCCATCTGGTCATTGACTACATGAAGGATTTGCAATAGATGATGCTTTCCTGACTTTTTTGGAATAACAAATATTAGAGTATTATGCCTGCTGGTAGACAGTTCTATATGTCCAGTACATAATTATTCCTCCACCAGCTGTTTTAATATCGATAAAATAGGCTCAATAATAGGCCACTATTCTACCCATACATATTGGTTAGAAAGCCAATTAATTGGAATAGGATCTGATTGATTAAGTAGCACTGGACTTTGAGAGGACAGTGGCCCATAGAATTGGGGGTTGTGCTTCAGGTCTTGGCCAGCAAGGTCTATTTTTTCATGGACAACAGTATCATCAAAGAAGTACCTACCATCTGTTGTAAGGACAGCCCCCATATCCTCCAAGATATCTCTGACCCACAAGTTTCTAGGCACAGTAGAGATGATAGGATGAATGGCTCCTCAGTTGCCAAGTTCCTTCCAATGGACTGGGTGGGTGGTTATCTTGGAATCTTTTTGACCCCCCAACTCTACTAATTGGGGGGCCAGGTTTAAATTTCCACTGTGGGAAATGGAGTGCTTTTGCCTCAGTTAAAATGGTGGCATCCATACTCATATCCACCAACCCTTTAACAGGCTGCCCATCCAAGAAGATGGTCATCATAGGTGAATGAGGAAAGATGGGCAGTGTCCAAAAAGATCTTTGGGTTTTCAGAGCCTCCTCTTATTTGTGGGGCTGAGTAGCACCCACCTGAGTTCAAGGGAACCTTGGCCTCCTCTGGTTGGGAGTGGCAGTCCTTGGCCCAATAGAATCCTTTATTATATTTTGGACATATAGTCTTAGGCTTAGCCTGGGGGCAGTCCCTCCTAAGATGACAAGGTCTGCCTCATCCTCAGCATGTTCAATCAGAGGGGCAACTTGTGTTTCTTCCCCATTCTGTTTATCAACAAGGAGGGTATTAAGGGAGGCTGTGAGGGCAGCAATTGGGCTACTGTTTGGATCAAGATCTCTAGCTATTACCTATCTATTAATGTCCTCATTGCAGATGGCAGCTACTGCATTGCATGTGGGAGCATTAAGCCCTTCCCATGTCAATTGTTTAATCAGCATCTCCTGAGTAGGGCCAGGATCCACCCTCTGCTCCACTGCTTCATTAACCTGCATGAGGAAGTCAGTAAACAACTCCCCTGGCTGCTGGATGAGATTACAAAAGTACACAGATGGGTCATGAGAAGTGCAAGACTTAAGTGCCTTGAAGGCCAATTCTGAGACCTATTGGAAATAAGCATGTTGTCCAATTTGAGCTTGTGTGACAGGTTTAACATATGATACTTGGCCCATGAGCTTCTCAAGAGAAACACAATGTTGTACTATATATTAAAACAAGCCTGAGCCTTAGCCTGGCCATCATAGGCAGCACACCAGTTAAGGAAGACCACAGGCTCCAACACAACCTTCATCAAATGGTGTCAGTCATAATAAGTCTGTAAATGTATTGCCCATTACCGTAGGATTTGCTCAAAAAATAGCGAGTCATGACCCAATTCATTAGCAGCCTTATGGACCAAAGACATCTGTATGAGGGGTAGGTATCCCTGGCTGATTGGCCACATTGGGGCCCACATTAACTGGAAATGCCATGGTGGGCACATGTGATACCATAGGTGGAATAGGCTGAGAGGTAGCAGCTGATTCAGCAGGCAAACATCGAGGTAAATCATTCCATGGATACTGCAGTGGGGGGTGGCAGCCAATCAAAGTATGGGGGAGCAGAGAGAGGGACTGCTGGTGTAGGCTTGGGTGCTGCTGAAGTCATTTCCTCCCTCTTTCCATCATTTTCCTTTACTTTACACCTATTCTCATCCATCTCCTTGTCAGCAGAGGTGGAAGAAATACCAGTCATGGATGGAATGAAGGTGATGAAGAAGTTGGTGTTACATTGTTCCTGGCAGTGCTTATTGTGGGCCTTAATGACCTCCTCAGTAGAGGAGGACTTCAGGCCAGCAATTACAGTCAATAAAATGGGCATAAAAAGCAATTGGAGGGTTACTCCCAAGGCCACTTCCCTTTTACTGGCCAGGAACAGAACTCTCACCCAAAGATCAGGTTCCCACATGTTCTCTGAAGAGATCCACGGAGCAAGCTCCACAGCCTCCATCCAAAACCTTTCTAGTTTGATGTTGTAGCCCAGAGCCCCTGGCTGTTTAGGAGGGACTTGAGAGCTCCAATAGGGCCACTTTACAGTGAGGGAGGAAATTTCCCACAACAGTAGAAGGTGTGATAGACAGCAGAGACCATGGCTCTATTTCCTGATGGTCCAGCCCTTATATGGAAACACCCAGCTAGCCTGAACAAAAGTATGTACCACCCTACCATACAGACAGGCTCACAAACAAGACAAACAACAAGAAGAAAGGGGGGGGGAGGTCCCAGTGCTTACCTGCCAAAGGGACTGAATGTACACCATATAGGACCTACTCACTGAGGTACACCACTCAAGGTTGTGCTCAACCAGTGCTGCATATGAGGAAAGGGAGACAAACAAGTCCCTGTTTGGGCACCAGATGTGGCAGGGTCCTGTGCTGTTCCCTTTGCGGGAGGGGGCGATTAGATGCAGAGTCAACAACATAGACTCTGGGAGGACAATGAAACTGCAAGCTCAGTTTATTCAGGAAGAGGCAAGCCTTATACCCTCCACCATGCCTTAGGGGAAGGTCCAATTAATACGCATCTGCTAGTGTACATGGCTGCCTCTCATTGGTCTAGGTCATCTCAAATCATGTCTCAGCTGCTGTTGCTAAGGCCCTTAGGCAGACCCAGGTTGGCTCTTAGGGAATATCTTATTACAGGTTTGGGCCAGCTGGCCTCAGGCCTGTTAGGGCAGAGTCATCCCACAGCCAACAAACCAACAAAAGGCAAACAAACAAACAAACAAAATACTTCATGACAAGTGATTATATGTGTGTATTTTGAGGCAGAATCTCTCTCAGTTGTCTGGGCTGCCTTTGAACTCACACTACATCTCTCAATCTACTGATTCTCTTGCCTCAGCCTCCTAAATATCTGGATCATAGGCTTGCACCACCAAGTGAGGAAGCTAGAACAGAGAGAGGATTAATTACCTGTTCAGGGACACACAGCTAGTGGCAGAGCTGCATGGCAGGACCAGAATGTTCCTGGGCTCAGGTGGGAACTGAAAACCTCCCTGAGGTAGAATGCCATAAGCTCAGCTTGGTTGGGTGGGACCAGCTGCACAGCCCTAACTTCTTGGGGAGTCTAAGTGTCCCTAGAGCCTCATTTGGGTTGGGCAACAGGTGCAGCATGAGGTACTATTAATGAAGAGCAAGAGGCACATGACCAAGGCCCAGGTGGCCATGGCCAAACAGCAGTCTGGGATTTTTGTACAGAGGATGATGGGACACTTGAGGCCCAGAGCTGTGCCCAAGAGACCCAGGAAAATAAGGACAAAAAGGAGGGTTCCCTCCTTTTACTGTCAAGAACTGAAGAGCCTCCGAGCTGGCAAGGTCTTGTAAAAGCAGCCTATTTCTCACATGGGAAACTGAGACATAGAGAAGTAAGAGTTTCAGCTAGAGCTACTCTGTTGATGCTCCAACTAGTCATTGTAACTGTGGTAAAAAGTGTGGCACTTCTATTGCTCTCTCTAATTGTCCCCATTTGAAGTAACAGGAGGAAAGGTAAATCCAGGCACACAAGGTCACATAGCCACTAAATGGATCGTAAGCCAGGATTTGAACCCAAATCTCCCACCTGTAACTTTTAAAAGATTTTTAAATTATATGTATTTCTTCAGCTAGGGGTTGTGATATGCATGTGTGGAAGTCAGAGGATGACTTGCCTGCATCTGTTTTCTCTGTAAACAACATGAGTCCCAGGAATTGAACTCAAGTAGAGAGGCTTGGCCCCAAGTGCCTTAACCCCCTGAGGAACTCATTGTCCCCTAATTGTATCTTTTTGTGGGTTCTTCGTGTGCATGTGCATGTGTGGAGGTCACAGGTCAACCTTGGGCATCCCATAAGACTGAAAACCAACTAGGGTTGCTGGGTAACTAGCTAGGGGCAGCCTGTTTGAGACTCTAGCATTCTCTCAGATTGGCCAACAAAGACCCTAATTGCAGGGGAGGCTGGGTGTTTTCCTATGAAGGACTAAAAAGACAAATTATTTGCTTACCTGTAGATCACACAGTGTCTAGTTTCTGTTTGCTGTGAGCAAACAGGGCCATGTGCCAATATAACATTATGGGTAAACATCAAATGCGATTTAGAATCACTTCAAGGGTCACAAAATAAATCTTCCCTTGGATTATTTCATTCTCAAACATTTAAAAGTAAGAGGAATGTCTTCATCCTCTGGGGTAAACAATACAAGTTCTTTGTTAGCTCATCCACTGTCCTCAATCTGTGACCCTGTAACAAGCTGCCCAGTGAAGGTTCCTGGTCCATGTTTGGCTCTTGGTGGCTGCTCATGGAATCCAGGTCACCTGTAGATTACAGACCTGTCCAGAGAAGTCTTCATGCTGCTGGAGGCCCTGAAGGCACAGCAGGCTGCCCTGGACAACTCTGAGAAGGATGTGCTGAGTGGCCAAGTGACAGTGTCACTACAGAGGATAGTTCTGTGCATGTGAGTATGGGTGATAGGAGCCAGAGATAGAGAAGACAGGATACAGACAGTGATAGTAAGATCCAGGCCAGAAAAGGCCCCTCAGTCAGTAGTGACCTGTGTCAGGCGTCAGTGACCACTGACCATGATGTTTTGACTCAGGTTCAGAGGTGTGGTGTGGGTGTGTCTTGCTGTAGATGAGTCACATCTCTCCTACCCTCCACTTCCCTTTCCATTCACCTCCTCCTTTTTCCTTGCCTTCTTCTCATTCCCTCCTCATCCTTCTTTTTAAGAAAGGACTTCTGTGGCCAGACTGACCTCAAACTGATGGTGCAGACAAGGATGATCTTCAACCTCTGATCCCTTTGACTTCTCCTCCCCTGTTCTCACGGGAAAAGTCCTGGGAGAATGGTGCTGTAATGGTTTTTATATAGCAACCATCTCATGTATGCCATTCAGGTAAGCACCATATCTCCTAGTTCCATCATGATGCCCATTCTCATTCAATATTCCTCTTCACAATACCTCTGCCACTCCTACAAACCAAAGAGCCATTAGGACTTCTCTAAACACACACATGCAAAAATCGCAGCCCTGCAGACACACACATCACACATGCTTTACACTCATAAATATAACTGTCATACTTAGATATATACTGCAAATATATACTCCCATATTTCTCAAAAAGTACAGTTAGAGTCAGGAAGTTGGACAAGTCAATGTGTGGCTTGCTGCCAACCCTACTGACCTAAGTTTGCTACCTACATGATGGAAGGAGAGAACCAATTCTCAAGTTCTCCCCGACTGCTGCCTGTGCACTGGGGCATGTATGCACCTTACTGCAGATACATATACACACAAATAAAATGTGATAAACATACCTTTTTATCTTTATTAAGAAATTTTTTATTCATTTTACATACCAACCACAGATCTCCTTCTCATCCTTCCTCCCACTCCTCCCAGTCTCTCCTGTAAACCATCCCGTACCTCCTTCTCCAAAGAGTAAGGCCTCTCATGGAGAGTCAGCAAAACCTGGTACATTCTGTTGATGTGGGTCCAAGCCCCTCCCGTTGCATCAAGGCTGTGCAAGGTGTCCCACCATAGGTAGTGGGCTCCAAAAAGCCAGGTCATGCACCAGAGATGGATCCTGATCCTACTGCCAGGTGGCCCCTTAAGCACATCAAACTACATAACTGTCTCACTTATGAAGAGGGCCTAGTCCAGTCCCATGGAGGCTCCACAGCTGTTGGTCTAAATGTCATGAGTTCCCACTACCTTGGTTCAGTTGTCTTCATAGGTTTCCCCATTATGATCTTGATGCCCCTTCCTCATAGAATCCCTCTTCCATCTCTTTCACTGGACTCTTGGAGCTCAGCCTGGTGCTTGGCTGTGGATCTCTGCATCTGCTTCCATCAGTTACTGGATGAAGGCTCTATGATGACAGTTAAGGTATTCACTGATCTGATTACTGGGGTCAGCCAACTCAGGCACCCTCTCCACTATTGCTAATAGTCTAAGCTGGGGTCATCTTTGTGGATTTCTAGAAACTTCCCTAGCACCAGGTTTTTTCCTATCACCATGATGTCTCCCTCTACCATGGTATTTCTTTCATTGTTCTCCTACTCCATCCCTTCCCTAGCATGACCATCCTGCTTGCTTATGTTCTTATCCCCCATCCCCTACCCTCCATTACCACCCCCATCCTCCATTTACTCAAGAAGATCTCATCTATTTTTCCTTCCCAGTGTGATCAATGTGTCCATCTTAGGGTCCTCCTTGTTAGCTAGCTTCTCTGGAGCTGTGGGTTGTAGTCTGGTCATCCTTTGCTTTACATCTAGTATCCACTTATGAGTGAGTACATACCATGTTTGTTCTTCTGAGTCTGGGTTACCTCACTCACAAATGGTGCTGGCATAACTGGATGTCAATATGTAGAAGATTGAATATAGATTCATATCTATTACCATATGGAAAACTCAAGTCCAAGTGGATCAAAGACCTTAACATAAATCCAATTACATGAAACCTGATAGAAGAGAAAGCAGGAAGTAGGAGACCACTTCCTAAATATAACATCAGTAGCACAGATACTGAGAGCAACAATTAATAAATGGGACCTCCTGAAGCTGAGAAGCTTCTGTAAGGCAAAGGACACGGTCAATAAGACAAAATGACAACCTACAGAATGGGAAAAATCTTCACCATCCCCACATCTGATAGAGGGCTGATCTCCAAAATATATAAAGAATTCAAGAAACTAAACATTAAAATATCAAACAATCTAATTAAAAAATGGGCTACAGTGCTGAACAAAGAATTCTCAACAGAAGAATGACTGAAAGACATTTATGGAATTGCTCAACATCCTTAATCATCAGGGAAATGCAAATCAAAATGACTCTGAGATACCATCTTACACCTGTCAGAATGGCTAAGATAAAAATCACTGATAACAGCTTATGTTGGAGAGGATGTGTAACAAGGGGAACACCCCTCCACTGTTTGTAGGAGTGCAAACTTTTACAGCCACTTTGGAAATCAATATTGCAGTTTCCCAGAAAACTGGGAATCAATCTTCCTCAGGATCTAGCTATACCACTCTAGAGCATATACCCAAGGAATGCTAATCCCTTCTTAGAGGCAGCACTCCATGATGAGTAAGTATTAAAATGTATGTGCCTATGTGGTCCATTCTCTTTCAAATAACACAGTATCACCTTTTCTATCTTATTTTTTACAGAGATCACTACTATAATCTGTATTTTCTTCTGTTTCTCAATGTCCCCCAGTCATTAAGAATTATACTCAAATTTTGACAAATGGTTATTTCTTTGTTTTTAGAGGAAGATGTCTGGTAGGTGTCTTAGTTTTTTTTTTTTTATTGCTCTGATGAAACACCACAACCTCACATGAATTGGGAAGAAAACAGTTTATTTGGCTTATACTTCCATATCACTCTTTATCATCAAAGGAATTCAGAACAGGAACTCACACAGGGCAGGAACCTGGAGGAAGAAGTTGATGCAGAGGCCATGGATGAGTGATGCTTACTTTATGGTTCTCCATGGCTTGCCTAGCCTATTTTATATACAACCTAGGTCCACTGGCCTTTAGGTTGGACCCACTTACAATAAGCTGGGCCCTCCCCCATCAATAACTAATGAAGAAAATGCCTTACAGTCCAGTTTACAAACTGATCTTATAGAGGCATTTCCTCAATTGAGGTTTTCTCTTCTCAGATGATTTCAGCCTATATCAAGTTGAGAACAAACAGTCCAGCACATTATTAGACTTTCCTTGTACAGTGTCAGTGAGCACATTATTAGACTTTCCTTGTACAGTGTCAGTGAGAATTGCTTTGAACACCAAGAACTGCCTGTGCCATCCAGTGCTGGGAATACAGTCATTCAGGTCAGCAAGGAGAATAAGACAAATGAATGTGTGTCCTAATAGAGCCTAGTGTTTTGGTGGGAAGTTGCAAATGCATAGGGACCTCTGTAAGAATCAGAATGTATTGTGCACTTGGCAAGCTGGTATACCCACAGCAGAGAAAAAGTGGTTTGCAGGAAGGAGGTTCATAAGTCTAAATTTGTCTGTATTTGGTATTTTTATTGACTAGTTAGATAATCAACTTTAGGTGATCAAAACGTCCAGATAAATAATTTTGGGATGTCCAAAGTCTAGGACTATAAAGAATTTGGACAAACAAGTTCTAGATGGAAATCTAGAAACCTAATTACTGCTGTTGCACTAGTTCAAATAGAACAAAAGTGCTGAAATAATTGGTGTGACTCTGAATAACTGGCTTGTTATTTTTCTGGCTGAAAAATGTACATGTAGAGAGGAAAGGTTTGATTAATTCTTGGTGTACTCCAATAAAAGTTAGTTCTTTGAGCACATGGGACCATTAATCTTGATTTAATGCTTAATTAGGGTTTCTATTGCTGTGAAGAGACACTACACCATGACCATGGAAACTCTTTTTTTTTTTAAAAAAAAAAAAAGATTTATTTATTATGTATACAGTGTTCTTTCTGCATGTATGCCTGCACACCATAAGATGGCACTACATCTCATTACAGATGGTTGTGAGCCACCATGTGGTTGCTGGGAATTGAACTCAGGACCTCTGGAAGAGCAGCCTATGCTCTTAACCTCTGAGCCATCTCTCCAGCCCAGACCATGGAAACTCTTATAAAGGAATACCTTTAATTGAGGCTGGCTTACAGTTTCAGGGGTTCAGTCAATTATCACTCATAGCATGGAGCATGATGGCATGCAGACAGACATGGTGCTGGCTACTTCATGATCCCAAGGCAACTGGAAGTAAACTGAGACATTAGGTATAACTTGAACATATATGAGACCTCAAAGCTCTCCTCCACAGTGACATACTTCCTTCAACAATGTCATACCTACTCCAACAAAGCCACACATCATAATAACATCTTCCTATGTGATGGGGCCAATTACATTCAAACCAACATATTTTGCTCCCTAGTCCCTATAAGCTTGTAACAATATTATAGTGCAAAATGCATTTAGTCCAACTTCAAAAGTCCCTACAGTTTATCACAGTCTCAACAATGTAATAAAGTTCAAAGTTTAAAGTCTCTTCTGAGAGTCATACAATCTCTTAACTGTAATCCCCTATAAAATTAAAATCAAAAAGCAGATAACATACCTCCAACAAATAATGTCACAGGAAATACCTCACCAAGTATCAACAATTTCAATAAGGCACACCTAGAATTGCCCACATCTCTCTTAGATGCGCAATTTTAGCCAAAACTTTAATAAGTTTTCCAGCCTTCTGTGGTGTCACTGGCCCACCATGCCAACAATTTGAAGGTGGAAACAGAACACTAAAATTTAAACCAGTTTGGTCTTATGAGGCTGTGCCAGGCAACCCTATCCTGATGGCATTGTTTTTGCCTGCCCAGAAAGAGCTGATCTAACTCAGTTATTAGGGTACTCAGATGAGAATGTTTACACAGGTCATCTGTAATAGCTAACGAAACTTAATTTATAGCCAGGCATGCCTTAAGTGCCATTGACATTTTGCTCTATCTCCTAGTAGCCTGCAGGTGGGGTAATAATAGGATAATGTCTGTGAGGTATTAATATCTCCCTTTGCTTCTGTAAAATTCCTTATTACGATGGGACATGATGAATAGGTCTTTTTTTTATTGCTGTCTAGCAGGAAAAGAAGAAATAACTGAAGGAAGTAAAACACTTTCCCTGTCCAGCTGTGAATTCCATGGATAGTTGTAATACTCACCTTTCTGTTGTCTGCCTAAAAATGCCACCTTACCCCCTTCCACACACCATTTTGTCTAAGAATTATTTAATCTAAATTGGAAGAGAGTCTAAGTTTTTGGTTTTTCCCTATGGATTAGAACACCAAAATATTCTATGATAAAAAACCAACAGAAATTAGGGTTCCCAGAGTAAAGGTGCTCAGGGTTAGAACTGTGTTAACAAGGTAAACATACAAAGATCGGGATTAGTAGGTCTTGTATAAGCTTTTGGTTCATGTTTAACAGAACATAGTCCAGGAATGTAGTCAGGTGAGAATTCTGAGAGCTTGTGAGAACATGCCAAGAAAACCAGACAAAAATCTTGTGATTCCAGTTTCTTAAGAAACACAGAATTGTCCTTAGAGTGTGTTTTTTGCTCCTCCAAGGTGCAGTAGATAGGAGTGAATTTACTTAAAATTAATCACTCTTTCTTGATGCAGTTATTCAATTAAATGTTTATGCCTCTATGGAAAAAAAATCATGATCTTGCAACATATTGCTCGTCCTAGTGTTTTTATATTGCTTAAGGTCAGGATAAATTTGCTCATGTGACCTTTCTTAAACCTCAGAATATATATTTTCTGAGGAGGTGAATAAAGTTTGCAAGTGGCTTTAATATGTCTCAACTATGGCTCCATTGTCCCAAGTACCACTGTCTTTAGGGATGTGATAAGGATTCACATCTGACTATGACCTCAGCCCCTCCCTGGGGGATTATAGGGAGAGGATCCCATTTGACTACGCCCCTAGCCCATCATGGTGGATTCTAGGCAGAGGCTCCAACCCTAAAGCATGCCTCTAGCCACTCAGGGGGACATATAAGGCAGGGTATCTACCCCTGAGCCACAACCCCATACTTTGGTTTCTGTACCGATTGCACTGCACTCGTGTTTATTTCCATAACTCTGTTTTGGATCCAGAAAATAAGACTTTCTTCTGGAGCCCCTGCCCAATCCCTGCCCTTACCTAATATCAGTTATTTATCCCTCTTGCAGTGAGTTTATACTCCTGGGAGGATGTTTTTAATATAGGTGGTATATGGGGAGTCTTATCAGATAATGAATGATGGGAATCAGAGGGCCAGTGAGTAGGAAGCAGAGAGTATAGGGCGGTGGGATCATCTGGGCATCATTGGTAAATTGCCAGGCTGGCCTTCTAGTGCATTATGAGTCAGTTTCATCACCTTTGTGCCTGAGGTAGTTTGTCCCCAAGGCTTCTGCTTGCAGAAGTGAAAGATGGATATTGAATATCTGATCCCTGTCCTCATTGGCCCTAAGCCTGCAACTGCTGCTTCTACAGGATCTGCCAGAGAATGTACTGCATATTCTCATCCATCTGTCCCTGCAGTGAGATGGCTGGATACACAGGCAGAGCACAGCCTGGTGCACTTGGGTGCTCAATTGACCCCTGCATTTTCCCCACTGAAACTGAAGTTTGTTAATGCTCCATGAGTTAGGTCTGTGGACAAGGATGTTTCCAGAGGTCACAAGCCTCTCCCAGAACAAAAGGGGAAAGTGAGGCCCAAACAGTGCAGAGGAATGCTGAAGGAGAGTGGGAACCCAGACAGATTCTGGAGTCAAAAGAATGACATCCAGGAGATGGATGCTGTATAAAAACCTCTACAGCACCATGCTCCAGGGCTCCATCTGTAGGGTAAGGGGAGGGGGAGGCAGAAGAATCAGAGGTTCAAGTTCATCCTTGGCTACATAGTAAATTTGAGGTCAGCCAGTGTGTGGGAGCCCATTTTTAGGTTCCTAGTGGCTTTACCAAGCAGGTCTGCATAGAGAGGATAATTAGACCACAGACCTGAGTGCTGATGTTTGAGATGGTCTGCATTTAGCTGTGCTGGGGGAGGTCTTTTCCTCCACTTCTTAGCATTTGTATAAATACCCTAAGGGAGAGGCAGACAGGGCCAGTTGGAATAGGTTCCCGGCCCACTCAAGGATTTCCTTTATTTTCTATCTGTTTATCTCCACAATCTAAATCCTTCTATCTAATATGGCCTGCTGCTCTCACTCAAGAAAACTCTGGGTAGAGAGGTCCCCAGAAATCCACAAAGATATCTCCACAATAGGCTACTGGCAATGGTCAAGAGAAAGTCCGAACTGACCTACTCTGGTGATAGGATGGCCAAACACCCTAACAGTCATGCTAGAAATCTCATCCAATGACTGAGGGAAGCCATTGCAAAGATCCATGGCCAGGCCCCAGGTGGAGGTCCAGGAGTCCAATTGGCGAGAAAGAGGAGGGATTGTATGATCGAGAATTGTGGAGACCAAGCTTGGAAAAAGCACAGGGACAAATAGCCAAACTAATGGAAACACATGAACTATGAACCAATAGCTGAGGAGCCCCCAACTGGATCAGGTCCTCTGGATAAGTGAGACAGTTGATTAGCTTGAACTGTTTGGGAGGCCCCCAGGCAGTGGGACCAGGACCTGTCCTTAGTGCATGAGCTGGCTGTTTGGAACCTGGGGCTTGTGCAGGGATAGTTTGCTCAGCCTGGGAGGAGGGGACTGGACCTGCCTGGACTGAATCTACCAGGTGGAGCTGAATCCCCAGGGGAGTCTTTGCCCTGGAGGAGATGGGAATGGGGGATGGGCTGGGAGGAATGCTGGGGGGGGGAGGACAGGGGAATCTGTGACTGATATGTAAAATTAAATTAAATTATAAAATAAAAAAAGAAAACTCTGGGGAACTGTGGGGTTGGTGGGTAGCCACCCTGAAGAATGGTGCCATAAACAGGGACTAAAGATAAAGAAACAGGGATTAAAGACAAAGGAATAAGGACTAAAGACAAACGAAAATAATAGTAATATTTAGTTTTATACAGAGTTTTTGGTGAAAGTGAGAGGAAGGCCCTGACAGTTGAAGTAGCTGGTCCAGTGTTGAAGTGAAAGTAGAGAAATTAATAAAGGCAGGAGGTTTTATCCTCAAGAGAAAAGGAAAACCAGACTGGAAGGATGTCTGATGCTGCAGCCCAAAAGTCTCTATCAAGATTTCTATCTTTTATCTCTTTCTCAATTTCTATCTGTGAAAAATAAGTAAAAATCCTCCCTGCAATAAGAGAGGCAGGGCTTGGATTTCTAAACACCTCTTCTAAGCTCCATCTCTTCAAACTAGTAAAAGGCAGTGAGTGGATCAGAGTGCCCTGAGAGAAAACGCTCGGGAGAGTGCAGGTGAAGAGCCACAAAGAGCCCAATAGGCCAGGAAACTGTTTACGTGGGAAAAAAGAAAAAAGCCAAGCCTTTTCAGTTACAGCCGAGCTGAGGCATCAAGGGTTTGTTTCTAAGTGAGCACTTGTTGGAATGAAAGGGTGCTCCTAACTGCCCTAATGCAAAGATCCCCTGAAGCAATGAGCTGAAACTCTCTATTAAGTGTTGTATCCTCGCTTCTGACCAACAACTGGTCAAGAGGCGACTGGCCAGCGCCTGTGATTTGGAGTGCATTCCAGGGATACTAGAGTTCCTGAAATTGTGAATATCTTCCTGGAGAGTAGAGCTGAGACAGGAAGGTGCAGGACCCAGGGGAAAATTGCTAATGAACAAAGCTAAAGTTGGCCCGAACAGCACAGTAGCCTGCTTTCCTGCAAGTTCAAGGTTGTTAGGTGGGGCTATGCAGTGTCCACAGCTTCAAAAAGAAATCTCTCTGAGAAAAGCTTTTCTATCAGAGAAAGGACCTTTCTGGGAAAACAGTAAAGCTGAACTGCATCTGCAGTTGGGCTGCCAAGTCAGGAACGCTGTCTGGGGAAAGAGCCCAGCCAGGGCAGAACGGAGAACTAACAAGGAGTAAAGTTCTTTTCTATCCGAGAAAGCATCTTTTTGAGAAAAGCTTTGTTTGGACTGACTCCTGGTGAGGTGAGGGAGTGTAGCCCTAAGGGGTGAGTGCCTCTGGAGATGAACTTTGTCTGAGAGCCTGGACAAAGGAACACACGTCACTGGGGGACTGGGTCAGGTGAAATGCCTAATGTGGCAAAACACCTGTTCTATTAGGAGCTTAGGGAACAAAAACTTCCCTTGCTGCTGTGCCCAGATCGTGACCCCCAGAAAGACCACCAAAGATGAGCATGCCGGAATGCAAAAGCAAGGTTTCATTCTGGATATCCAAAAGCAATACAAGCCTAGGCAGGGACTTCGTCCAATACATCCAACGCAGTGGAGGCTGGAGGAAGCGCCCACCTATCTGCAAGCTCAGCTTTTAAAGGGAAAAGTCACAAGGTTACATCATTTAGGGGTGCTAGTATGGATACAATTCTGATTGGCTCGCTTCTAGGGGCTTTCTAGAAATCATGGCTTAATCTCACTTCTAAGGGAGTGGATACCCGCCACCATTTCTCATTGGCTGCCCTCAGGTGGGGACATTTTTATGGTCAGTTACCCTTGAAACCAGGGAGAGGACATTCCATAGTCTGGCAGGCATTACCTCATGACTACCTTGTGACTCTGTACTTTTACACTTCCTGGTTTCTGGAATCTGAACTGACTGGTTTTAGTAACTCATGGCTGTTGTGCCCAGATCGTGACCCCCAGAGGGACCACCAAAGACGAGCATGCCGGAATGCCAAAGCAAGGTTTCATTCTGGATATACAAGCCTAGGCAGGGACTTCGTCCAATACATCCAACACAGTGGAGGCTGGAGGAAGCGCCCACCTGTCTGCAAGCTCAGTTTTTAAAGGGAAAAATCACAAGGTTACATCATTTAAGGGTGCTAGTACAGGTACAATTCTGATTGGCTCGCTTCTAGGGACTTCTAGAAATTACTTCTAAGGGAATGGTTGCCCGCCACCATTTCTCATTGGCTGCCCTCAGGTGGGGCATTTCTGTGGTCAGTTGCCCTGGAAACCAGGGAGAGAACATTCCATAGTCTGGCAGGCATTACCTCATGACTATCTTGTGACTCTGTACTTTTACACTTCCTGGTTTCTGGAATCTGAACTGACTGGTTTCAGTAACTAATGGCCTATTCCTAAAAGGGGAAATCTTAGGCCTTAATTTTAGGGTGAAAGCATTTTGGTATTATTTCTAAGATGGCTCATTTTGGTCTCACAATGGCCTGTACCTAAAAGGAGAAATCTTGGGCCTTAGTTTTAGGGTGAAAGCATTTTGGTCTTATTTTTAAGATGGCTCATTTTGGTCTCATATTTGCTAAGCTTTATTTATGAACACAAACCTCACAGACCCTGAAAACAGAAAAAGACAAAAAGCCCCTACCTTCAGTAGCAGGGAAAGCTGCGACTGTAGTGTCAGAAACTGTTTCTGGGGTAGAGGGAATAAACTGAGACCAAACTGGGAACTGTCAGGGAGAAAGACTCTCTGAAGAAGAAATGCAGAAGGGACAGATTCCTCCCCAGAAAGCTGCTAGAGTTTGAGGCAGATCTGGGGAAAGAAAAAAAAAAAAGCCCCTACCTCCTTAGGCATCTAGCAGAGGAACAGAGCCACAGCCTGAGATAGCTGAAGCTCTGCATCTGGGGGGCAAGAAACAAGTAAAATGAGATAAAGATCTATCGGTGGGAGAAAATCTCTCTGAAGGCGCTATGGAAAAGCTCTGTTGTAAATGCTTTTGTTTTTCACTGACTGGTTAAGGAAAAACACAAGCCCCAAGAAAAGTTACTATCAGGAATGCTCACCTCAATTTGAGCTAATGAGGCAAGTGCAGTACTGATTGGGGCCAGTGTCTGATAAAGGAGAGACACTTGTTGAGGCCACCTCTGAGCAAACAGAAATCTCCCAATGCCCCATAATTGAAAACATAAAATGCTTGGTTCAAACCTCCCAGGCAAAACTTTGAAAGCAAGCCTGGTAAAAGAGAACCAGAAGTTGACTCCCAGTCCTGAAAAGAACTATGGGAAATGAAGTCCATAAGGTAGCTTATAACAATGGACTGATATAAGAGAAATGCATTCTGGGAAAGGTAGTTTTTCCACTAAAGATGGCGACCCCAGAAAAAGTTTTCAGCTCGAAAAGCCATTCATAGTAAACTTAAAATACAGCTTTTAAAAGACTAAGAAGGAGGAAAATCATCAAAGAGTTTGTTGAATGCTAGTTCCAAGGAAAAAATTCTAAGAATACAGAACTTGGAGCTTCATGATTTTTGGGCTCTGTTGGGAAAATGTCTTATTTACCCTAATAGCTGTGCAAAGTTTTTATGGTAGTTAGATGACAAAAAGCTACCTATAAGAGCAAACAAGCCACTTTAAAATCCCTAAGAAAGCAAGAGAAAGCAGTTTATATACTGAACATTGTTTTAGATATGAAGAAACTTATGGGCAAATAAAGTTCTTTGCCTTTTGAACAAACTGCCTGCAATGAGTAATTCCTTTGCAAATCTAATAAGGAGACAAGGAGACAGGCATTCAAAAAGAAATGACTGCTTTATAGATGAGAATCAAACTTCAGAAAATCTAGCTGTCTTAAAACAGAGTTGCTTTACCTGAAAGTTCCTTATAAGAAATCAATGCTAAATATCACAGTTAACAGTAACATCAAGAGTTAAAGCTAATGAAGTGAAAATACTAAATCATAAAAATGCTCTTCCTCAGAGTAAGCTAATGAAAGAATATTTCATGAAAGAACATCTATGTTCTTGACTCCTTTGAATAGTAGCAGTTTTGGTGAAAATATTAGGTTAATAAAAACTTATCAGAAACATCAGCATTGTTAAAGAACTCATGGCAAATACAGCTTTAAAAAATTAAGAAGGGGAAAATTGTATCAGAGTTTGGTGATGAGTGTAAAAACAATGCTCTGGATATTAAGGTTCCATCTTGCAGTCTGGGGACAGTAGGAGTATAAGGAGACCTCCAGACTGCTGAAAAGTTTAAAATGTTTCAGCAATGTTTTCAGAACTGCTGAAAGCTGCAGGTCTGGAACCCCACTACAATTTAGACAACTATCTTCACCTGTTGGGAAATTGACTGTTGAGTTGTCAGCTAAGCAATTCAGAAACAGAATATTCCTTACAAGGTTTTTTTCTTCTCTTCTCTTTTCTTTCTTTTGAATTTGCTGTAAACTGACATAGCTCTTAGTAGAGTTGTTATGAAACATCTGAAATGTTTAGCAACAGAAGTCATTAAATCCCAGAGTTAAGAGAGAGCCATTTAAGAATTAAACTCATGTTTCTCAAGAACTTTCAGAAAGATAAGCTCTGGATATTAGAAATGATTTGCATACTTCCTGTCTAGTTAAGAGAATCTTTCTAATAGAGATAGTGATGATAATTAAGGGTAAAAAGTAGAAAATTATCCTGTCTTCTTAGAAAATGTTAAATCTCTTCTAAGTGTTAAAAAAATCTTTAGATGTTTGCTAAGTTAGATATTTGCTAATGGTAGCCCTGTAGAGTTTGCTTACTAGTTTTTATGAATGAATATAAGTTTGTAAAATAGATCTATATAATTTCTTTAAGACATGTAGTACATATAGTAATAGAATTTGCTTAATAGTATAATTGTGTAAAATAGATCTATAAGTAAATAAGTATAAGAAGTAATATAAGTATGTAATAGATCTATAGAAGAATAAGCTTGTAAGAAGTAAAGAAATGGCCATGATGTAAGTTTAAATAAGAATATAAGAAAGCCGGGTGGTGGTGGTGGTGCACGCCTTTAATCCCAGCACTTGGGAGGCAGAGGCAGGCAGATCTCTGTGAGTTTGAGGCCAGCCTGGACTACAGAGTGAGTTCCAAGAAAGGCACAAAGCTACACAGAAAAACCCTGTCTCAACCCCCCCCCAAAAAAAAAAGAATATAAGAAGATTAAGTATATTTGCTTAGTACTATAGAGTTTCCTTTAAAAGTATAAAGCAAGATATGTTGAATGTGAGTTTGTGGAAAAGTGTAAATGTTAAGTGGGAGTCTATGCTTAATGTATATGGTGAAGGAACCTGAGACACAGAAGTAGTGTCTAGTAGACTGCAAAGCTGGCAGTCTAAAGAGTTTCAAAAGTTCCAGAAGTCATTAAGAAGCTAAGAATGGCGGATGCCAGAACCAGCACAAGGTATCTGCAGCTGAGACCCATGGAAAATCAACACAACTCAGGAAAACCTGAGCTAACCGCAAAAACAGTGCAGTTTAAAATGTTACTGCGACTAAGAAGGTCTCTGGCTTGAGACCAAAAGTTGCAGAGATGCTTGTTTAAACTAAAATTGTTAACTGCAAAATGTTTTGGCTGTAAAAAATCTCTTCATAGTCGGAAGTGAAAATCTGATACCAGAATTTACTTTTTTTTGAACTTAAAAAAAATGAGATAAAACTACAAAAAGGATTTGGTTATGGATTTCTCTCTCTCTTTCTTTCTTTCTTTCTTTCTTTCTTTCTTTCTTTCTTTCTTTCTTTCTTTCTTTCTTTCTTTCTTTCTTTCTTTCTTTCTTTCCTCCCTCCCTCCCTCCCTCCCTCCCTCCCTCCCTCCCTCTCTCTCTCTTTCTTTCTTTCTTTTCTTTTCTTTTTTTTTTTTTTTAACCAGAGTTACAGTGGGCTTTATTAGAGAGAAGAGGGGATAGGACAGGAGAAGCCAGGCCTGGCAGAGAGGCAGAGAGAGAGAGAGAGAGAGAGAGAGAGAGAGAGAGAGAGAGAGAGAGAGAGAGGCCAAGCCAGAGGCCGAGACCGAGACCGAGACCAAGACTGAGACCGAGAGAGCACGTGGGTGTGCACATTCTGGCTTTTTGGCTGGGACACAGTCTCCTGCTATGGATTATTTCATATTTGGAAGGCTGATGCCAGAATTTATTATTTGAATTTTGGGACTTAAGAAATGAACAATAGTGATTTCATTGCAATGGGACAATTTTGAATTTACTTATAGTGATGACCTAGGAATTGTTTTCTGGAATTATTTGTGTTAAAAATGGAATTGTTTAAATGAAGAGATTTATTGTTTCTACCTAGACTCAAGATGCAGTTTTGTGTATGCATATAAATGGTGATTCATGAATTGTTTTGTGTTAAAAATGGAATTGTTTTATGGAACTGTTTATGTAAAAATGGAATTACTTATGCAACTGGTTTTGTGTTACAAATGGAACTGTTTAAATGGAAGAGTGTGGGTTTTCTAACTAGGCTTAAGATTTTGTTTAAAAAATTATAAAGAAAAGGAAAGTAATATTCCTTAGTTATTTAATTTAAAAAATTTTTTGTGTTATTTGAGTGGATTAATGTTATGTTTTGTTAGTAACAAATGCAAATGGGTATACTAAGTGATTACTTTAAATGCAAAGAGTTTTATTAAGAAACTGCTTTTGGATTTTTTGCTAAAAGTTTTCAAAGTGTTAATGGTTAGATTGAGAATATTGCTTTTCAATATGGGTTTGTAGGAATTGTGTAAGTCTGGGTTTCTAACTATGTTTGAGATTTTAAAAATTATAAAGAAAAGGAGGAGTTATGAGTTAATTAAGGTTGAATGTATGCTTGTAGAAATTATGTTAACCTATTGATATTAATGACCCTGGTTTGAATTTAAGGAAATATTTAAGTTTGATGGGAAAACATCAGAAGTTCTTCCTATGTTCTGTTAGCAAGTAATTCAAATGGTTCTGTTAAGAGTTTGGGTTAAGATGTAAGAATGAGAGAATTGTAATTATGTATAGTAATATTTATGTTAACTTGTTACTGGCAATGATGAAATAAGGAATTCTTTAAGTTTGCAATTGCATTAAGAGTTTTTGTTTAGAAAGGATTTAGTTTAGAAAGACTGCTGTATTCACCTTGGACCTAATCCAATAAAGAAATGCCATCTTTGTCATCCTCTACTCCCATATTGGGAGGTTTAACAGCTACGGAGATTGCTGTGAGCTCTTCTTAATAGTGAGTTGGTTTTTATATATTAAGAAAGGGGGACCTGTGGGAGTCCATTTTCAGATTCCTAGTGGCTTTACCCAGCAGGTCTGCATAGAGAGGATGATTGGACCATGGGCTTGAGTGCAGGTATCTGAGATGGTCTGCACTTGGCTGTGCTGGAAGAGGTCTTTTGCTTCACCCCTTGGCATTTCTATATGGGCAGAGATAGTCAGGGCCATTGGAAAAGGTTCCAGGCCCTCTCAAGGATTTCCTGTATTTTCTGTTTCTCTCCACTCTAAATCCTTCTATCTAATATTTCCTGCTGCTCTCACTCAAGAAAACTCTGGGGAACTGTGGAGTTGGTGGGTAGCTGCCCCGCACCAGTGTCACATAAGACCCTGCCTCAAAACAAAGAGGAAGAGGGAAATGGAAGAAAAGAAAGGAGGGGGTGTTGAAGGGGAGGCCCATCCATAGCCAGACACACTCACATACCTCTGTACCTGAGTCAAAAACCCCATGTTCAGTGGGACTGATGACTGACACAGGGAAGTGACCCTCAGGTGCACTGCCCAGTCTGGATCCTGCCAGCCATCCCTGTCTGCTTCCTGACTGCTCTGCCTGTTCCTCCCATCACCAGCCACCTGGGCCACAGAGCAAGTACCTCAGGCAGCTGCTGCAAGGTTGTCAGGTGACCGCACAGAGCTTCCTCCTCCACAAACATTTCTGGGGAGGCCTGCTGCACCTCCAGACCCCCATTCAGCATGAAGATATCTTTGGACAATTCTGTAATATGGTGGAGGAAGGCTGTGAGTGGCCACACTCATCCAGGCAGATACCAGGGATATTTATACCTCTTCTGGGAAGCTTGGTATAGGGTCACTGACTCAGGACAGTAGTCAAGCTGACTGGGAACTTTTACTGACATAGCCCAGGGGCTAAAAACATTCCTAATATGTTTGGAAGGACAATCCAGGGTAATACATTAAACAATGCCTGATGCTATGCCTGTGGCTCTAGACCACCCATGTTTCTCTGGACATTTAGAAACCAAAGAGGCTTGTATCCTGGTGCTCTTTCCTCCCTTCCAGTTTGAGCGGTTGGCTTTATACCTCAAGGAAGGTTTTGGATACCCACTCTACCTGAGGAATTTTCTAGTCCTGCTATGTACCTCTGGCTACTAGCTGTGTGTCCCATAACAGGTAGTTAAACTTCTCTGTGCCCTAGCTTCCTCATGCTTATGATCCAGGAACTTAGAGGTTGGGGAGTTCATGGGCTACAGTGTGAATTCAAAGGCAGCCCAAACCACTGAGAGAGAACTTGTCTCAGAACACACACACACACACACACACACACACACACACACACACACACACACGGGTGGGGGGAGACCTTTGAACATTCAGCCCTGTGTAATGAATTTTTTGGTTTGTTTACATTTTATTTTGTTTTGTTTTGTTTTGTTTTGGTTCATTTTTGAGAGAGTCTCAATGTGCAGCCATGCACACCAAGTCTGCTATATGAATGTTTTCAAGCTCAGATGAATCTCAATGCATAGAATGATGGTCCAGGATGCATCAGGCCTCTGTGTAAACCAAGATTGTTCATGGAACTTCTTATCTGTGGAAATGGTAAGTAGAGGCAGGAGGGTGATGAGTTCAGTGTGGGTTGTATATGTAAGAATGCATGTGTAGAGGTGAGAGCAGAGTGTTCAGGAGTTGGTACCCTTTTCATTATAAGATTTGAACTCTAGTCATTAGGCTTGGCTGCAAGTACCTTTCAGCAGTCTTGGTGGCACAGAAATTGGTCTTTAACATTTCTTTTCTTGGCATTTATAAGCAAAGGGTTTTGTTGAAATAAAGTAATAAAGTCAGAGATTCATTATAGTGATTTTACTTTATTGAGGGACAATGTCAACAAGAGAAAAATCACCATTTTAGAGTATTTGGTTCACCGTTGACATGGTCTTTTATAGCTATCACTGCTCCAATTGGAAAACAATGGAGTATGTGAAATCCTATCGTCAAAATAAAAAAGCTTGCAGGTTGTGATGGTACACCCTGGTCTCTCCTCTATAGGCAGTGGGATCTGGGAGAATGGAGCCTGTAAATGAGGTGTGCAGAATTAATACAAGTCAGGCATGCTGTCGCAGGCCTATGGCGATATTTTATCCGTGTCCCCCAATAAAGTTTATCTGAGGATCAGAGGAAAAAGTCAGCCACTATATTAAACATAGAAGTCAGGCAATGGTAGCACATGCCTTTAATCCTATCACTCAGGAGGCAGGGATCTGTCTGGATCTCTGTGAGTTCAAGGCCACACTGGGAATAGAGCCAGGCATGGTGGCACAAGCCTTAATTCCCAGCACTAACCATAAATGTCTGGAGGTGACAGAGATGTGACAGAGCTGGGCTGGAGGAGGAAGTGATAAAGCTGGGCAGAGAGGAAATGAGTTGGCAGAACAGAAAGGCATATGGGTGTGGGTATACAGGAAGTAGGTCTCTTCGGAAGTGGAGGGTAGGTGAGGTGAGGTAGGCTTGTGGCTTGTCCTATTTCTCTGATCTCTCAGCTTTAACCCCAATTTTCTGGCTCCGTGTTTTTTATTAAAAGACCATTTAACAATTTGTCTACACAGGCCTTTAATCTTAGCACTCTGCAGCAGAAGCAAACTGATCTTTATGCTCTTTAGGCTAGCCTGGTCTGCATAATGAGTTCCTGAGCAGCCAAATTCATAGAGTAAGACCCTGACAAAGAAAATTAAACGATAAAGGTGAGATGTAAAAATTCCTTTTCTTCATTTGTCTTACTTAATTTTTACTAATGATGCAGAATTGAGAGAAAAATAAATCTGCAGACTCATAAGTTAACTGGGCAGTAAAATAAGTGTAATTCAGTCATCAGAATATTTAGAGGCTCTATAGAAAGTATGGAGTGATTAAGTACAAACATTTTGTCCTGTAGGGTTTAGTTGACCAAAGTGTATTTACATTGATGGGCCTTTTCTACAGAATGATTATTTAAGAGACTGCAGATTTTTCGTGCATTGTTTTTGTCGAAGTTTCTTTTTACAAAAATGAAAACCATAGTATGTTTTCTACAGCTGGCCTGATGTATGATTGTCCCCCAAACTGACAGGTTTTCTTTGTTTTTTCTCAGTTTCATAGCAAGCCTGGCCAGTGCCCTAGAAATGAGTCCTCAACTTCCAAGAAGTTGGTCAGAGTTGAGGTCTGACTCAGTAGGTGGCTGGTTCCAGCAAAGGTTCAAGGTACCACACTTATCTTTGCAGCTGGGATGGTGGGAGCTCACTTCACTCTGCGGGCTTCCAGAGGGCTACAGAGGGCTTGGGGACAGGGTTGGCTTACCAGTCCAGACACTTACTCTAGCAATGTTCTGAAGGAGTTCTAGTTTGGTCAATGGTTGAACTACCACATAACTAGCTATTTTGCTGAAATTTTTAGTTTTGGTGAATTTTTGGTTTCCTTGTTTTCACTTTTCTTTTTAAAAAATTCTGAATTTGAGCCATTTAGACATGTGTGGACACACACACCACAGCACATGTGTGAAGGTCGGGGGGCAAGTTGGAGAAGTGGACTCTCTCTTGGGTGTTGACCTCAGGCCCTCAGACTTGGTTACAGTATCTTTACTCGCTCGGCCAACCAGCTGGCCCCTGCCAGAGCACTCCCTTCTAACCCACCCATTTCAGGATATTGTTGTAGTTGCTCTGTTGTCATTTTGTGGGTAGAGAATACTGGGTACTGAGTCTACAGTTCTCCCATGCTTGGCAAGTGTCTGTCCACTGAGGTTTAAACAAAAAGTTATTTTGAGGCAAGGTCTGATTAAGTTGCCCAAGTTTTTTTTTTTTTTTTTTTTTTTCCAACTTAGCCTATAGTTATACTAGACCTTAAACTTGTGATTCTCCTTCCTCAACATTCCATGTGGTGGGATTCCAGGACTGCACTACCACCCTCACCACTACATTCACATGGGAAGCCAACAATTTGAATCTGTCTTCTTTTAAAAGTAATATAACCAACCATATAACAAGGATGGTTTTTAAAACCAACTTTTGGTGTCAATCCTTTCTTATTCCCTATTTTGTCGTTTTCACCTTCAGTCTCCTCTAGTCTTTCTTCCCATGCATTAATCTCTTTGTTAACATTTTCATATATGGTTTTGTTTATTTAGGTTGGATATGTGCCTTTTGGGAACCTGGCCAACCCAAGGCTTTCTCAGATACCTTCATGAAGCTCCAAGGGAACAGTAGTTCTGTGTCTTTGTCCAAGAGCTGACTTGACCAGGTCTGGTCCAGTGCTTGAGTGAGCATCTTGAAAGAGTCAAGGGAACCAGGCTTTTCAGCTGAGAGGCTATGGTTATCATTTTCATGCCCATTGTGAACTCAGTTTGGAGTATCCTGTGTTCCTCTTGGTGGTATGGCTTAATTAGCTTTCTGCTGACTGTCCCATTCTCTCCCTACACATTGTGTATCAAAGCTGTACTTCTTAACACACTTTCTTAGCATGAGCCATCAGCTTATGTACCACCTGATACCTCTCTCATCACCTCCTATTCAGTACCTAAATTTTTGGTGTTTTGTGTCACAGATTATGCTGGTTTAAGCTTTTGATATCCTGCCTCCACCTCCCAAATGCTAACATGATGCACCAGTGCTACCACAGAAGGCTGGAAAAGTGTTCATGCTTGGCAAACAATTGCAGCTGAGAGAAGTGTGTGCAATCCTAGGTGAGCTTTTTTGAAATTGCTCATGCCTGGTGAATGTCAATCGGGAGGTTTAAATTTCACCTGAATGGGATGGGCATCATATCAGCTGTGAGGCATGGGAATCACTCCACTACACATAAGTAATAATCTGTGTATGCTAGAAACACTGTGAATGGAAAAAGAAAAAGAAAAAAAAGAAATAAAAATTCAAAGACATGACTGGTCCCAGATTCAGGCATTGTTGTACCCGCTTCTCGAAACCCCCAGAGACCAGCAAGGAGCTGGTTTCCCATGCAAGCACATAAAGGTTCTTTTATTACCAGGCAGATGGAGGGAAATGCAGCTTTGAGCCCAGGTGTAGAAAGTTTTTATAGGGAAAAACTGCAAGCTGGGAATTACATGCTTTGACAATTTGGGATTGGGTAGAAGGGATATGGCACAAGGTGATTTTTTTTTTAAACTATTTGTCTAGACTTTGGGTGCAAAACCACATTTGAAACCATTGGGTTAAACTTTTGGCAGGGAACCATAACTTGTAGTGGCATTCCTGCTGAGCTCCTGGCTTGGCTCCTGAGAACAGCACCTAGCCCTAATCCTTCTTTTGTTTAACCACACCTTTTGTTTCGCTTATCGCCCTATGTGAATCTTGTTTGAAAGTCAAGGATCAGAGAGTCTCCCAAGGATCAAAGGCCTATGCAAAACTTGGTCCAGGAACCCCGGAAAACCGTGGTACCTGATAAATCAAGTAATTTGCACCTGGCATTTGGTCTCTGGGAGCTCCTTTTGGTTTGCTTTGAAGGTACGGAGCTTAAGTATCTAAAATGTAAAATGGAGTAAATAAATATGCCCTAGGCAAAGGGTTAGTGCTTCAGTCCTTCGAGGCTGGACCCCACCCCCTGCAGCCATGAAAGGCTAGATTCATTCTTAAGATGCCTCTGGGTCTTCATTTCTTTTTTTTTTTTTTTTTTTTTTGGTTTTTCGAGACAGGGTTTCTCTGTGTAGCTTTGCGCCTTTCCTGGGACTCACTTGGTAGTCCAGGCTGGCCTCGAACTCACAGAGATCCGCCTGGCTCTGCCTCCCAAGTGCTGGGATTAAAGGCGTGCGCCACCACCGCCCGGCGGGTCTTCATTTCACAGACCCACATGAACCTACACACTCGTGTAGCGACCACACAGCTACAACAACTTGCTGAGCAGGACTATTGAGGCTGCTCAGCAGGATTATCTAGGTATCTTTAAGGACCATAAACCACAGACAGGATGTCTATAGGGGAATACTGCCCTGTATCTGTTTGAGTTGTTATGGCACATTCCTGAGGTCCTTCCTGGAACTGAGTACAGCAGGTGGTCTAAGATGGTGGCCTTACACTAAGATGAAGTCTGTATTGCCTTTACAGCACCAGACAATGAAAAAAAAAAAAACCTAAAAAAAGAAAAGGACATGAGTGCTCCTAGGTATGGTAGAGGAGAAAGTTTGTTGTTGATAAAAGGGAGATTATATTTTTGCTTGTGAGTCTAGCTTTAACGGCTGAGCCATATAAACTGGG
Source organism: Peromyscus maniculatus bairdii (assembly GCF_049852395.1). NCBI lineage: Eukaryota > Metazoa > Chordata > Mammalia > Rodentia > Cricetidae > Peromyscus > Peromyscus maniculatus. The sequence goes on along the minus strand of NC_134873.1, from coordinate 5,949,975 downwards.
CGGTGATGGCACACGCCTTTAATCCCAGCACTGGGAAGGCAGAGCCAGGCGGATCTCTGAGTTCGAGGCCAGCCTGGGCTACAGAGTGAGTTCCTGGAAAGGCGCAAAGCTACACAGAGAAACCCTGTCTCGGGAAACACACACACACACACACACACACACACACACACATTTTTTTTTTTTTTTTAAAGGGAGATTATAGGGAGAGACAGGGATATCTGGGAAAGTCCAGAGTGGACATGAGCCTGAGCCATCTGAAAGGAGGAGTTAGGGGAGAGGGGAGAGGCAGACCAAAAGGTCACGAAGGAAAACAGATGGCAAAATTAATTAATTAATTAATTAAAAAAGTACGGGATTATCAGAATGGTTGGATTATATAGGGAAGGGCCGCTCAGCCCCTGGGCTGGAGAACTTCAGGTAAGGGGGCGGGGCATGGCAGCCATATCCTGCCACAGGTAGGGACTGAGGGAGGCAGGGAGAACCTGGAAGCCAGTGTCTTTTATAGGTTAAATATGCACCTCAACTTTTTGTACTAAGTTTGAGACTTAACACCCTGTGTCCAGGAGGAAGGACGGGAAGTGCTTGTGTGTGTAGGGAAAGTGCAGGGACGTCTTTGCAGTCCAGGCTCAAATTCTGCGGCAACGCAATCTCCGAAAGTCTCAGACAGTTCTGTGCCTGGGGTGAAAGCTAGGGCTGCCAATCATTGTGCCGGGTCTGTTCACAACACTCTGTCCTAAGGGAGCTGCGCCTGTCACTCAGGCCTCACTAGCCAATCAGGGCTACCAAGCGGACTTTGGAAGTCAGACTAAGGGAGGGCACTTCTGGTCTGCCATGCTGGAGTCTAGGCGGCTACGGGCTCCGCTTGGGGGAGCTGTGAAGAGAGCAGCGGACCGTGTTCGGAATCCGTCATGGTGAGCGAGGGGCGCCGTCCCGGGCGGGGAGGGACCACGGGACCTGTGCTGGGATCCTTCCGGGGCTGTGGGAACCTGAGGCCAGACTCCGCACCCTGTGAGGTCTTGTGAGTACTCTGAGGTCCTTTGCTGTTCCTGCAATTCCTGGGTCCTGCAGCCTAGGAATAACTTCCATTTGCGGATTGAGGCTGCGGCTGCAAAGAACACGGGGATGTGGGAACTGTGCGTGGATAGTTCCTAGTTGTGACGTTACCACGCGCTGCATGCGCCGCTGTCGTCATCGTTTTGAAAGGCAGCTTTGCTAAATGCAAGAACTCTACTTCCTCTAGTGTCTTCTAAAAGTTCTGCACTTGGCGCCGAACATTCAAGTGTAGGATCCGTCTGCAGTTGATTCTGTGCAGGGTGTAAAGTCTGTGTCAACACATTTGCATGTAGATGCCAGGGTGGTCCAGTCACGTGTGTTAGTAAGGTTTCCAGGCCTCCTGTGTTCAAATCGAGATTTTTTTAAATTGTGATTTTGTTTGTAAATTTTCTCTTATGTTCTATTGGTCTCTTTATTCTTTTCCGGACAGTACAATCTTTATTGCAGTTGTGTGCTGAGTTTTGAAGTCAAATAGTGTCACTGTGTGTGCTGTTTACTCAGTCTTGTGTTGATCATTTTTCATTCATGAGGAACTTTTGTCATCATTTTTCTGTTGTTGACAGGAAAACTTGTTAGACTTTTTATTGGAGTGTTGCTGAATTTATAGCTCAGATTCTACACTGAAATAATAATTAGTTTTCTTGTCTACAATCATGGAATTTCTCTCCTTTGATCAAGTTTCTTGATTCTTTTAATTACAAAGGTATAATTTTGATACAGATATTTATCACATTTCTGTGTATTTTTTCTGGCTTATTTATCTATGTTGAAATATAAGAGATATGAGGGTACATGTTTTTAATTTTTCAATATTATATTTCTTCATTTGTATGAGTGATTTCCTTGCATATATATGTATGTTCACCACGTGTGTGTTTTGGGCCCACAGAAGACAGAAGGAAGATCCGATTCTCTATAATAGCATCTAGGGATGCTTATGAACCACCATGTTAGTTTTGGGAACCAAACCCAGGACTTCCATAAGAGCAAAATGTGGTGGTAACTGCTGAACCATCTTTCTGATCCTAAACTTAACAGATTTTCAAAACTTTGTGTATGTGACAAGTATATATTGGAAAACGAGTGTTAAGAGAGTTGAGGTTTGCTTAACAATCTGTCTGGGGGTTAGCAGATGACTCAGTAGGTGTGCTGGTTAGGTTTGGTTAGCTTGACAGAAGTTAGAGTCACACTGGTCTGTAGGCAAATCTATGGGGTATTGTCTTGATTTGTGGTTGATGTAATAGGGCCCATCCCACTGTGGTTAGTGCCACCCTGAACAGGTGATCCCAAGTTGTATAAGGAAGTAAACTGAGCAATCCATGATAGTAAGAGGATGGTAGGCAGCATTTCTGCAGGTTGACAGCATATGTGGAATGCATAAGCCTATGGTGAATATGTTAGCAAATCTGTCCCTTGTCAGCTCCTCTTTGTGTGTAGGTAGAGCTAGAGACTTGTAATTGAAGAGATTTTTCTCAGTTAATCCCTTAAGTGTGTGGCATGACTTCTCATTGTGATGGTACATTAATTCCAGAACAGTTGCACCTTCAACCTTTCAGAAAAATATTTTAAGACAAGGTTTGTTACATTGACTTTCTTTGCCTTGATCCCAGTGTTTAGGCCCAGAGGGCATTGACCCTGCTTTCCTCTGGACTCAACCTCCTCAATTCTTGATTAAAGGTTTGTAGCATCACACACTTCTAATACCACCCATTTGAGTCACAGAATGGGCTATCTATTGCACCATTAGGAAAAGGATGTGTGTGTCCAACAATAGCTTCTCCTTTGAGAGCAGAATAGAAAGAATGGTTTATTGTTTACACTGCAGGGGAAAATAGGCTAGGCAGTAGCTACATTAGAGGTTGTTTAAATTATTGACCTGTAGGTGTCTCTGTCATTAAAAAAAAAAAAAAAGACACGATTGAGCAGGGTGAGTGCCTTTCTGTGTACTTTCCCAGTATGCATTAATTCATACCATGTGAATGAAGGAAAACCAAATTGGTGGATGTACAGTTTGGGGAGATTACCTTGAGCCATTGAAATTTCCAGTTGGGCAACTCTCTTGTGTTGGTAAGTGCAAACCTGTTTGTCTCACTTATTTCTAAGTTTGCTCTTAGGTTACGTTGGTCTCTTCATTCTTTCCCAGATAATACATTCTTCTGTTGTTGTTATTTGTTTTTTGAGACAGGGTTTCTCTTTGTCGTTCTGGCTGTCTTGGAACTAGCTCTATAGCCCCGGCTGACCTTATACTTACAGAGATCCCCCTGCCACCAAACCCCAGGGACAGTACAGTCTTCATTGCTATTGCTTTTGAAGTTTAAAGTCATAGAATGTCACTGTGTGTAGTTTCTGTTCAACCGTGTGTTGATTTTTTTTATGTATGATGATCTTTTCCCATCTGATTCTATTAATTGGTAGAATAAATTCTTAGTTGTCTCCCCCCTCTCACCAGACTAAGCTTGCACTCATGTTCTGTTGATCCATTTATTGTTTCCCAGATAGTACAGTCTTTTTGAGGAGGCGTAGGAGGATTCCAAACATGATTTCTTTGTGTAGTCCTGGCTGTTCAGTAATTCAGTTTGTAGACCAGGCTGGCCTTGAATTCACAGAGATCCAACTGTGCCTACATCCCAAGTGCTGGGATTAAAGGCATGTGCCACCAATCCCTGTTTATTGGACTTTTTCTGAATCAGGAGTTCAATTCTGTATTGTCCTAATGTAATATTGACATAGTAGCCAGGATGCCAGCAAACCACAGGGTTGCTTTCTACTAAAGGTTAGCACAACTCACTGGTAAGGTGAGCCTATTCTCCAGCAGGTACAAGTCCCAGTGGGATCCCCATTTTTCAAAGTTAAATGTGCATAGTTACACTCTTTAAAAACAAACAAACAAAACAACACTTTAATTAGGTTACAATGAATATAGGAGGAGATGTTACTGTTGGCGTAGGCAGGTAGGCCCTACACAGCTAAGAAACAGGAAAGAATTCCATGGCCACAACCAGAGACAGGAGTCCACACATTGTACTGTGTAAACCAGTTGCTGTCATCCAGGTATTTCACTTTTTCAGTTTTCAGATACAAGATATTGTTTGGCTCATTTTATCCTAATTGAGTATGGTCTGGGATGTGATGAGACAGATTTTTGACTCTCCATGTTGGCTGGAATTGAAGACTTTCAGATTTCAACTTAAAAGAGATAAATCAAATTTAAAACTTTAGTAACCTTGTGTGACACCTCTGCCCAGTTAGAAATGCAGCTTCCAGATGATGGCATCATATACAGTAGGCACACTTAACCACACCAAGAGACTGACTGCTTTCATTAGACCAGATCCAAGCTCTTCCGAGTACTATGAGGGAACTGGGTAGGGATGGAAACGAGATAATCCCATTCATTCAGAGAAAAGATACAGATTTAAAACTAAGTTTGTAGGCCTCAAATTGTTTAATCTGTTCTTAGATGGGGTAGGAAAGTTATACTAAGCAAGCCTGTTTCCCAACTAGAGGGGTTGGCTCTCCCTACTTGGAGGAAATATATTTTTCCTTTTGTCTCTCTCTTTTTTTTCCTTTCCCTTTTCCTCTCTGTTATTCTTAGTATCTTTCACTCTCTTCCTTAGTGCTTTTTCTTCTTAGGTTGTATTCCCCTCATGGTTTTTAGTTGCTCTACAGCCTCAGGTTCCTGGCTTTGAATGCTTGGTGCCCAATCAATGGTACTAATTGTATAAAATTAGGAGAGATGCCTTTGTGGAAGTAGGTATGTCTTGTTTGTATAAGTATGTCACTGTAGGTGGACTTTCAGGTTTCAAAAGGTCAGTGCAAGGCAAGTCTTTCTTTCTGCCTAACTGCCTGTGTCAGGATGTAGTACCCAGCCCTACAGCTGTCTATAGTGATGCTTTCTTTTGAGATAATAATCAACTAACCCTCTGTCACTATAATCAATCCCAAATTAAAAGCTTTCCATTATAAGAGTTGCCTTGATCACAGTGCTTCTTCACAACAATAGAACAGTCACTAAGACATGTTGTTCATGTAATATTTTGACATATCTTTCTGTGTTCTGTACATGTTCTGTGAAATCAAGTATGGCTGAAAGAAAGAGTAATAGACTGATTTCTTGAGAAAACATTCAGTCTGTTGTACGGTTATTTCTATAAACTGTTGCATTTCTTTATTTTTATCCTGACCCATTTTTCATTCGTTAGAGTGGTGTTCAGGTTCCATGAATTTGTAAGCAATCTGATTCTTCTGATGTTGTTCATATCCGGCTTTAATCTGTGGTGTTCTGATAGGATGCAGGGAGTTATTCTAGTTTTCTTGTATCTGTTGAGGCTTGCTTTGTATCTGAGTATATGGTCAATTATGGAGAAAGTTCCATGAGGTGCTTGTGGGTATTCTTTTGAGTAGACTGCTGAGATGTGGGTTTAAGCCAGTAGGAAGTCTTTATTAGCTAGATTAGACTTTGTGTTTTCAGTTTCAGCAGGTAGTGCTGAATATGTGCTGAGTTTTACAGCCTAATGACACTTCCATCATGGAGTCAGTTGTGCTAAGATTTGGGGACTTTTTACAGTGTTGAGATCCGTTTGTGTTTGGTTGAAATGTTCAGTATATATCACTGAGGTCCATTTGGTTTATAATGTCTGGTAACTTCAGTATTTCTCTGTTTAGCTTATGTCTAGATGGCCTGTCCATGGTTGAGAGTGGGGTATGGACATCTCCCATTATCAGTGTGGGGGTCAATATTCAATTTAAGCTGCAGTAGTGTTTCTTTTACATTGAGGGTGCCCTTGTGTTTGGTGAATAGATGTTAGATATTGAAACGCCATAATGGCGGATGAAAATGAAGTGTCCTTCCACATCTCTTTTGATTTGAAGAGCCTCACATGCATTTTATATAGGTATATTGGACAAACGATGAAGCCGCATTTTCCCCCACTGTGGGCTACGGAACAAACCCAAGCACTTCACACATCACATATGATAAACAAATAATCTGCCACTGAGTCATCTTTTTTTTAGTTTCTTTTTTTTATTATTATTACGAAATTTTCTCTTCATTTTACGTACTAGCCACACATCCCCCTCTCCCTCCTCCTGCCGCTAAGCCTCCCTGGCACCGAACCCACCCCAATTACCACCTCCTCCAAGTCAACGTCTCCCATGGGGAGTTAGCAGAGCCTGGTACATTCAGTTGAGGCAGGCTCAAGCCCCTCCTCCCTGCATCAAGGCTCTGCAAGGTGTCCCACCATAGGCACTGGGCTCCAAAAACACTGCTCATGCACCAGGCACGGATCCCATTTCCACTGCCTGGGGGAGGGGGGCCAAACAGTTCAAGCTAAAGATCTGCTCAACTATCAAGAGGGCATAGTCAAGTCCCATGGGGGCTCCACAGCTATTGGTCCACAGTTCATGGATTTCCACTAGTTTTGCTGGCTGTCTCTGTATGTTTTCCCATCATGATCTCAATGTCCCTTGCTCATAGAATCCCTCTTCTTTCTTATCGATTGTACTCCTGGAGCTCGGCCTGGCTGTGGATCTCTGCATCTGCTTCCATCAGTCACTGGATGAAGGCTCTATGATGACAGTTAGGGTATTCACTAATCTGATTACCAGAGTAGGCCAGTACAGGCCCCCTCTCAACTATTGCTAGCAGTCTAAGTTGGGGTCATCCTTGTGGATTCCTGAGAACTTCCCTAGCATCCTGTTTCTCCCTATTCCCATGATGTCTTCATTTATCTTTACTCTCCCACTCTATCCCTGTTCCAGCTCAAACTTCCCATTCCCTTGTGTTCTCTTCCCCCATTTCTTGCCCTACATTACCTTCCCTCACCCCCAGTTTGCTCATGTAGATCTCATCTATTTCTCCTTTGCTGGGCAAGGGTCCTCCTTGTTAGCTAGTTCCTCTGGAGCTGTGGGTTGTAGTCTGGTTATCCTTTGCTTTACATCTAGTATCCACTTATGGGTGAGTACATACAATGTTTGTCCTTCTGAGTCTGGGTTACCTCACTCAGGATGATATTTTTTAGTTCCATCCATTTAGTTCCAGCCTGCAAATTTCATGATGTCATTGTTTTTTTTTCCTACTGAGTAGTACTCCATTGTGTATATGTACCATATTTTCTTTTTCCATTCTTCAGTTGGGGAGCATCTAAATTGTTTCCAAGTTCTGGCTATTATGAGTAATGCTGCTATGAACATAGTTGAGCATTTGTCCTTGTGGTATGATTGAGCATTCCTTGGGTATATGCCCAAGAGTGGTATAGCTGGGTCTTGAGGTAGATTGATTCCCAATTTTCTGAGAAACTGCCATACCGGTTTCCAAAGTGGCTTGTACAAGTTTGCACTTCCACCAACAGTGGAAGAGTGTTCTCCTTGCTCCACATCTTCTCCAACGTAAGCTGTCTTCAGTGTTACTGTTCATAGCCATTCTGAGAGGTGTAAGATGGTATCTCAGAGTCATTTTGATTTGCATTTCCCTGATGACTAAGGATGTTGAGCAATTCCTTAAATGTCTTTGGGCCATTTGAGATTTTTCTATTGAGAATTATCTGTTTAGCTATCTAGCCCATTTTTTAATTGGATTGTTCAGGATTTTGATGACTAGTTTCTTGAATTCTTTATATATTTTGGAGATCAGCCCTCTGTCAGATATGGGTTGATGAAGATCTTTTCCCATTCTGTAGGCTGTCATTTTGTTTATTGACCATGTCCTTTGCCCTACAAAAGCTTCTCAGTTTCATGAGGTCCCATTTATTAATTGTTGCTCTCAGTGTCTGTGCTACTGGTGTTATATTTAGGAAGTGGTCTCCTGTGCCGCTGTGTTCAAGACTACTTCCTACTTTCTCTTCTATCAAGTTCAGTGTAACTGGATTCATGTTGAGGTCTTTGATCCACTTGAAAGACCCCCGCTCCATTATGAGGATATGGGGCGTTGGGCCGATGTTATGCCCCCCCAATAACTTGGCCTTAGAAACGCCATTCTGCAGGAATCAGAAAAACAGGAGTTCACAGCCATAGCCAGCTACCCGGCCTTGACAAAGATAGCTATGGCCAGCCTTGAGAGAGATAACTGTGGTCAGCAGCCTTGGGAGTAAGACAGTTGATATTTTATGGCGGGCCCCTGGCCTTGAGGAATAAGCAGCTGGCCTGGACAAGGCCAAATCAGCCACACACATATGACCCCAAGTTCACCCTGGCCTTCTTTGAAACAACCAATAGGGACCCTGTAACTATGCTTCTCGCTTCTGTAACCGCGCCTCTGCCCCTGGGATCCCATAAAAAGTCCCCCTTGCCCTAGGAAAGCGCGCAAGTCCTCCAAGAGACTTCGCCCCAGGTACCTGGTCTAAATAAACCCTCTTGCTTTTGCATCTGATCTGTGGTTTCGGTGTGTTCCTTGGGTTTGGGGTCTCTCCCGGAGAAAGATCTCAGCCGGGGGTCTTTCATTTGGTGGCCCGTACGGGGAGTGAGACCCCTCCCTGGGACCACCGACCCACCATCAGGAGGTAAGCCGGCCGGCCTTGATTTATGTCATCCCTGTCCAGTCTGAGGGTTGTCTGTTTGTCTGAGTGTTAAATGTTGTTTGTTTGTCTCCGCGCCTGCGTCTGATAATCTGTCTGTGTCAGTGGATCTGAAAGGGGGGACCGACGGGTCTGGACTTCGCCACTGAACCCTGGGAGACGTCCTAGGGGAATCTGGGAACCTGGAAGACGTTCCACGGTTCATCTGAAGTGCCCTCTGTGGCACGGTCTGAAGACCCCTCCGGGGGCACGGTTTAAAGACCCCTCTGGGGGCACGGTTTTTCTGGTTTTGCTTTCGGTTTGGAACCGAAGCCGCGCAGCGAGTGTTAGTCTTATTTATATTGGTCTGTCGTTTTTTTTTGTTTTCTGTTTAACCGTTCTCCTCTTAAAAACAGCCATAGGACAGACTGTCATCACCCCCTTGAGCCTCATGCTTAAACACTGGTCAGACGTAAAGACACGAGCCAACAACGAAGAAGTCGTAATAAAAAAAAAAAATAGATCACTCTTTGCGAGGCCGATTGGGTTAAAATGGATGTAGGATGGCCTCGTCAGGAAACCTTTAACCTCAGTCTTATTTCACAGGTGGAGAAAAAAGTTTTTGCTTCCAGTCCCCATGGCCACCCGGACCAGGTCCCATACATTGCCATGTGGAGACTCCTGACAACAGAACCTCCCCCATGGGTTAAGCCGTTTCTCTTCCCCTCAGCCCCCCGGCGGCAGCAGCGCTCGCCGAATCCCGGAGCCGAGGAAGCCAGATCGGCGGATCCCTCCCACTCCCTGTTCCTCCCTAACCCCACACCAGCAAGTCTTTTCCTCTCCCCGCGGGCCGCTGCTCCGGCGCAGGCGGGCGCGCGGGCAGGCTTGCAGGCGGGTGCGGGAAAAGGAAACACGCAGGCGGGGCTGCCGGGAAGCTAGGGCGCCGGGACGCCCCCTGCCCAGTCCCCGCAGGCCGTCAGCGGTGATGGCGGTGGCGGCGGCGGGTGCCGGAGCTCCCCGCGCCTCCTCCCGTCCGCGCGGCCGCGGCGCGGTCGCGGGGGTCCGGGGCGGCGCTGGGGGGGCTCCCCTCACTCCCCGCTCTCCCCGGCTGTCCATGTCTCCCGTGCGGGCGGAGGAGTCCGCCCCGCCGGGCCGTGGTTTTCCGCGTGGCGCCTAACAGCCGACTTGGAGCTGGTACAGACCAGGGGAATCTGGTCGCGGGGGCCCGCGGCGGCGCAGGCGGGGCCAGGGGCGGGGCCGGCGACCAGCCGCCATGGAGCGCGGCAGCCCCCGGCGCGGCCGGCCGAGACCCGGGCGGCGGAGAGCCTGCGGCGGCAGCGCCCCACAGCCTCTCGCTCGGAGGGGCGGTGGATAGCGCGATGGGCGGCCGAGCGGTGCAGTCGGCAGCGGCGGCGCAGGCGGACACGGGATGTGGCAGGGGCACGCAGGCGGGGCCGGGGATGGGGTCCGCGAGGGACCGCCCCCTGGCCGGCGACCCGCAGCGATGTGCCACGACCGGCTCCGGCCCAATATGGGGAAGGTGACTAGGGGGCGGCGTCACCCATGGACGCCGAGTCACCCCGCCCCGAGTGTTACAACCCCCCCGACAGCGCCGGAGGGACCGGCGGCTCCTGCAGCGGCCCCCAAACAGCGGAGGATGAGTTCCTGCTTCCTCCCCAATTGCCGGTCGCCTACGAGGAAGGCGGGACAAAGCAGCGAAGCTCTGGTCCAGCAGCCCCCAGACCGAGTGATGTTCAGACCAGTTGTCTCCCTCAACCCCGCAACCCTGCTGCCTGGCTCACGGATGGGAGCAGCTTCCTCCAAGAAGGAGAACGGAGGGCAGGAGCAGCCGTCACCACCGAATCGGAGATAGTTTGGACCTCACCACTGCCACCTGGAACATCGGCCCAAAAGGCAGAGCTGATCGCGCTGACCCAGGCCCTCTGGATGATGAAAGCCCGGAGGACCAGGAACTAACAAAGAAAATGGGGGCGGAATGGAGCCCCGAGCGACAAGCTTACATCATAGATGGACAGAGGCCTTGCCTACCAAGAAAAAGGACCGCTAACGTGGTAACCAAGAAATTCCTGGATGACATCTTTCCCAGCCCTCCAACTGATGCAAAAGACGGTGTAAAAACCCCTGCCTGCCGGGAGCAACTGAACCGCCCGGTGGTGCCTCACCCATTCAAGATTGGGGACTCTGTCTAGGTCCGACGCCATCAATCCAGGAACCTAGAGCCGAGGTTGACGGGACAGCGGCTTGGGTCCACACGTCACATGTAAAGACTGCCAAGGAACCCGACGAAGCTGAGGGCACCGAGACATCTAGTTCAACGCTCTCCAAACCCACTAAAGATAAGACTCACCCGGGGGTCCCCTTGATCCCCCTAATAGTCCTCCTGACATAAGGAGGGACATCACCAGAGAGCCTGTTTCCCTGACGCTGGCCCTGTTACTGAGAGAAATTACCATGGGCGGAATAGCTGCTGGGTAGATACAAGACTGCAGCCCTTATGGAGACCGGCCAATTCAGACAGCTCCAAATAGCCATGCTCAACAAAAAATGATTTAAAAGATAGTTCCAAAGGTCACCATGGTTTATGACCCTTGTCTCCACCATTATGGGCCCCCTAATCGTCCTCCTGCTCATTTTATTGTTTGGGTCATACATCCTCAACAGATTGGTGCAATTCATCAAAGATAAGGTTTCTGTTGCCCAGGCTTTGATCCTAACCAAACAGTATCAGAGGCTCAGACAGTCAGAGATAGAGCTAACCCCTTATTCTCCATCCTAAAATGAAAGATTTCATTTGGTACAAAAGAAAATGGGGGAATGAAAGACCCCCGCTCCATTATGAGGATATGGGGCGTTGGGCCGATGTTATGCCCCCCCAATAACTTGGCCTTAGAAACGCCATTCTGCAGGAATCAGAAAAACAGGAGTTCACAGCCATAGCCAGCTACCCGGCCTTGACAAAGATAGCTATGGCCAGCCTTGAGAGAGATAACTGTGGTCAGCAGCCTTGGGAGTAAGACAGTTGATATTTTATGGCGGGCCCCTGGCCTTGAGGAATAAGCAGCTGGCCTGGACAAGGCCAAATCAGCCACACACATATGACCCCAAGTTCACCCTGGCCTTCTTTGAAACAACCAATAGGGACCCTGTAACTATGCTTCTCGCTTCTGTAACCGCGCCTCTGCCCCTGGGATCCCATAAAAAGTCCCCCTTGCCCTAGGAAAGCGCGCAAGTCCTCCAAGAGACTTCGCCCCAGGTACCTGGTCTAAATAAACCCTCTTGCTTTTGCATCTGATCTGTGGTTTCGGTGTGTTCCTTGGGTTTGGGGTCTCTCCCGGAGAAAGATCTCAGCCGGGGGTCTTTCACACTTGGACTTGAGTTTTGTACATGGCAATAGATATGGCTCTTCTACATGTTGACATCCACTTTTGTCAGCACCATTTGTTAAAGATGCTTTCTTTTTTTCCATTGTACAGTTTTGGCTTCTTTGACAAAGATTCAAAATGCTCATAGGTGTGTGGGTTTATGTCAAGGCCTTCAATTTGATTCCATTGGTCCACATGTTGGTTTTTTTGCCAACATCAAGCTATTTTTATTACTATAGCTCTATAGTGGAGCTTGAGGTTGGGGATGGTGATGCCTCCGGAGGTGGCTTTATCATACAGGATTATTTTAGCTATCCTAGGTTTTTTTTGTTTTTTTTTTTTTTCTTTCCAAGTCTATGAAAAATTATGTTGAGATTTTGATGGGGATTGCATTGAATCTGTAGATTGCTTTCAGAAAGATTGCCATTTTTACTATGTTAATCCTACCTATCCATGAGCATGGGAGATCTTTCCATTTTTTGCTATCTTCAGTCCTTCACTTGCTTAGTTAGAGTTACCCCAAGGTATTTTATATTATTTATGGCTATTGTAAAGGGTGATGTTTCTCTGATTTCTTTGTCAGCCCATATATCATTGGTATATAGGACTACTGATTTTTTTTTTTTTTTTTTTTTTTTTTTTTTTTAGTTAATCTTATATCCTGCCACTTTACTGAAGGTGTTTATCAGCTGTAGGAGTTTCCTGGTAAAATTTTTGGGATCACTTATGTATTCTATCATATCATCTGCAAATAGTGAAAGTTTGACTTCTTCCTGTCCAATTTGTATCCCTTTGATCTCCTTTTGTTATCTTACTGCTCTAGCTAGAACTTCAAGTACTATATTGAATAAATATGGGGAGAGTGGTCAGCCTTGTCTTGTTCCTGATTTTAGTGGATTCTCTTTGAGTTTCTTTCCATTTAATTTGATGTTGGCTGTTGGCTTGTTGTAAATTGCCTTTATTATGTTTAAGTATGTTCCTTGTTTTCCTGCTCTCTCTAGGACCTTTATTATGAAGGGGTATTGGATTTTGTCAAAGGCTTTTTCATCATCTAATAAGATGATTATGTTGTTTTTTTCTTTCAGTTTGTTTATTTTTTTTATAATTTATAACTCCAAATTTATTTATAAATTAGAAATGGAAAGATCTACAAATGAAATTATGAACGTTCACCAAAGTCATTTAATCTGTCAGTTTCTCATTCATTTTTATGTCTTAATAATATTCTATTGTATGAATAAGCCACATTTTATTTCTCTCCAGTATTTGATAGCTATTTGAGTTGTTTTAACTTTTTTACTATTAGCAACACACTGCTGTAAACTTTCATGTACATGTTTCATAGGTGCACATTTTCAGTAGTTTGAGGATATATTCCTAAGGGTAGAATTGTTGAGTAACAGAGTAACAATGTTTTGCATTTTGACCAACCACCAAACTGTTTTGCCAAAGTGGCACACCATTTTACAATCTCACCAAATCCTTGTTTTTAAAGCTCTGATTTTTGTACAAAAGCATTCAATCATTCTGTCAGACCAAACCAGGAAAAGTAAGCTATAATTCAGAGCTGTTCTATTCCATTTACTATGCAAAGCCATTCTTGGCATTTGCAACTCTCAGCCCTTTTGAGTATCCTTGCAGTGTTCACCTTTTCCTCCACCACTTTTTTTTCTGGTTTATTTCTATCTATTACAAATGTATAAAAAAATCCTCCATCAACGCTGCTGTTAGCAGCAGAACCTTGAGAAATATACCATTGGTTTGCCTCAGAAAAGGAACACATATTGCACTGTAAAGTTTATAAAATTGGCGCAAAACATTGTGATAATGTTACAATACCTGTTTTAAGAGTTCAGTGACTAATGGGGAGCCGATGGGATACATGCAGAACTGTGAAAGCATTCTCACTTAGCCAGCTTTACATGTAGACTGTAAATCTACATTCAGATCATTTCTGAACTAAGACTATCATCTCAGTTTATCTGTTGAGGTCAACCAGGAAACCCAAGAATATACCTTGATTTTTGTAAAAAACAAAATAGGGGGAGGGGTTTTTCAGTATTTCAGTCCACGAGTAACAGTATCCTAACAGGCAAAGTGTTCTCTCACTGTCAACATAGAATGAACTGCTACTGGAGGTCAACTTGGGTTTTAATTTGCATTAGCACTTACATGCATAGTAGTCCAAGTTGTCGACCTCATGACTTTAAAAAGTAACTCTAAAAAAGTAAAATGGCCCTTCTTGGAAGGCTAAAGAAAGACAACCAGCCACAGTTGTAAAAAGTCACAATATATCCTTTTATGAATTACGCCTCAATTAAAAAAAAAAAAGTAGCCCCAAATAAGAAGCAGCTCTGAAAAAGAAAATATAACTTAAGATATTTGAAAAAAACAAGGTGAATACAGGTTCAAAAATAATTAAGATACATTTTCTTAAAGCTACCTAGAATTAGGCTTTAAAGAATTCTACCATTTCAAGTTTACCACTAGTTACTAGATACCTATTTACAAACAAGATGTTCACTTTTTTTGTTCCTTTATCAAGAGAAAAATCTACTTTCAGACTATGAGGGTGGTGATGGGGAGGGACTAGAAAACAAGATTCAAACAATCCCATGCAAATATCACATTTTTCAAATGGAAGAACTCCAAACTGCACTAGAAGTTCCAATCACTAAGACACTTTCCATTGAAATGATTTAAGTACAACTACATGGCACCAAGGTTTAGGCCTAATATAGGCCTGACAACCAAGTCCTTGTTTTCTGGAAGAAAGGCCTCAAAAGTCCCACTCAATTCCACATAACAATACTTCAAAGATCAATTAGGTTTTCCTTTCCTTAATATTTTTGTTTTTGACTTCTAATCTTAAAGACTAGATTAAAACTTAGCTCATTTCCCAGAAGGCATTGCTTCCCTTTGCTCTATGAAAGAGTCCACTAAGACCTCTTCTTCAAAACCATCTAGCCCCCAGCCTCCAGCCTGTGCCTGTGATGCATCTTTCTCAACATCTTGAAAAGGTAATGTAGGTAAAATATGCTCATAAACATTAAAACTAGTTGTTAGAAAGACGTAACTAGCTTTATAATTTAAGTTTTAAAACATAAATACTTGCAGCTTGATCTGCACTGACAATGATTGTCAAAGCCTCGAATTCAACATTTACAAATTCTCATTCACACACACAAAACACACTATTATCACACAACTTGTGTCTTGAGAGAATCTTCTGCTTTTTAAATCTTTGGCCTCCCAGTCAATCCCAAGTTCAACCAACTTTAACTAAAACTTCACTCAGAATTTCACCAAGCTTTTCACCCACACATTAATGCTTGTCGTATCTTTCATCAACTGTCAAAATCTGAAGCCTGCTCAGAGATCGCCAGGTAAAAGAAAAAAAATGAAATACACAGAGGTTATTTCAAAACAGAACATGACCATCATCCCAAAAAAAAAAAAATGTCACGATTCCCGATTGGGATCATCTTTTGTTTCCCACGTTGGACTATTTCACACTCCGGCATTGGCCAAAGGACATGAGAGCTGGTTCTGGAGTATGCAGTTTCTCACATAGGTGTCCCCAGAGGAATACCAGAGACAAAGTCACGTGAGGCCTCTCCCATACAGAGACTGTCTCACAGGGGCAGCGAGGGAGGACACCCACTAGTTTGTGGAGATCCCTGAGAGAGTATGATTCTTAAAATCTGGACTGTACATAATTCACATCAGCCCTGTTCAGGTACTTAATGGAAGAAAGATGCAGCTGTTTACCAGAACTCAGCACTCCACTCTAGATCTCTGCTGCCTTAGTCTCCGTCGCGAATTTCCGAGTTCTGGTTCAGTTTGTTTATATGGTATATTACATTGACAGATTTTCATGTTAAACCATCCTTGCATTCGTGGGATAAAGCTTACTTGGTCATGGTGGATAATTTTTTTGATGTGTTCTTGGATTCGGTTTGCTAATATTTTATTGAGTACTTTTGCATCAATGTTCATGAAGGGAGATTGGTCTATAATTGTCTTTCTTTGTTGCATCTTTGCGTGGTTTGGGTATCCACATAATTGTAGCATCATAAAAGGAGTTTGGTAATGATCCTTCTGTTTCTACTGTGTGGAACAATTTGAAGAGTATTGGTATTAGCTCTTTGAAAATTTGGTAGAATTGTGCGCTGAAACCATCTGGTCCTGGGATTTTTTTTGCTTGGGAGACTATTAACTGTTTCTATTTCCTTAGGGTTATTTGTCTATTTAAATAGTTTATCTGGTCTTGAGTTAGCTTTGGTATGTGGTACCTATCCAGAAAATTGTCCATTTCTTTCAGATTTTCCAATTTTGTGGAGTAAGTTTTTTGAAGTATGACCTTATGATTCTCTGGATTTCTTCAGTGTCTGTTGTTATGTCTCCCCTTTCATTTCTGATTTTGTTAATTTAGATTCTCTCTCTCTCTCTCTCTCTCTCTCTCTCTCTCTCTCTCTCTCTCTCTCTCTCTCTCTCTCTGCCTTTTGGTTAATTTGCATAGGGGTTTCCATCTTGTTGATTTTTCTGAAGAACCAATTTTTTGTTTCATTGATTTTTTTTTTGTATTGTTCTCTTTATTTCTATTTCATTGATTTCAGCCTCAATTTGATTATTTCCTGGCATCTATTCCTCCTGGGTGAGTTTGCTTTTTTTTGTTCTAGAGCTTTCAGGTGTGCTGATAAGTCGCTAGTGTGAGATTTCACCATCTTCTTTATATGGACATTTAGTGTTATGAATTTTTTCTTAGCACTGCCTTCATAGTGTCCCATAAATTTGGGTATGTTGTGCATTCATTTTCATTGAATTCTGGGAAATCTTTAACTTCTTTCTTTATTTCTTCCTTGACCCATTCATTGGTGATTCATTTGGGCATTATTCAGTTTCCATGAGATTGTAGGCTTTCTGTAATTTTTGTTGTTGAAATCTAACTTCAGGCCATGGTGGTCTGATAAAATACAGGAGGTTATTTCAATTTTTCTGTATCTTTTGAGATTTGCTCTGTGACCAAGCATGTGGTTGATTTTAGAGAAGGTTCCAAGGAGTGCTGAGAAGGTATATTCTTTTGTGTTGTGGTGAATATTATGTAGCTATCTATTAAATCAATTTGTGTCAGAATATCTGTTAGTTCCCTTATTTTTCTGTTAAGTTTCTGTCTGGTAGACCTGTCCATTGGTGAGAGTGGGATGTTGAAGTCTCCCACTATTAGTGCACGGGGTTTAATGTGTGATTTAAGCTTTAGTAATGTTTCTTTTACCCGTGTGGATGTCCTTGTATTTGAGGCATAAATGTTCAGAATTGAGACTTCATCTTCATGGATTTTCCCTGTGATAAGTATGTAATGTCCTTCCTTATCTCTCTGGATTGATTTTGGTTTAAAGTGTATTTTATCTTTGAAGTTAATATGTGTTTTTTGTATGTAGCTGAAGGCTGGATCCTGTATTTGTATCCATTCTGCTAGCCTGTGTCTTTCTATAGGCAAATTGAGTCCTTTGATATTAATGGATATTTATGACCAGTGATTGTTAATTTCTGTTATTTTTTTGTGATAGTGTTGTGTGTTTACCTTCTTTGGTATTTGTTGGTGTGGTATTATCTATTGCCTGTGTTTTCATGGGTGCATCTAACTTCCTTAGGTTGCATTTTTCCTTCTCATGCTTCTGTAGTGCTGGATTTGTGGATAGATATTGTTTAAATCTGGTTTTATCACATTTTCTGTGCCTTTGAGTTCATATTCTTCTCTTTCTTCTATCCCTATTATTAGGTTTGGTCTTTTTATGATGTCCTAAATTTCCTGGATATTTTGTGTTGTGACTGTTGGCTTTAGTGTTTTCTTTGACTGATGAGTCTATTTCCTCTATTGTATCTTCAATGCCAGAGATTCTGTCTTCCAT